>NC_141598.1:5465200-5788058 GCF_047967505.1 Dipteris shenzhenensis
TGAAAACCATAAACTCCATTAGGCATAGCAGGGACTAGCTACTATGAAATCCCCACTGACATCATCGGTGCCCAACAGTGGGTGTAGACCATAGTATAAACGTATGCTCTCACACATACAAATCCAAACACGCACACATACTTGAGCATCCATTTATACAAAGTCTTCGTACTGAGTTTTCATCACACTCTGGAGCTTAAGGGCAAACTCAGGCATGACGAAGGCTAGTACTAAAGGAGAAGGCTAATAAAAAAGTAGTCCAAATCCCGTCATTCAAGCTACAACCACTTGTGAAGTCTAAACGATTTCATTTTAGTCTCTCTCAAATGAGCATCTAAATGTAAATCTAGCTCATAGGGCGACGCACCATTTAAGATAAAAATATTTATCACAATATCAACATGCCGCAACTTGAATAAAAACTTCACAAGGTGAAGTTTGCATGTCCGCTAATACGGCAAAAGCATATACCTAAATGAATCGAAGATCATTCCCAAACTCATCCTCTAAAAACGCAACATAGTGCAGTTTCAATCTCATGATAGTCACTCATAATATTGAAAACCATAAACTCCATCACGCATAGCAGGGACTACCTACTATGACATCCCTAGTGATGTCATCAGCTCCCAATACTTGGTGTAGACCATAGTATAAAAGTATGCCCTCACACATACAAATCCACACACCCACACATACTTGAGCATCTATTTATACAAAGTCCTCGTACTGAGTTTTTGTCGGCACTCCGGAGGTGAAGGGCAAACTTAGGCATGACGAACGCTAGCACTAAAGAAGAAGGCTAATCAAAAAGTAGTCCAAATCTCTTCATTCAAACTACAACTACTTGTGAAGTCTAAAGGATTTCATTTTAGTCTCTCCCAAACGAGCATCTAAATCTAAATGTAGCTGATAGGCAATGCACCATTTAAGATAAAAATAATCATCGCAATACTCGCAGGCCAGAACTTGGACGAAAACTTCACAAGGTGAAATTTGCATGTCCGCTAATATGGCAGAAGCATATAGCGACATGAATCCAAGAACATTCCCAAACCCATTCTCTAAAAATGTAATATAGTGGAGTTTCGATCTCACGATACTCACTCGTAAGATTGAAAACCATAACTCCATCATGCATAGCAGGGACTAGCTTTTATGACATCCCCACTAACGTTGTCTGAGTGCCCAATAGTGGTGTAGACCATAGTATAAAAGTATTCTCTCACACATACAAATCCACACACCCACACATACTTGAGCATCCATTTATACAAAGTCTTTGTACTGAGTCTATGTCGGCACTCCTCATTGAAGCTACAATTGCTTGTGAAGTCTAAACGATTTCATTTTAGTCTATCCCAAGCGAGCAGCTAAATCTAAATCTACCTAATAGGGCAATGCACCATTTAAGATAGAAATAATCATTGCAATACCAGCACGCCGCAACTTGGACAAAACCTTCACAAGGTGAAATTTGCATGTCCGCTTATACGGCAGAAGCATATACATAGATGAATCCAAGAACATTTTCATCTCATCCTCTAAGAACACAACATAGTGCAATTTCAATCCATGTTAGTCACTCATAAGATTGAAAACCATAAACTCCATGATGCATAGCAGGGACTAGCTACTATGAAATCCCCACTGACATCATCGATTCCCAACAATGGCTGTAGACCATAGTATAAAAGTATGCTCTCACATACAAATCCACACACCCACACATACTTGAGCATCCATTTATACAAATTCTTCGTACTAAGTTTCTGTCGGCACTCCGGAGGTGAAAGAAAAACTCAGCCATGATGAAGGCCAGCACTAAAGGAGAAGGCTAATCAAAAAGTAGTCCAAATCTCTTCATTCAAGCTACAACTTCTTGTGAAGTCTAAACGATTTCATTTTAGTCTCTCCCAAATAAGCATCTAAATCTAAATCTAGCTGATAGGGCAACACACCATTTAAGGTAGAGATAATTATTGCAATACCAACAATCGGAAACTTGGACGAAAACTTCACACGGTGAAATTTGCATGTCCACTAATACGGTAGAAGCATATACCTAGATGAATCCAAGAACATTCCCAAACTCATCCTCTAAAAATGCAGCATAGAGCAATTTCAATCTCATGATAGTCACTCATAAGATTGGAAACCATAAACTCCATCACGCATAGCAGGGACTAGCTACTATGACATCCCCATTGACATCATCGATACCCAATATTGGGTGTAGACCATAGTATAAAAGTATGCTCTCACACAGAAATCCACACACCCACACATACTTGAGCATCCATTTATACAAAGTCTTTGTACTGAGTTTCTGTCGGCACTCTGGAGGTGAAGGGAAAACTCAGCTATGACAAAGGCTTGCACTAAAGGAGAAGTCTACTAAAAAAGTAGTCCAAATATGTTCATTTAGGCTGTAATCACTTGTGAAGTCTAAACGATTTCATTTTAGTCTCTCCCAAACAAGCATCTAAATCTCAGTCTAGCTGATGATAGGGAAACGGACCATCTAAGATAGAAATAATCATCGCAATACCAATAGGCCGCCACTTAGACGAAAACCTCACAAGGTGAAATTTGCATATCTGCTAGTACGGCAGAAGCATATACGTAGATGAATCCAAGAACATTCCCAAACTCATCCTCTAAAAACGCAACATAGTGCACTTTCAATCTCACGATAGTCACTCATAAGATTGAAAAACATAAACTCCATCACGCATAGCAAGGACCAACTACTATGACATCCCCACCATTGACATCATTAGCGCCCAACAGTGGGTGTAGACCATAGTCTAAAAGTATGCTCTCACACATAGAAATCCACACACCCACACATACTTGAGCATCCATTTATACAAAGTCTTTGTACTAAGTTTCTGTCAGCACTCTAGAGGTGAAGGGAAAAGTCAGCCATGATGAAGGCTATCACTAAAGGAGAAGGCTGATAAAAAAGTAGTCCAAATCTCTTCATTCAAGCTGCAATCGATTGTGAAGTCTAAACGATTTCATTTTAGTGTCTTCCAAACAAGCATTTAAATCTAAATCTAGCTCCTGATAGGGCAATGCACCATCTAAGATAGAAATAATCATCGCAATACCAGCAGGCCGCAACTTGGATGAAAACCTCACAAGGTGAAATTTGCATATCCACTAATACGGCAGAAGCATATATCTAGATGAATCCAAGAACATTCCCAAACTTACCCTTTAAAAATGCAACATAGTGCAGTTTCGATCTCATGATAGTCACTCATAAGATTGAAAACCATAAACTCCATCTTGCATAGCAAGGACCAACTACTATGAGGTCCCCATCACTTACATCATCGGTGCCCAATAGTGGGTGTAGACCATAGTATAAAAGTATGCTCTCACACATACAAATCCACACACCCACACATACTTCAGCATCCATTTACACAAACTCCTCGTACTAAGTTTCTGTTCGCACTCCAGAGGTGAAGGGAAAACTCAACCATGACGAAGGCTAGCACTAAAGGAGAAGGCTAATCAAAACAATTTCATTTTAGTTTCTCCCAAATGAGTATCTAAATCTAAATCTAGCTGTTGATAGGGCAACACACCATTTAAGATAGAAATAATCATCGCAATACCATCAGGCCACAGCTTGATGAAAACTTCACAAGGTGAAATTTGCATGCCTGCTAATACGGTAGAAGCATATACCTAGATGAATCCAAGAACATTCCCAAACTCATCCTCTAAAAATGCAACATAGTGCAGTTTTGATCTCATAATAATCACTCATAAGATTGAAAACCATAAACTCAATCACGCATAGCAGGGACTAGCTACTATGACATCCCTAGTGACATCATCAGTGCCCAACAGTGGGAGTACATAATAGTATAAAAGTATGCCCTCCACATGCAAATCCACACACCCACACATACTTGAGCATCCATTTATTCAAAGTCTTTGTACTGAGTTTTGGTTGGCACTCAGGAGGTGAAGGGCAAACTGAGCCATGACAAAGGCTAGCACTAAAGGAGAAGGCTAATAAAAAGGTAGTTCAAATCTCTTCAGTCAAGCTCAACTGCTTGTGAAGTCTAAAGGATCTCATTTTAGTCTCTGCCAAACGAGCATCTAAATCTAAATGTAGCTGATAGGGCAACGCACCATTTAAGTTTGAAATAATCTTCGCAATACCAACAGGCCGTAGCTTGGATGAAAACTTCACACAGTGAAATTCGCATGCCTGCTTATACGGTAGAAGCATATACCTAAATGAATCCAAGAACATTCCCAAACTCATCCTCTAAAAATGCAACATAGTGCAGTTTCGATCTCACGATAATCACTCATAAGATTGAAAACCATAAACTCCATCATGCATAGCAGGGACTAGCTACTATGACATCCCCACTGACGTCATCTCAACGCCCAACAGTGGGTGTAGACCATTGTATAAAAGTATGCGCTCACACATACAAATCCACATACCCACACATACTTGACGATCCATTTATTCAAAGTATTCATACTGAGTTTTTGTTGGCACTCCGGAGGTGAAGAGCAAACTCACCCATGATGAAGGCTAGCACTAAAGGAGAAGGCTAATAAAAAATTAGTCCAAAGATCTTCATTCAAGTTACAAGTGCTTGTGAAGTCTAAAGGATTTCATTTTAGTCTCTCCGAAACGAGCATCTAAATCTAAGTCAAGCTGCTCATAGAGCAACACACCATTTAAGATAGAAATAATCATCACAATACCAGCAAGCCACAAGTTAGACGAAAACAGGTGAAATTTGCATGTCCGCTAATATGGCAAAAGCATATACCTAGATGAATCCAAGAACATTCACAAACTCATCCTCTAAAAACTCAACATAGTGTAGTTTTGATCTCACGACAGTCACTCATAAGATTGAAAACCATAAACTCCATCATGCATAGTAAGGACTAGCTACTATGACATCCCCATTGACATCATCAGTGCCCAACAGTGGGTGTAGACCATAGGATAAAAGTATGCTCTCACACATACAAATGCACACACCTACACATACTTGAGCATCCATTTATCAAAAGTCTTTGTACCGAGTTTTTGTCGGCATTCCGGAGGTGAAGGGAAAACTGAGCCATGATCAAGGCTAGCACTAAAGGAGAAGGCTTATCAAAAAGTAGTCCAAGTCTCTTCATTCAAGCTACAAATGCTTATGAAGTCTAAATGATTTCATTTTAGTCTCTCCCAAATGAGCATCTAAATCTAAATCTAGATGATAGGGCAACGCACCATTTAAGATAGAAATAATCATCGCAAAACCAGCAGGCCGGAAGTTGGACAAAAACTTCACAAGGTGAAATTTGCACGTCCGCTAATACGGTAGAAGCATATACCTAGATGAATCCAAGAACATTCACAAACTCATCCTCTAAAAACTCAACATAGTGTAGTTTCAATCTCACAACAGTCACTCATAAGATTAAAAACCATTAACTCCATCACACATAGCAGGGACTAGCTACTAGGATATCCCCAGTGATATCATCAGCGCCCAACTATGGGTGTAGACCATAGTATAAAAGTATGCCCTCACACTTGCAAATCCACATACCCACACATATTTGAGCATCCATTTATACAAAGTCTTCATATTGAGTTTTTGTCATCTAAATATAGCTGATAGGGCAATGCATCATTTAAGATAGAAATAATCATCAGAATACCAGTAGGTCGCAAGTTGAACGAAAACTTCACAAGGTGAAATTTGCATGCATGCTAATATAGAAGAAGCATATACCTAGATGAATCCCAAAACATTCCCAAACTCATCCTCTAAAAATGCAACATAGTGCAGTTTGGATCTCATGATAGTCACTCATAAGACTAAAAACCATAAACTCCATCAGGCATAGCAAGGACTAGCTACTATGACATCCCTAGTGACATCATCAGTGCCAACAGTGGGTGTAGACCATAGTATAAAAGTATGCTCTCACACATACAAATGCACACACCCACACATACATGAGCATCCATTTATACAAAGTCTTCATACTAAGTTTCTGTCGGCAGGCTGGAGGTGAAGGGCAAACTCAGCCATGATGAAGGCTAGCACTAAAGGAGAAGGCTAATCAAAAATTAGTCCAAATCTCTTTATTCAAGCTACAACTGCTTGTGAAGTCTAAACAATTTAATTTTAGTGTCTCCCAAACGAGTATCTAAATCTAAATCTAGTTGATAGGGCACTGCACCATTTAAGATAGAACTAATCATCACAATACTAGTAGGCCGGAACTTGGGCGAAACCTTTACAAGGTGAAATTTGCATGTTTGCTAATACAGTAGAAGCATATACCTAGATGAATCCAAGAACATTCCCAAACTCATCCTCTAAAAACGCAACATAGTGTAGTTTCGATACTCACTCATAAGATTGAAAACCATAAACTCCATCATGCATAGCAGGGAAGAGCTACTATGACATCCCCACTGACATCATCTCAGCGACCAACAGTGGGTGTAGACCATAGTATAAGAGCATGCTCTCACACATACAAATGCACACACCCCCACATACTTGAGCATCCATTTATACAAAGTCTTTGTATTGAGTTTCTGTCAGCACTCTGGAGGAAGGGCAAACTCAGCCATGACGAAGGCTAGCACTAAAGGAGAAGGCTAATAAAAAAGTAGTCCAAATCTCTTCATTCAAGCTATAAGTCCTTGTGAGGTCTAAACAATTTCATTTTACAGTACAAGGCATAAGCGCTTTTCCGATGAAAATACCGACACTTTTTACATTAAAATTTTTTTTTAAACGGCGGCAAACATCGCTATTAAAGTCATTAAAAGCATCAGAAAAGAACCGTTGGTATAAAGCATCGCTATATAGCAACGCTGAGAAACATCGCTATATAGCGACACTGATAATCATCGCTATATAGCGACATTGGTAAACATCGCTATATAGCGACAATTAACAAAACTTAAAAAAAAGCATTAGTGGGACTAAACAGGGCCATAGCAAGCCTTGTTTTGTCCCACTAATGCTTTTTTTTTTGTAATTACAAAAAGAAGTTTTTTATAACAAAATTTCCCTTGCGAAAAGGGTGATACAAAATCGCTCAAATAAAATGATCGAGCAACAAAAGCATATACATGTCAAACGTATACAACATTGTTTGTTACAAAATTACCCTTTCGAAAGGGTGATACAAAATTGCTCAAACGAGCGGATATACAAAATGACATACATGGCAAAGTATATGCAAACTGCTACTACTACTACTACTACTACTACTCATTCGAATCGTCCTCGTCGTCCTCGTCCTCATCCTTGTCTTGTTGGCCTGATCCTTAGTCCTCGTGAGCTGTGCCTTCTCCCTAATCCTCATCACGTGCGTCTGATCCTAGCCCTGGTGATCGCTTGCCTCCGGTGATGGGACGCTTGAGCTTTGATCCTAAGAGTGAACCATATAAATTGAAAATTAGGTTGGAACTTAAATAATAAAACAATTTAAAAAGTGAGATTACAAGGAGGAGTAGACTTATACCGTGCAAGTAGCCACCTCAACCCAATCGACCGTCACTCCCATTGCCTCTTGCTCAATAAACCACGGCTTTATTCCTATGTGAAATGCGGATCACATCTCTGCATCTGTAGGAAAACGACCCATCGCAGCTTGCTGTGGATCCAATTTATGAGAGTTAGAGTTAGCTAAAGTGCATGTAATATGTAGTAAAACAAATAGAACAATACATTAAATGAGAAGAAGTAGACTTACCATGGTTGCCTCGAACGCCAACCGTCCGCCTACACCAAAGTGCAAAGTACCTACGATGTCCAGCCGTCTCTTCACAGCACTCCTCTGACCCTCGAATATTTCGAGATGGTCCCTATTCTGCTTCTTGAAGAACTTCTAATCAGCTTTGTCTGCCCGCCGACTGGGTTTAGCCAACCCCTTTGTGATGGAAGTATGCAAGGTTGATCTATGATGCTTCAAGACCAAACCCATGCACTCTCACATATAATTCTCATCAAACTCCCAATTTGGCGGGTTAGGGTATTTTTGTTTTAATTCATTGATGACTGCCTGCTTCTTTTGGTCATCTTGATACCGCCAATCGGTAGCAATGCTGCTCTTAAAGTGATGGCTCATCAACTGCCTCATGGTGGCCATCACTGTTTTGCCCTTTCTACCTTCTATTATCTCTCTAGCAGCCGTGATTTGATATGAAAGATCCTCTGATGAGTAAGGAGGATTGATGGTAGCAGAGTCAGAAGGAGTGAAAGCTATGCGAGTGCTTCCGAAGCGAGGAGTAGCAGTGGGAGTAGGAGAGGGCAAGGGACCTGATTGATACTATGTCTCCGGACCAAGTGGAGACCTGTAGGGATGCGAGTGTGCTGACTCGTCTACATCTCCCGAGTCAGCATAACATAAGCTGCCCCTCCTACTCTTCCTTCCCTTACGAGAGGCACGTGCAATTGATGACCCCTCGATCGAAGGGGCATGAGGGGATGGCTGGGCAGTAGGTCCAACCGTCGGTGTAGGGGAGGGAATTGCTGATGTCCTTTGAGATAGTAGAGAGAAGAATCTCGTTGCCTCCTCATCGCTCATCTGTGCTACAAACTCGTTGGGACGCCCGACCAAGCCATGCGTGGCTAGCAAAGGAGTTCCCTGAGGGGTAGTCACAGTGCTACGTTCGAGAGGAGTCAGACTAGTGGTAGTCGCAGTGCTAGGTCCGACAGGACTCGGACCCGACGGGGTAGTCCCCTCAAGTGTCACCTGAGAGGAATCAAAGTCCTCTGGAGCATATAGATCATGATGTCTCCTTCTACGAGGCTATTCGTACTCGTTGAACATGCGACGTGATCCCATGTCTAATAGTGACACAAACACAAAAACAAAAAATAAAAAACAAACATAAGCATAAGCAAAGGAAAAGAGGAAGAAGAGGGAAAGGAAAAGAGATTAGAAGAGGGGAAAGAGAGGAAAAGAAGAAAGAAGAAGAGGGAAAGAAGAGGACAGAAGAGGGAAAAGAGAAAGAAGAGGAGAAGAGGAAGAGGAGGAAAAGGAAAGAGGGAAAGAAGAGGGAAAGAAAAGGAAGAAGAGGGAAAGAAGAGGAAGAAGAGGAAAAGAGGAGGGAAAAGAGGAGAAAAGGAGGGAAAAGAGGAGGGAATTAAAATAGGAGAAGAGGAGGAAAAGAGGGGGGGAAAAGAGGAGGAAAAAGAGGGGGGAAAAGAGGAAAAGAGAGAAGAAAGGGAAAGGAAAGAGAGATTGGAAAAAGGGAAAGAGGAAAAGAAAGAGAAGAAGAGGGAAAGAGAGAAGAAGAGGGGGAAAGAGATTGAAAGAGAGAAGGAGAAGGAGAGGAGGAAAGGAAGAGGGAAAGGAAAGAGGGAAAAAGAGACATATGCTCATGCTTATGCATGAGCATATGTCTCCTTCTTTTATGCTCATGCATAAGCATAAGCATGAGCATCTGCTTATGCTTATGCGTAAGAGGAGTCTTATGCATAAGCATAAGCATAAGAGAAGGAGACATATGCTCATGCTTATGCTTATGGATGAACATAAGAGCATGAGCATGAAAGAGGGAAAAGAGGGAGAAAAGAGGAGAAGAGAGAAGAAGAGGGAAAGGAAAGAGAGATTGGAAAAGGGGAAAGAGGGAAAGAAAGAGAGAAGAAGAGGGGGAAAGAGATTGAAAGAGGGAAGGAGAAGGAGAGAAGAAGGAAAGGAGGGAAAGAAGAGGGAAAAAAGAGAAGAAGATGGGAAAGAGGGGGGAAAAGGGGAAAGAGAGGGGAAAGAGGAAAAGAGAGGGAAAGAGAGGAAAAGAGGAGGGAAAAGAGGAGAAAAGAGAAGAAGAGGGAAAGGAAAGAGAGATTGAAAAAGGGGAAAGAGGGAAAGAAAGAGAGAAGAGGGAAAGAGAAAAGAAGAGGAAAAGAAAGAAGAAGAGGGGGAAAGAGATTGAAAGAGGGAAGGAAAAGGAGAAGGGAAGCATGAGCATATATCTACTTCTCTTATGCTCACGCTTAAGCATAAGCATGAACATATGTCTCCTTCTCTTATGCTCATGCTTATGCTTATGCATAATTTCCTTTCCCTCTTCTTCTCTCTTCTTCTCTTTTTCTCCCTCTTTTCCCCCTTTCATGCTCATGTTCTTATGCTCATGCTTAAGCATAAGCATGAGCATATGTCTCCTTCTCTTATGCTCATGCTTATGCTTATGCATAAGCATGAGCATATGTCTCCTTCTCTTATGCTCATGCTTATGCTTATGCATATGCTTATGCATAAGCATAAGCATGAGCATAAGAGAAGGAGACATATGCTCATGCTTATGCTTAAGCATGAGCATAAGAACATGAGCATGAAAGGGGGAAAAGAGAGAGAAAAAGAGAAGAAGAGAGAAGAAGAAGGAAAGGAAAGAGAGATTGGAAAAGGAGAAGAGGAAAAGAGAAGCATGAGCATATGTCTCCTTCTCTTATGCTCATGCATAAGCATAAGCATGAGCATATGTCTCCTTCTCTTATGCTTATGCTTATGCTTATGCAAGAGAAGGAGACATATGCTCATGCTTATGCTTATGCATGAGCATAAGAGAAGGGGGAAGGAGAGAAGAAGAGGGAAAGGAAAGAGGGAAAAAGAGGAAAAGAGAGAAGAAGGGGGAAAGGAAGAGGGAAAAAGAGGGGCAAAGAGATTGAAAAATTGAAGGAGAGAAGAAGAAAAGGAGGGAAAGAAGAGGAGAGAAGAGGGAAAGAAGAGGAGAGAAGAGGGGAAGAGAGGGTTCCTATGCCCATCACTGCAGCTAGCGCCTTAAAGCACTTAAGGCGCTAGCTGCAGGCCAATGCAAATAACAAAAATAACAAATGGAAAAAAGAGGAAGCACTTACCTGGAATAGTACGTCCCGTTCGGTGTTTTGTGGACTGTCCCTACAAAAGAGAGGAAACATACCATTTTTCAAATAAGATGTTAGAGGAAGGAGGAGATTACAAAAGCAACTTCTCAAAAAGATTGGATTGAGGAGACAAGGAGAAAGAGAAGGAATAGAAATACAAAAAAGACTAGAAGAGGTGAGGCTTCTTTCTTTCTTAAAATCTCATTTTTTATTTCAATCCTTTGAAATCAAGCATGAAAAGTAGTATACAGGTTTAGCAATACAAGGAGAAGCACTCACAAAATGAAATCTAACAAAAAACTTACCTACATTGTTGAAAGAGACTCACCTCTTGAAAAACTTCCTTTCAAGAAACCAAAGTGGGAGAAGGGTGGAGAGGGAGCACAAGAGCTAGGAAAGGGGTGAGTAGTGGTGAGGAGTGGAGAATAGAGTGGGAGGTCATCAAAAATAGGTGGGAGGAGAGATTGCCTTGCTTACAATGGAGATTAGAGAGTGCTAAAGAAAGCACTGTGCGTCGCATCGGGTTTCGATTTTAACCCACAGTGTCGCTATATAGCGATGCTTTTTCATCGCTATATAGCGACATATTTAATTAAAAGCATCGCTATATAGCAACAGAATAGAGCAAAACATCATTATATAGTGATGCTTTAAGACACTTTATGTTCTAAAATTAAAAAAAGCTCATAGATGCTATTTTATAACTGTTAATATATATTTCCTTGCAACTTATGTTGTGATTTTATAAGTGTAGATGGAAGGAACGAGTGGAAGCTCATCCGATGATGCGCCAACGCCCGGGAGAACAAAGTGGCTTACAGAGAGGTTATATTGTCATTGCACTCATTGCAAGCGAGAAGTACGACATCAATGCCGTATTATCATGCACCACTTGCGAATGTATGGGGAGGAGCTTGAACCAGTACCCACCGTTGGTGTTGCACGTGTTAATGGATTATCGGTAAGTCAAAGCTATTTAAGTTCACGGTTAATATTGGATACTAGGAGATACAAGATCTTATATTTACACCAAATCTTAAAACAGGATGAGGAGGCTGACAAGGGTATGCATATATCTTCACACACACCCACACATACTTGAGCATCCATTTATATGAAGTCTTTGTATTGAGTTTCTGTCAGCACTCCGGAGGTGAAGGGCAAATTCAGGCATGACGAAGGCTAGCACTAAGGAAAAGGCTAATCAAAAAGTAGTCCAAATCTCTTCATTCAACCCACACACCCACACATATACCTAGATGAATCCAAGAACACTCCCAAACTCATCCTCTAAAAATGCAACATAGTGGAATTTCAATCTCACGATAGTCGCTCATAAGATTGAAAACCATAAACTCCATCATGCATAGCAAGGACCAACTACTATGACATCCCCACCACTGAGCTCATCAGCACCCAACACTGGGTGTAGACAATAGTATAAAGTATGCTTTGACACATACAAATGTGCACACCCACACATACTTGAGCATCCATTTATACAAATTCTTCGTACTGAATTTCTATCTAAAAATGCAACATAGTGCAGTTTCAATCTCACGATAGTCACTCATAACATTGAAAACCATAAACTCCATCATGCATAACATAGACTAGCTACTATGACATCCCCACTGATGTCATCTTAGTGCCCAACAATGGGTGTAGACCATAGTATAAAAGTATGCTCTCACACATACAAATCCACACATCCACACATACATGAGCATCCATTTATACAAAGTCTTCAAACTGAGTTTTTGTCAGCACTCCGGAGGTGAAGGGAAAACTCAGCCATGATGAAGGCTAGCACTAAAGGAGAACGCTAATAAAAAAGTAGTCCAATTCTCTTCATTCAAGCTACAACTGCTTGTGAAGTCTAAACGATTTCAGTTTAGTCCCTTCCAAATGAGCATCTAAATCTAAATCTAGCTCATAGGGCAATGCGCCATTTAAGATAGAAATAATCATCGCAATACCAGCAAGCCGCAACTTGGATGAAAACTTCACAAGGTGGAATTTGCATGTCCACTAATACAGCAAAAGCATATACCTAAATGAATCCAAGAACATTCACAAACTCATCCTCTTAAAATGCAACATAGTGCAGTTTCAGTCTCATGATAGTCACTCATAAGATTGAAAACCATAAACTCCATCACGCATAGTAGGGACCCACTACTATGACATCCCCACCACTGATGTCATCAGCACCCAATAGTGGGTGTAGACCATAGTATAAAAGTATGCTCTCACACATACAAATCCACACACCCACACATACTTGAGCATCCATTTATACAAAGTCTTTGTACTGAGTTTCTGTCAGTAGTCCGGAGGTGAAGGGCAAACTCAACCAAGACGAAGGCTAGTACTAAAGGAGAAAGCTAATCAAAAAGTAGTCCAAATCTCTTCATTCAAGATACAACTACTTGTGAAGTCCAAACGATTTCATGAGAGCATACTTTGATACTATGGTCTACACCCATTGTTGGGTGCCGATGATGTCAGTGGGGATTTCATAGTAGCTAGTCCCTGCTCTGCATGATGGAGTTTATGGTTTTCAATCTTATGAGTGACTATTGTGAGATTGAAATTGCACTATGTTGTGTTCTTAGGATTTAGTGTTTAGGAGTTTAGGGTTTAGGGATTAAATGTTTAAAGTTTAGGATTTATGGTGGTTAAGATGTTTTGGTATTAATTGTTTAAAGTTTATGATGTAGGGTTTAGGTTTAATGCCTTCTCTACTAGTTTTAATATAAAAGTTATTAAGTAAAAATAAGCTCAGTGATTATTTATTGTCTTTTTTTGAGTTGCTAATCTATTTTTGTATATAAAATAGGTATTCACCATAACAGAATGAAGTGGTGGCTTTTAGATGAATTCATAGTCTTGATCCTATGAATGTATGTCATTTCCAATGTTGTGGTGAGAGATGTGTAGTGATAATCACCAACGTTGTAAATCCTGAAGTGCATTTAAAATATCCACATGGAGACTTTGAAACATTGTTATATATCTTACAATGTGACATATTTGATATGCAAGCACACAGAATGCTCTGGAACCAAGACAAAATTGTTCCAAAGACATACTTTCAAGATATCAAGAAAACTTATTTTGAGGGGTAAAAAGTAGAGATGTTATCTTGCTCCGAAGAAGTTTTAGCAATTGGCAACTTTAAGGGCTATGCTCAGAGTTTTCTCTCTATAGTGGAGATAATTAAGTTGACTAGTGCAGGTGTCATTCAAAATGCAATGGATAGTACTTCACATCTAGATATCCATAATACTACGTCTCATCTACAAGTTCATAGTACTTGTAAATGGGGGTTAGCTTTCTTGAAATCAAGTTTTCCCAAGATAGTTTCCTTCAATGTCATGGAAGACACAACAAAATATTATCAAAAGAAAAGGACTATAACACAAATGGGATCCAAATTGATAAGAAGCTATAGTAGTGATCAAGAGTATCGTAGTGGCATGCTCACAGGTATTGAGGACATTATAGTAATAGATGTTGATGCAAAAAAGGTTTCTTGTGTTGCGAGTGACTCATTTTTCCTCTCTCTCTCTCTCTCTCTCTCTAATGTGAGTATTCAAAAGCATGACTCATAATCTTTTACTTTTCTTCTAGGCTCTAAATTTAGATGCCAACCTTGCAACACTTCAATGATGTTTAGAGAGAGAGCTAAAGGGTTTGGCAGGGCCCAAGATAATGTTGAAGAAGAAGAAGAAGAAGAAAAGAAAGAAGAAAAGAAGAGCAATAATTGGTCCAAAGTGAGAAGATGAGGAAGACATTGACAATGAAAATGATTTTGATGAGTACTCTTCAACCTATGCACGAGTTTATGGTTTTCAATCTTATGAGTGACTATCATGAGATTGAAACTACACTATGTTGCGCTTTTAAAGGATGAGTGTGGGAATGTCCTTGGATTCATCTAGGTATATCCTTCTGCAGAATTAGCGGACATGCAGATTTCACCTTAGGAAGTTTTCATCCAAGTCTTGGCCTATTGGTATTCCAATGATTATTTCTATCTTAAATGGTGCATTGCCCTATTAGCTAGATTTAGATTTAGATGCTCAATTGGGAGAGACTAAAATGAAATCATTTAGACTTCACAAGCAGTTGTAGCTTGAATGAAGAGATTTGGACTAGATTTTTATTAGCCTTCTCCTTTAGTGCTAGCCTTCATCATGGCTCAGTTTGCCCTTCACCTCCGGAGTGCTGACAAAAACTTAGTACGAAGACTTTGTATAAATGGATGCTCAAGTGGGTGTGTGCACTTCTATGTGTGAGAGCATACTTTTATACTATGGTATACACCCACTGTTGGGCACTGAGATGACATCAGTGGGGATGTCATATTAGCTAGTCCCTGCTATGCATGATGGAGTTTATGGTATTCAATCTTATCAGTGACTATCATGAGATCGAAACTGCACTATGTTGCATTTTTAGAGGATGAGTTTAGGACTGTTCCTGGATTCATCTAGGTATATGCTTCTATCGTATTAGCAGACATGCAAATTAGAGCATAATTTTATACTATGCATGATGTAGTTTATCGTTTTCAATCTTATGAGTGACTATTGTTATATCAAAATTGCACTATGTTGCGTTTTTAGAGGATGAGTTTGGCAATGTTCTTGGATTCATTTAGGTATATGCTTCTGCCATATTAGTGGACATGCAAATTTCACCTTGTGAAGTTTTTGTCCATGTTGCGACCTACTGGTGCATTGCCTTATCAGCTAGATTTAGATTTAGATGCTCGTTTGGGAGAGACTAAAATGAAATCATTTAGACTTCACAAGTACTCGTAGCTTGAATGAAGAGATTTGGACTACTTTTTGATTAGCCTTCTCCTTTAGTGCTAGCCTTCATTTGGCTCAATTCCCTTCACCTCTAGAGTGCCGACAGAGACTCAGTATGAAGACTTTGTATCAATGGATGCTCAAGTATGTGTGGGTGTGTGGATTTGTATGTGTGAGAGCATACTTTTATATTATGGTCTACACCCACTATTGGGCGCTGAGAGGACATCAGTGGGGATGTCATAAAAGCTAGTCCCTACTATGCATGATGGAGTTTAAGATTGTCAATCTTATGAGTGAGTATCGTGAGATCGAAACTCCACTATGTTGCATTTTTAGAGGATGAGTTTGGGAATGTTCTTGGATTCATGTAGGTATATGCTTTTGCCATATTAGCGGACATGTAAATTTCACTGTGTGAAGTTTTCGTCCAAGTGTGGCCTACTAGTATTGCAATGGTTATTTCTATCTTAAATGGTGCGTTGCCCTATTAGCTACATTTAGATTTAGATGCTCGTTTGGGAGAGACTAAAATGAAATCCTTTATACTTCACAAGCAGTTGAAGCTTAAATGAAGAGATTTGAACTACTTTTTGATTAGCATTCTCCTTTAGTGCTAGCCTTCGTCATGGCTAAGTTTTCCCTTCACCTCTGGAGTGCCGACAGAAACTCAGTCCCAGGACTTTGTATAAATGGATGCTCAAGTATGTGTGGGTGTGCGGATTTGTATGTGCAAGGGCATACTTTTATACTATGGTCTACACCAACTATTGGGAGCTGATGACATCATTGGGGATGTCATAATAGATAGTCCCTACTATGCGTGATAGAGTTTATGGTTTTCAATCTTATGAGTGACTATCGTAAGATCGAAACTGCACTATGTTGCGTTTTTAGAGGATGAGTTTGGGAATGTTCTTTGATTCATTTAGGTATATGCTTCTGCCGTACTAGCGGACATGCAAATTTCACCTTGTGAAGTTTTTATCCAAGTTGTGGCATGCTAGTATTGTGATAAATATTTCTATCTCAAATGGTGCGTCGCCCTATCAGCTAGATATAGATTTAGATGCTCGTTTGAGAGAGACTAAAATGAAATTGTTTAAACTTCACAAGTGGTTGTAGCTTGAATGAAGAGATTTGGACTACTTTTTGATTAGCCTTCTCCTTTAGTGTTAGCCTTCATCATGGCTGAGTTTACCTTAAGCTCCGGAGTGCGACAAAAACTCAGTATGAAGACTTTGTATAAATGGATGCTCAAGTATGTGTGGGTGTTTGGATTTGTATGTGTGAGAGCATACATTTATACTATGGTCTACATCCACTGTTGGGCACCGATGATGTCAGTGGGGATGTCATAGTAGCTAGTCCCTACTATGCTTGATGGAGTTTATGGTTTTCAATCTTATGAGTGACTATTGTGAGGTTGAAACTACACTATGTTGCACTTTTAGAGGATAAGTGTGGGAATGTTCTTGGATTCATCTAGGTATATCCTTCTGCCATATTAGCGGACTTGCAAATTTCTCCTTGTGAAGTTTTCATCCAAGTTTCGGCTTATTGGTATTCCAATGATTATTTCTATCTTAAATGGTGCATTGCCCTATCAGCTAGATTTAGATTTAGATGCTCGTTTAGGAGAGACTAAAATGAAATCGTTTAGACTTCACAAGCAGTTGTAGCTTCAATGAAGAGATTTGGACTACTTTTTGATTAGCTTTCTCGTCTAGTGCTAGCCTTCGTCATAGCTTACTTTGCCCTTCACCTCCAGAGTGCCGATAGAAACTCAGTACGAAGACTTTGTATAAATGGATGCTCAAGTATGTGTCGGTGTGTGCACTTGTATGTGTGAGAACATACTTTTATACCATGGTATACATGCACTGTTGGGCACTGAGATGAAGTCAGTGGGGATGTCATATTAGCTAGTCCCTGCTATGCGTGATGGAGTTTATGCTTTTCATTCTTATCAGTGACTATCGTGAGATCGAAACTACACTATGTTGCATTTTTAGAGGATGAGTTTGGGAGTGTTCGTGGATTCATCTAGGTATATGCTTCTATCGTATTAGCGGACATGCGAATTTCACCTTGTGATGTTTTCATCCAACTTTCGACCTACTGGTATTGCAATGATTATTTCTATCTTAAATGGTGCGTTGCTCTATCAGCTAGATTTAGATTTAGATGCTCATTTAGGAGAGACTAAAATGAAATGGTTTAGATTTCACAAGCAGTTGTGGCTTAAATGAACAGATTTGGACTACATTTTGATTAGCCTTCTGCTTTAGTGGTAGCTTTCATCATGGCTAGGTTTGCCCTTCACCGGATGGCTTCAGATAGAGTTGGCACACTGCCAACTAGGCTACATGCAAGTGCGGGAAGGCATCCCTTAACTGACCGCACTGAGGGTAGACAGAGCATTTCTCGAGGCAGCCCACTCTCGGGTTGCGGGGCTCGTTTGGAGCCTCAAATGATCTCGGATGGCTCTGGGCCGAACTAGCACCATAGGTTTGTTGCTTTGTTTTGCGCACTGATTCTATCGTATGGTCGGTGGCCTATTTTGGGACCGAGCCCCAGTCGACCATTTTGGGCGGACTAGGTCGGTCACCCAATTGAGAACTAACTACAACTGGTGGCTATATAAGAGCAAGCCCGTGAAGCCCATTTCATCATTGGCTACAGCAACCCTAATTCCTTAGCATCCAGCCTCCGTCTTCTACTGTTTCCAGCATGCCATCGAAGCTTCTTTCACAAGAGCGCACAGTTGGGAGGCAGCGCCATCTATTATATCAATTCTATAGTAATCAAATTTTTGATTCTCCATACTATCTTGTTTTCTCTCTTGTGTATGAGATCCTGTTACCTGTTGAGCACAGACGTTGTATTATTTTCTTACATGGTATCAGAGCCTGGACTCTAGCAAGAAGATTTAGTAGTGTGTTTTTGTTTGCGAGTAGATTGTGAGAGATGGCCCAGCCCACAAGACTGCGAATCCCACCGTTCGGTGAAAGCAAAAAGTTGGACGAATCTAACTATCCACTCTAAAAGTTCAAGATGAAGACCATCCTAAGTGCATACGAGCTTTGGGACACTCCTACTAGGGTGGACATGAGGCTGGTTGTGAGACCAAATCTAGCCAATGGATGAGATTCTCGTGTGGACAAGAAGAAATGCAGATGCGCTATGTTCTATTGTCTGCAGTGTTAGTGATTCCATCACGGTGTTAATTCAACATGTCACCATAGCGGAGGAGGCATGGACAGTCTTGAAAAATCAGTACGAGGCCACAAATCAGATGCAGATTCAGAATCTGGAGACATAACTCGCGAATGAGAAGTTGTCTGAGTCTGAAGTGGCAGAGAAGTTCATCACCAGGGTAAAGAATCTACACGATCAGATGACTGCGATTGGCATCACCATCACCACAGAGAATCTAGCATGAAGGTGCATACAGATTCTTCCACCAAACTACGATGGTCTTGTTACAGCACTGAATATGCAAAACAGATATCTGCCCCTTAAATTTGAGGAATTTAGCGTGATGCTTTTGGAGGAGGAGATGCATCAAAAGATGAGGACTGGAGAAGATTCGGCTTTCTAGATCAGATCAAAGAAAGCTAAGGGTAAGGACTATGGTAACCCATCTTCTTCTGATGATAAAAAGAGAAAGAAGAAGATCAAGTGCTTCTATTGCAACAAGGTAGGGCACAAGCAGAATGAGTGCCGAAAGAAGTTTGTAGATGAGAAGAACAGAGTAAAGAAAGAGTCTAGCAACAGTGCACAGGCAGTACCAGTAGAGCTGTTTGTCACAATTGAGGAGATTTGCACGGAAGCAGTTCATGTACCTGCGGATGAACCATGGATCATTGACAGTGGTGCATCATGCCACATGACTAGTCGAAAGGATTGGTATACCTCTCTACAGTTGGTAGGGAATGACATCCTGGTAGTCGTCGGCAATGATGCAAAATGTCCAGCAAAAGGAAAAGGTACGATTGCTCTCAAGTCGATGGAGTTGTAAAATAGTTGTCCGATGTTCTTTATGTGCTAGATATCAAGAGAAACTTGTTGTCTGTTTCCACGATCACGGATTGGGACCTCAAAGTTCAATTCGATAAGAATGGTGCACAAATTCTAGATCTTTAAGGGAAGGTCATTGGTAAAGGTAAATGGTGCAACAACATTTACAAACTCTCAGCTTTTAGTGCTCAAGCCGATGTGAAGAAGACTAAGCTGTGGCATAAGAGGTTTGGTCATCTAAACCTTAGTTCTTTGAAGAAGATGCATAAAAGTGGAATGATTGCAGACCTACCAGAAATTTTAGATCTGCCCGATGTATGTGAAGCTTGAATGATGGGCAAGCAGCATCGGCAGCCCTTTCCTAAAGAGGCCAGCAAGGCAAATGCTCCTCTAGAGCTCGTTCACATGGACCCTTGTGGAAAGATGGAGACGAAAGCTTTGGGTGGTTCCTACTACTTCATGACATTGAACGATGACTAGGATATGGATATACTTCTTGAAGACTAAAGACGAGGCTTTTAGTAGGTTCAAGGAATGGCATGTAATGTTTGAGAAAGAAACGGGGAGGAAGGTGAAGAAGTTGAGATTAGACAGAGGTGGAGATTTTACACCAACTGAATTCGAAAGTTATTGCAAAAGTCACGGAATCAAGAGGCAGAAACCCCCACTACATACATCACAACAAAATGGAGTAGCAGAATGCAAGATGCATGTCATCTATGAAATGGGCCGGAGTATGATGAAAGGGAAAGATTTGTCAAAGACTTTCTGGGTTGAAGCATATAACACTATAGTTTACATCCTGAATCGTAGCTATATGAAGGCTGTGAACGAGATGACTCCACTGTAAGCCTTTTCTAGTAAGAAAAGTTCAGTTGCACATTTCAGAGTTTTTGGATGTGATAGTTTTGTGCACGTCCCTGATGCTACCAGGACCAAATGGAAACTGAAGAGCCGGAAGTGTATTTTCTTGGGCTACAGTGAAGAGGCGAAGCGTTACCATCTCTATAACCCTGTTACTAAGAAGGTAATTGTAAGTCGTGATGTGGTCTTCTTAGAATAGCTACATCAATTGGAGGAGGGTGCTTCCTTCCTAGACAACCAGGACTAGGATATCCATCCAGTATCGCCACCAACAATAGACCAAACTCTCCCAATGGTGCTTGGGAGGATTCAAGACAAAGAAGATGAAGAAGAGCCTGCAGAACCACAATGGCAATGGCCATTCCTGAAGTGGGTAAAACAGCTTCTGGATGGTAGAGAATCTTCAGCTATTGAGGAGGAACCATCCGAACACTACCGGTCCAAGAGATTAGAGGAGCAAAGAAGGGCCGGGAACACTTGGTCAACTATGCTTTGATGATAGAAGTGATCCGTGCTGATGAACCCAAGTGTCTTGAAGAGGCACAGGGCGATGATAGGTGGATGGAGGCTATGCAGTCAGAGTATGGCTCCATAATGAAGAACAACACTTGGGACCTTGTGGATCAACCACCAAAACGCAAGGTAATCGGAACCATGTGGGTGTACAAGACCAAGTACAAGTCCGACGGCATGTTGGATAAGTACAAGGCTCGACTCGTGGCAAAAGGATTTGCACAGGTACATGGTTTTGATTATCAAGATACTTTTGCTCTCACAACTCGACTAACCACAATTCGTAGTGTTTTGGCTTTAGCTGCCCAGGGAAGTTGGCTCGTGTTTTAGATGGATGTGAAATCCACCTTTCTGAATGGAGATCTCAAGGAGGAGGTATACATGGAACAACCACTAGGTTTTGAGATCCCCGGTTCAAAAGGTAAAGTCTACAAAGTGAAGAAGGCACTTTACGGGCTGAAACAGGCCCCATGAGCATGGTACCAGCGAATTGATGCCTACTTTCTACAAAACGCATTCAAGAGGAGCCCATCTGATGCAAATTTGTATATCTTCAAAGAAGGAGGCAGGTGTATGATCGTGGTCCTTTATGTGGACGACCTTGTCATAACAGGGAACCATGAAGAGAAGATCTCGCAGATGAAGCATTTGCTAGGAAGAGAGTTTGAAATGATAGACCTCGGACTGATGCATTTCTGTTTGGGGATTGAAGTTTGGCAAGAGCCGAAACAGATCTTCATTTTACAGCTGAAGTATGCTGGAGAGATACTAAAGGCATTTGGCATGGCTGAGTGCAAGATAGTTGGTACCCCTATGGAGGTTGACGCGAAGCTCTCAAACGAGGATTCATCACCACTGGTGGACCAAGCAAAGTATAGAAGGCTTGTGGGTAGCTTGATTTACATGTGCAACACACGGCCCGACATTAGTTTTGCGACTGGTGTCCTAAGTAGGTTTTCCAATAAGCCTCGGGATAACCATCGGAGGGCAGGGATGCGGGTGCTGAAATACATCAAAGGCACACTTGATTATGGCATCACCTATACCAAGGGCAACATCTTGACCAGATTGGGCAGGAGATGTGGACAGCAGGAGATTAGTGATAGAGTACTATTTCTCACTTGGATCTGGAGTTGTGTCATGGGTCAGCAAGAAGCAACCCACAATTGCTCTTTCTTCTACTGAGGCCGAGTACAAATCTACATGCTTTGCTTCTTGCGAGGCAGTGTGGTTGAGGAGGATTTTGGGGGACATGGGTGCAGTGCAGAACAAGCCTACGTAGTTATCATGTGACAATCAAAGTTGCATGGCGATTGCAAAGAACCTGGTGTTCCACGCTCGCTCAAAACACATTGAGATTCAATATCACTTTGTACATGACCTCATCATGGATGGAGAGGTTGACTTGGTGTACTGTCCGACTGTAGAGAATGCTGTGGACATCTTCACGAAGGCTCTTGGAAGAGACTTGCATGAGAGGCATCTTCATCGACTTGGCATTAGGCCGAAAAAGTAAGTTCAGTTGCGGGTGGACATTCGGGGGGGGGTGTTAGATATCAATGCTCCACTCTCGTGTAACTACGCGAGAACTAGCTAACTCTACTTGTAAGCCCCCCATATGAGGAGAAGGCATTTGAGTAGCTCGGTTATCCAGTAGGTCCTGGTTTAGACACCAGATGGGGGCCATGTATGGCCTGATGGCTGGACGGCTTCAGATAGAGTTGGCACACCGCTAACTAGGCCACATGCAAGTGCAGGAAGGCATCCCTTGATTGACTGCACTAAGGGTAGATGGAGCATTTCTTGGGGTAGCCCACTCTCAGGTTGCGGGGCTCGTTTGGAGCCTCAGATGATCCCGGATGGCTCTGGGCCAAACGGAGACTATAGGTTAGTTGCTCTGTTTTACGCACCGATTCTATTGTATGGTCAGTGGCCTATTTCGAGACTGACCCCCAGTCGATCGTTTTGGGCAAATTGGGTCAGTCACCCAATTGAGCCTAACCGACTACGACTGGTGGCTATATAAGAGCAAGCTCGTGAAGCCCATGATTCCTTAGCATCCATCCTCCATCTTCTACTGTTTCCAACATGCCATCGAAGCTTCTTTCACAGGAGTGCACGGTTGGGAGTAGCGCCATCTATTGTATCAGTTCTACAGTAACCAATTTTTGATTCTCCATACTATCTTGTTTTCTCTCTTGCATATGAGATCTTGTTATCTATTGTGCACAGACGTTGTATTATTTTCTTACAGTTTTCATCCAAGTTGCAGCCTACTGGTATTGCGATGATTATTTCTATCTGAAATGGTGTGTTGCCCTATCATCAGCTAGATTTAGATTTAGATGCTCGTTTGGGAGAGACTAAAATGAAATCATTTAGACTTCACAAGTAGTTGTAGCTTGAATGAAGAGATTTGGACTACTTTTTATTAGCCTTCTCCTTTAGTGCTAGCCTTTGTCTTGGCTGAGTTTGCCCTTCATCTCCGGAGTGCCGACAAAAACTAAGTAGGAAGGCTTTGTATAAATGGATGCTCAAGTATGTGTGGGTGTGTGGATTTGTATGTGTGAGAGCATAATTTTATACTATGGTCTACACCCACTGTTTGGTGCTGATGATGTCAATGGTGGGGATGTCATAGTAGCTAGTCCTGGCTATGTGTGATGGAGTTTATGGTTTCCCATCTTATGAGTGACTATCATGAGATTGAAATTGCTCTATGTTGCATTTTTAGAGGATGAGTTTGGGAATGTTCTTGGATTCATATAGGTATATGCTTCTGTCGTACTAGTGGACATGCAAATTTCACCTTGTGAAGTTTTCATCCAAGTTGCGGCTTGCTGGTATTGCGATAATTATTTCTATCTTAAATGGTGTGTTGCCCTATCAGCTAGATTTAGATTTAGATGCTCCTTTGGGAGAGACTAAAATGAAATTGTTTCAGCTTTACATGTAGCTTGAATGAAGAGATTTCGACTACTTTTTGATTAACCTTCTCCTTTAGTGCTAGCCTTCATCATGGCTAAGTTTTGCCTTCATCTCTAGAGTGCCCACAGAAACTCAGTACGAAGAATTTGTAACAATAGGTGCTCAAGTATGTGTGGGTTTGTGGATTTGTATGTGTGAGAGCATACTTTTATACTATGGTCTACACCCATAGTTGGGCACTGATGAGGTCAGTGGTGGGGATGTCATAGTAGTTGGTCCATGCTAAACTGCACTATGTTGCATTTTTAAAGGATGAGTTTGGGAATGTTCTTCGATTCATCTAGGTATATGTGTAGGTCTGTGGGTTAAATGAAGAGATTTGAACTACTTTTTGATTAGCCTTTTCTTTTAGTGCTAGCCTTCGTCATGTCTAATTTGCCCTTCACCTCCGGAGTGCCAACAAAAACTTAGTACCAGGACTTTGTATAAATGGATGCTCAAGTATGTGTGGGTGTGTGGATTTGTATGTGTGAGGGCATACTTTTATACTATGGTCTACACCAACTATTGGGAGCTGATGACATCACTAGTAGATAGTCCCTACTATGCGTGATGGAGTTTATGGTTTTCAATTTTATGAGTGACTATCGTGAGATCGAAATTGCGCTATGTTGCATTTTTAGAGGATGAGTTTGGGAATGTTCTTCGATTCATTTAGGTATATGCTTCTGCCATATTAGCAGACATGCAAATTTCACCTTGTGAAGTTTTTATCCAAGTTGCGGCATGTTGGTATTGTGATATATATTTCTATCTTAAATGGTGCATTGCCCTATCAGCTAGATTTAAATTTAGATGCTCGTTTGAGAGAGACTAAAATGAAATCGTTTAGACTTCACAAGTGGTTGTAGCTTGAATGAAGAGATTTGAACTACTTTTTGATTAGCCTTCTCCTTTAGTGTTAGCCTTCATCATGGCTGAGTTTGCCTTAAGCTCCGGAGTGCGATGAAACTCAGTATGATGACTTTGTATAAATGGATGCTCAAGTATGTGTGGGTGTTTAGATTTGTATGTGTGAGAGCATACATTTATACTATGGTCTACACCCACTGTTGGGCACTGATGATGTCAATGCGGATGTCATAGTAGCTAGTTTCTACTATGGCTAATGGAGTTTATGGTTTTCAATCTTATGAGTGACTATCATGAGGTTGAAACCACACTATGTTGCACTTATAGAGGATGGGTGTGGGAATGTTCTTGGATTCATCTAGGTATATCCTTCTGCCATATTACCAGACATGCAAATTTCACCTTGTGAAGTTTTCATCCAAGTTTCGGCCCGCTGGTATTCCAATGTTTATTTCTATCTTAAATGGTGCATTGCCCTATCAGCTACATTTAGATTTAGATGCTCATTGGGAGAGACTAAAATGAAATTGTTTAGACTTCACGAGCAGTTGTAGCTTCAATGAAGAGATTTGGACTACTTTTTGATTAGCCTTCTCCTTTAGTGCTAGCCTTCGTCATGGCTTAGTTTGCCTTTCACCTCCGGAGTGTTGACAGAAACTTAGTACGAAGACTTTGTCTAAATGGATGCTAGTGTATGTGTGGGTGTGTGCACTTGTATGTGTGAGAGCATACTTTTATACTATGTTATACACCCATTGTTGGGTGCTGAGATGAAGTCGATGGGGATGTCATATTAGCTAGTCCTTGCTATGCATGATGGAGTTTATGGTATTCAATCTTATCAGTGACTATTATCAGATCGAAATTGCACTATGTTGCATTTTTAAAGGACGAGTTTGGGAATGTTCTTGGATTCATTTAGGTATATGCTTTTGCCATAATAGCGGACATGCAAATTTCACCTTGTGAAGTTTTTGTCCATGTTGCGGCCTACTAATGCATTGCCCTATCAGCTAGATTTAGACTTAGACGCTCGTTTGGGAGAGACTTAAATGAAATCATTTAGACTTCACAAGTACTTGTAGCTTGAATGAAGAGATTTGAACTACTTTTTGATTAGCCTTCTCCTTTAGTGCTAGCCTTTGTCATGGCTTAGTTTCCCTTCACCTTCGGAGTGCCGACAGAGACTCAGTGCAAAGACTTTGTATCAATGGATGCTCAAGTATGTGTGGGTGTGTGGATTTGTATGTGTGAGAGCATACTTTTATACTATGGTCTACACCTACTATTGGGTGCTAAGATGACATTAGAGGGGATGTCATAAAAGCTAGTCCCTCCTATGCATGATGGAGTTATGGTTTTCAATCTTATGAGTGAGTATCATGAGATCGAAACTCCACTATGTTGCATTTTTAGAGGATGAGTTTGGGAATGTTCTTGGATTCATGTAGGTATATGCTTCTGCCATATTAGCGGACATGCAAATTTCACCTTGTGAAGTTTTCGTCCAAGTTTTGGCCTGCTAGTATTGTGATGATTATTTCTATCTTAAATGGTGCATTGCCCTATCAGCTACATTTAGATTTAGATGCTCGTTTGGGAGAGACTAAAATGAAATCCTTTGGACTTCACAAGTAGTTGTAGCTTGAATGAAGAGATTTGGACTACTTTTTGATTAGCCCTTCGCCTTTAGTGCTAGCCTTGGTCATGCCTAAGTTTGCCCTTCACCTCCGGAGTGCCGACAGAAACTCAGTACTAGGACTTTGTATAAATGGATGCTCAAGTATGTGTGGGTGTGTGGATTTGTATGTGTGAGGGCATACTTTTATACTATGGTCTACACCAACTATTGGGAGCTGATGACATCACCCGAAATGTCATAGTAGGTAGTCCCTACTATGCGTGATGGAGTTTATGGTTTTCAATCTTATGAGTGACTATCGTGAGATTTAAACTGCACTATGTTGCGTTTTTAGAGGATGACTTTGGGAATGTGCTTCAATTCATTTAGGTATATGCTTCTGCCGTATTAGTGGACATGCAAACTTCACCTTGTGAAGTTTTTATTTAAGTTGTGGCATGCTGATATTGTGATAATTATTTCTATCTTAAATGGTGCATCACCCTATAAATGGATGCCCAAGTATGTGTGGGTGTGTGGATTTGTATGTGTGAGGGCAAACTTTTATACTATGGTCTACACCAACTATTGGGAGCTGATGACATCACTGGGGATGTCATAGTAGGTAGTCCCTGCTATGCATGATGGAGTTTATGGTTTTCAATCTTATGTTTGATTAGCCTTCTCCTTTAGTGCTAGCCTTTGTCATGGCTGAGTTTGTCCACCTCCGGAGCACCGACAGAAACTCAGTCTGAAGACTTTGTAAAAATGGATGCTAAAGTATGTGTGGGTGTGTGGATTTATATGTGTGAGGGCATACTTTTATACTATGGTCTACACCCACTGTTGGGCCTTGATGAATCACTGAGGATGTCATAGTAGCTAGTCCCTGCTATGCGTGATGGAGTTCATGGTTTTCAATCTTATGAGTGACTATTGTGACATCGAAACTACACTATGTTGTGTTTTTAGAGGATGAGTTTGGGAACGTTCTAGGATTCATTTAGGTCTATGCTTGTGCTGCATTAGCGGACATGCAAATTTCACCTCGTGATGTTTTCATCCAAGTTGCAGCCTACCGCTATTACGATGATTATTTCTATCGTATATGGTACATTGCCCTATTTGCTAGATTTAGATTTAGATGCTCATTTGAGAGAGACTAAAATAAAATCGTTTAGAGTTCACAAGCAGTTGTAGCTTGAATGAAGAGATTTGGACTATTTTTGATTAGCCTTCTCCTTTAGTGCTACCTTCGTCATGGCTGAGTTTGCCCTTCACCTCTGGAGTGCTGATAGAAACTCTATACAAAGACTTTGCATAAATGCATGGTCAAGTAAGTGTGGGTGTGTGCATCTGTATGTATGAGAGCATACTTTTATACTATAGTCTACACCCACTGTTGGGCATTATAGTAGCTAGTCCTTGCTATGCATGATGGAGTTTATGGTTTTCAATCTTATCAGTGACTATCGTGAGATCAAAACTGCACTATGTTGCATTTTTAGAGAATGATTGTGGGAATGTTCTTGGATTCTCTATGTATATGCTTCTGCCGTATTAGCGGACATGAAAATTTCACCTTGTGAAGTTTTCATCCATGTTGCGGCCTGCTGGTATTGCGATGATTATTTCTATTGTAAATGGTATGTTGTCCTATCAGCTAGATTTAGATTTAGATGCTCGTTTGGGAGAGACTAAAATAAAATCGTTTAGACTTCACAAGTAGTTGTAGCTTGAATGAAGAGATTTGGACTACTTTTTGATTAGCCTTCTCCTTTAGTGCTATCCTTTGTCATGGTTGAGTTTGCCCTTTACCTCCAGAGTGTCGACAGAAACTCAATACGAAGACTTTGTATAAATGGATGCTCAAGTATGTGTGGGTGTGTGGATTTGTATGTGTGAGAGCAAACGTTTATACTATGGTCTACATCCAATGTTGGGTGCCGATGACATCAGTGGGGATGTCATAGTAGCTAGTCCCTGCTATGCCCGATGGATTTTTTGGTTTTCAATCTTACAACTGACTATCGTGAGATTGAAACTACACGATGTTGCACTTTTAGAGGATGAGTTTGGGAATGTTCTTGGATTCATCTAGGTATATGCTTCTGCCATATTAACGGACATGCAAATTTCACCTTGTGAAGTTTTCATCCAAGTTGCAGCCTGCTGGTATTGCGATGATTATTTCTATCTTACATGGTACGTTGCCGTGTCAGCTAGATTTAGATTTAGATGCTCATTTGGGAGAGACTAAAATGAAATCGTTGAGATTTCACAAGTACTTGTAGCTTGAATCAAGAGATTTGGATTACTTTGTGATTAGTCTTCTTCTTGAGTGCTAGCCTTCATCATGGCTCAATTTGCCCTTCACCTCTGGAGTGCCGACACAAAATCAGTACGAAGACTTTGTATAAATGGCTGCTCAAGTATGTGTGGGTGTGTGCATTTTTATGTGTGAGAGCATACTTTTATATTATGGTCTACACGCACTGTTAGGTGCTAATGACATCACTGGGATGTCATAGTAGCTAGTCCTTGCTATGTGTGATGGAGTTTATGGTTTTTAATCTTATGAGTGACTATCATGAGATCGAAACTGCACTATGTTGGATTTTTAGACGATGAGTTTGGGAATGTTCCTGGATTCATCTACATATATGCTTCTGTCATGCAAATTTCACCTTGTGAAGTTATTGTTCAACTTGTAGCCTGCTGGTACTGCCATGCATTGCCCTATCAGCTAGATTTAGATTTAGATGCTCGTTTGGGAGAGACTAAAATAAAATCATTTAGACTTCACAAGTAGTTGTAGCTTGAATGAAGAGATTTGGACTACTTTTTGATTAGCCTTCTCCTTTAGTGGTAGCCCTCATCATGGCTCACTTTGCCCTTCATCTGGAGTGCCGAAAGAAACTCAGCACGAATACTTTCTATAAATGGATGCTCAAGTGAGGCTCAAGTATGTGTGGGTGTGTGCATTTGTATGTGTGAGAGCATACCCATTGTTGGGCACTGATTACATCACTAGGGATGTCATAGTAGCTCGTCCCTGCTATGCATGATGGAGTTTATGGTTTTCAATCTTATGAGTGACTATCATGAGATCAGAACTACACTATAATGCCCTTTTAAAGCATGAGTTTGGGAATGTTCTTGGATTCATCCAGATATATCCTTCTGCCGTATAAGCGAACATGCAAATTTCACCTTGTGAAGTTTTCGTCCAAGT
This sequence comes from Dipteris shenzhenensis, assembly GCF_047967505.1. Taxonomy (NCBI): domain Eukaryota; kingdom Viridiplantae; phylum Streptophyta; class Polypodiopsida; order Gleicheniales; family Dipteridaceae; genus Dipteris; species Dipteris shenzhenensis. The sequence goes on from NC_141598.1 coordinate 5,495,003, forward strand.
TGCAACCTGCTGGTACTGATATGATTATTTCTATCTTAAATGGTGCCTTGCTCTACCAAAACCTAGATTTAGATTTAGATGCTCATTTGGGAGATACTAAGATGAAATCGTTTACACTTCACAAGAAGTTGCAGCTTGAATGAAGAGATTTGGACTACTTTTTGATTAGCCTTCTCCTTTAGTGCTAGCCTTCGTCATGGCTCAGTTTGCCCATGGCCTCAGGTATCCGAAGCACTTGCTCGGCTATCTTGTGTGAAGTTAGCCATGACTTCACAATCATACGTGACTCTCTTTGAATCGATGCGTTCTACGTGAAAATGTCGTCCATATGACCACAATGCACTGTACTTTTTGTACTGTAAAAGAGCATCATTAAAACAATGAAGATGCATCTATTTTATAGTCTATATTGCCACAAATAATTACTTAATTACATCAAGAGGTAAGAGACTTACATGCACCATTTATCCAGATGATAACTGTCGCTCGCACTCGTTTATTGTCTCTCCATCATGTTCGGCTTTATGTAGAGCTAGTTGTAGCCAATCAAGTGACATGTGAGTGGGGAGAAGAGCCAAATCCTATGGATATGGTTGCGATCGCCTGTACATTACTCTAAATCTCATCCTTGCATTTATTCTTTCTGCTTTGGCCACTTCATATTTCTCAATCCACCTCTGCACCTCAGGGCTATTGAGGATACAAAACTTATTGAATTTCTCCATTTGCTCTTCGCTCATCTTTTTTTTAATCCCTTTTCCTTGGGGAACCTCGCCAACGATGCGATCATCATTCTTGTTATGCCAAGCTTGCGGCATATCGAGATCCGTGGATACAAGAAACTCTATGATATATACTAATCTCTTGCACAAGCCATCCCTCTGCCATGCTTGCTTTTGGTCTTGCTCTTTGTCTTACAAATCCCTTCAAATTTTTCATAAACCACTCAAGAAAAAACATCCGTCGACTGTGAATGGTACCTGCAATAGCCACGTCATCAACTATGTGCACAAGCAAGTGGACTTGAGTTGTCATAATGCTCGAGGGAAAGTGCTTCTCAAGCAAGCATATGGCTTCGATGGATTCCACCCTAGCCTTCTTGATGCTAGATATGGAGATCTCTTTTTGAGATATCCACCTATTTCACATGTCCATGTAAGATATTTTCATAATCAGTCTACACATTAATCAGCTTAAATTGAAGAAAATGTAATCAATGCAATTTGATAGTAAGCATACCTCACAATACCAGAGATCTTGATATAGCAGTTCTAAGATCTTCTTGTAAGCACCCTTTTATTGTAATTGGGAGGATGAACTGTCAAAGCAACAAAGAAGTCATGTCAAGAATATAACATAATCATAATTATGCTAATCCATCATGATTATCGGTACACTTGCAATGATAAGAAAGTGTCTCAAGACCTTTACCGGTATTCGCTCACCCGCAAGTCATCTCTATATCGTTGTTCCCCATACTTTGGATTATTTCTATCTTAAATGGTATGTTGCCCTACCAAGAGCTAGATTTAGATTTAGATGCTCATTTGGGAGAGACTAAAATGTAATCGTTTAGACTTCACACGCAGTTGTAGCTTGAATGAAGCAATTTCGACTACTTTTTGAATAGCCTTCTTCTTTAGTGCTAGCCTTTGTCATGGCTCAGTTTGCCCTTCACCTTCGGAGTGCCAACAGAAACTCAGTACGAAAACTTTGTATAAATGGATGCTCAAGTATGTGTGTGTGTGTGGATTTGCATGTGTGAGGGCATACTTTTATACTATGGTCTATGCCCACTATTCAGTGTAATGATGTCACTCGGGATGTCATAGTAGCTAGTCCCTACTATGTGTGATGGAGTTTATGGTTTTCAATGGAGTGACTGTCGTGAGATCAAAACTGCAGTATGTTGAGTTTTTAGAGGATGAGTCTGGGAATGTTCTTGGATTCATCTAGGTATATGCTTCTGCCATATAAGCCGACATGAAATTTCACCTTGTGAAGTTTTTGTCCAAGTTGTGGCCTGCTAGTTTGTGATGATTATTTCTATCTTAAATGGTGTGTTGCCCTACGAACAGTTAGATTTAGATTTAGATGCTCGTTTGGGAGAGACTAAAATGTAATAGTTTAGACTTCACAAGCAGTTGTAGCTTGAATAAAGAGATTTCGACTACTTTTTGAGTAGCCTTCTCCTTTACTACTAGCCTTCGTCATGGCTCAGTTTGCCCTTTACCTCTAGAGTGCCAACAAGAACTCAGTATGAAGACTTTGTATAAATGGATGCTCCAGTATGTGTGGGTGTGTGGATTTCCATGTGTGAGGGCATACTTTTATACTATGGTCCTTGCCCACCACTATTGAGCGTTGATGATGTCATGTAGGATGTCATAGTAGCTAGTCCCTGCTATGTGTGATGGAGTTTATGGTTTTCAATCTTATGAGTGACTATCATGAGATCGAAACTGCACTATGTTGGATTCTTAGAGGATGAGTTTCAAAATGTTATTAGACTCATCTAGGTATATGCTTCTGCCATATAAGCAAACATGCAAATTTCACCTTGTGATGTTTTTGTCCAAGTTGCGGCCTACTAGTATTGGGATGATTATTTCTATCTTAAATGGTGTGTTGCCCTATCAACATCAAGATTTAGATTTAGATGATCATTTGGGAGAGACTAAAATGAAATCCTTTAGACTTCACAAGCAGTTGTAGTTTGAATGAAGAGATTTGGACTACTTTTTGATTAGTCTTCTCCTTTAGTGCTAGCCTTCGTCATGGCTCGGTTTACCCTTCACCTTCGGAGTGCCAACAGAAACTCAGTACGAAGACTTTGTATAAATGGATGCTCAAGTATGTGTGGGTGTGTGCATTTTATGTGTGAGAGCATACTTTTTTACTATGGTCTACACCAACTGTTGGGCACCGATGACATCAGTAGGGATGTCATAGTAAGCTAGTCCTTGCTATGCGTGATGTAGTTTATGGTTTTCAATCTTATGAGTGACTATCATGAGATCGAAACTGTACTATGTTGAGTTTTTAGAGGATGAGTTTGTGAATGTTCTTGGATTCATCTAGGTATATGCTTCTGCCGTATTAGCGGACATGCAAATTTCACCTTGTGAGGTTTTCATCCAACTTGCAACCTACTGGTATTGTGATGATTATTTCTATCTTAAACGGTGCATTGCCCTATCAGGTAGATTTAGATTTAGATGCTCGTTTGGAAGGGGCTAAAATGAAATCGTTTAGACTTCACAAGCAGTTGTAGCTTAAATGGAGAGATTTGGACTACTTTCTTGTTAGCCTTCTACTTTAGCGCTAGCCTTTGTCATGGCTCAGTTTGCCCTTCACCTCCAGAGTGCCAATAGAAACTCAGTACGATGACTTTGTATAAATGGATGCTCAAGTATGTGTGGGTTTGTGCATTTGTATGTGTGAGAGCATACTTTTATACTATGGTCTACACCCACTATTGGGCACTAAGATGACATCAGTGGGGATGTCATAGTAGCTAGTCATTGATATGCATGATGGAGTTTATGGTTTTCAATCTTATGAGTGACTATTGTGAGATCAAAACTGCACTATGTCGCATTTTAGAACATGAGTTTGGGAATGTCCTTGGATTCATCTAGCTATATGCTTCTGTTGTATAAGCAGACTATCGTTAGATCGAAACTGCACTATGTTGCATTTTTAGAGGATGAATTTGGGAATGTTTTTGGATTCACATAGGTATATGCTTCTGCCGTATTAGTGGACATGCAAATTTCACCTTGTGAAGTTTTCCTCGAAGCTGCGACCAGTTAGTATTGCAATGATTATTTCTATCTTAAATGGTGCGTTTCCCTTTTTAGATGCTCGTTTGGACTTCAAAAGTAGTTGTAGCTTGGATGAATAGATTTGGACTACTTTTTGATTAGCCATCTCCTTTAGTACTAGCCTTCGTCATGGCTCATTTTGCCCTTCACCTCCAGAGTGCCGATAGAAACTCAATATGAAGACTTGTTATAAATGGATGCTCAAGTATGTGTGGGTGTGTGCATATTTGTATGTGTGAGAGCATACTTTTATACTATGGTCTACACCCATTGTTGGGTGCTAAGATGACATCACTGGGGATGTCATAGGAGCTAGTCCATGCTATGTATGATGGAGTTTATGGTTTTCAATCTTATGAGTGACTATCATGAGATCGAAAATGCACTATTTTGGGTTTTTAGAGGATGAGTTTGGCAATGTTCTTGGATTCGTTTAAGTATATGCTTCTCCCATATTAGGGGACATGCAAATTTCACCTTGTGAAGTTTTCATCCAAGTTGCGGCCTGCTGGTATTGCGATGATTATGCTGGTATTACGATGATGATTTCTATCATAAGTTGTGCATTGCCCTACCAACAGCTAGATTTAGATTTAGATGTTGGTTTGGAAGAGATGAAAATGAAATTGTTTAGACTTCACAAGCAATTGTAGCTTGAATGAAGAGATTTGGACTACTTTTTTATCAGCCTTGTCCTTTAATGCTAGCCTTTGTCATGGCTCAGTTTGCTCTTCACCTCTGGAGTGCCGGCAGAAACTCAGTACGAAGACTTTGTATGAATGGATGCTCAAGTATGTGTGGGTTTGTGGATTTGCATGTGTGAGAGCATACTTTTATACTATGGTCTACACCCATAATTAGGTGCTGATGATGTCACTGGGTATGTCATAGTAGCTAGTCCTTGCTATGCATGATGGAGTTTATGGTTTTCAATCTTATGAGTGACTATCATGAGATTGAAACTGCACTATGTTGCATTTTTAGAGGATGTTTGGGAATGTTCTTGGATTCATCTACGTATATGCTTTTGCCATATTAGCAGACATGCAAATTTCACCTTGGGATGGTTTCATCCAAGTTGTGGCCTACTGGTATTGTGATGATTAATTCTATCTTAAATCGTGCGTTTCCCTATCAATAGCTAAATTTACATTTAGATAATCATTTGGGAGAGACTAGAATGAAAATGTTTAGACTTCACAAGTAGTTGTAGCTTGAATGAAGAGATTTGAACTACCCTTTGATTAGCCTTCTCCTTTAGTGCTAGCCTTTGTCATGGCTCACTTTGCCCTTCCCCATTGAGTGCCAATAGAAACTCAGTACAAAGACTTTGTATAAATGGATGCTCAAGTATGTGTGGGTGTGTGGATTTGTATGTGTGAGTGCATACTTTTATACTATGGTCTAGACCCACTGTTGGGTGCTGAGATCGAAACTACACTATGTTGCATTTTTAGAGTATGAGTTTGGGAATGTTCTTGGATTCATCTAGGTATATGCTTCTACCATATTAGCGGACATGAAAACTTCACCTTGTGAAGTTTTCATCCAAGATGCGGCCTACTAGTATTGCAATGAATATTTCTATCTTAAATGGTGGATTGCCCAATGAGCTAGATTTAGAATTTACATGCTCATTTGGGAGAGACTAAAATGAAATCGTTTAGTCTTCAAAAGCAGTTGTAGCTTGAATGAAGAGATTTGGACTACTTTTTGATTAGCCTTCTTCTTTAGTGCTAGCCTTCGTCATGGATTAGTTTCCCCTTCACCTCTGAAGTGCCAACAAAAACTCAGTACAAAGACTTTGTATAAATGGATGCTAAAGTATGTGTGGGTGTGTGCATTTGTATGTGTGAGAGCATACTTTTATACTATGGTCTACATGCACTATTGGGTGCTGATGATGTCACTGCAAATTTCACCTTGTGAAGTTTTCATCCAAGTTGCGGCATGCTGGTACTGCGATGATTATTTCTATCATAAGTTGTGCATTGCCCTACCAACAGCTAGATTTAGATTTAGATGCTCGTTTGGGAGAGACTAAAATGAAATTATTTAGACTTCACAAGCAATTGTAGATTGAATGAAGAGATTTGGACTACTTTTGATCAGCCTTGTCCTTTAATGCTAGCCTTTGTCATGGCTCAGTTTGCTCTTCACCTCCAGAAACTCAATACGAAGACTTTGTATGAATGGATGCCAAGTATGTGTGGGTGTGTGGGTTTGCATGTGTGAGAGCATACTTTTATACTATGGTCTACACCCACAATTGGGTGTTGATGATGTCACTGGGTATGTCATAGTAGCGAGTCCTTGCTATGCGTGATGGAGTTTATGGTTTTCAATCTTGTGAGTGAGATTATGAGATTGAAACTGCACTATGTTGTGTTTTTAGAGGATGTTTGGGAATGTTCTTGGATTCATCTAAGTATATGCTTTTGCCATATTAGCGGACATGGAAATTTCACCTTGTGATGGTTTCATCCAAGTTGTGGCCTACTGGTATTGTGATGATTAATTCTATGTTAAATGGTGCGTTGCCCTATCAATAGCTAGATTTACATTTAGATGATCATTTGGGAGAGACTAGAATGAAAATGTTTAGACTTCACAAGTAGTTGTAGCTTGAATGAAGAGTTTCAGACTACCCTTTGATTAGCCTTCTCCGTTAGTGCTACCTTTGTCATGGCTCAGTTTGCCCTTCACCTCTGGAGTGCCAATAGAAACTCAGTACAAAGACTTTGTATAAATTGATGCTCAAGTATGTGTGGGTGTGTGGGTTGGTATGTGTGAGGGCATACTTTTATACTATGGTCTAGACCCACTGTTGGGCACTGAGATCGAAATTACACTATGTTGCATTTTTAGAGAATGAGTTTGGGAATGTTCTTGGATACATCTAGGTATATGCTTCTGCCGTATTAGCGGGCATGCAAATTTCACCCTGTGATCTTTTCATCCATGTTGTGGCCTACTAGTATTGCGATGATTATTTATATCTTAAATGGTGCATTGCCCTATCAGGTAGCTTGAGATTTAGATGCTCGTTTGGGGGAGACTAAAATGAAATCATTTAGACTTCGCAAGAAGTTGTAGCTTGAATGAAGAGATTTGGACTACCTTTTTATTAAACCCTTCTCCTTTAGTGCTAGCCTTAGTCATGGTTGAGTTTACCCTTCACCTCCAGAGTGCCAACAAAAATTCAGTACAAAGACTTTGTATAAATGGATGCTCAAGTATGTGTGGATTTGTATGTGTGAGGGCATACTTTTATACTATGGTCTACATGCACTATTGGGCGCTGATGATGTCACTGCGGATGTCATAGTAGCTTGCCCCTACTATGGGTGATGGATTTTATGGTTTTTAATCTTATGAGTGTCTATCGTGAGATCAAAACTACACTATGTTGCATTTTTAGAGGATGAGTTTGGGAATGTTCTTGGATTCATCTAGGTATATGCTTCTGCCATATAAGCGAACATGCAAATTTCACCTTGTGAAGTTTTCATCCAAGTTGCGGCCTGCTAGTATTGTGATGATTATTTCTATCTTAAATGGTGCATTGCCCTATAAACTAGATTTAGATTTAGATGCTCGTTTGGGAGAGACTAAAATGAAATCGTTTAGACTTCACAAGCAGTTGTAGCTTGAATGAGGAGATTTGGACTACTTTTTGATTAGCCTTCTCCTCTAGTGCTAGCCTTCATCATGGCTCAGTTTACCCTTCACCTCCGAAGTGCCAATAGAAACTCAGTATAAAGACTTTGTATAAATGGATGCTCATGTATGTGTGGGTGTGTGCATTTGTATGTGTGAGAGCATACTTTTATACTATGGTCTACACCCACTATTGGGCACTGAGATGATGTCGATGGGGATATCATAGTAGCTAGTACCTATTGTGTGTGATGGAGTTTATGGTTTTCAATCTTATGAGTGACTATCATGAGATCAAAACTCCAGTATGTTGCATTTTTAGAGGATGAGTTTGGGAAGGTTCTTGGATTCATTTAGGTATATATATGCTTCTACCGTATAAGTGGACATGCAAATTTCACCTTGTGATGTTTTCATCCAAGTTGTGGCATGATGGTATTGCTAGATTTAGATTTAGATGACCATTTGGGAGAGACTCAAATCAAAATGTTTAGACTTCACAAGAAAATGTAGCTTGAATGAAGAGATTTGGACAATCTTTTGATTAGCCTTCTTCTTTAGTGCTAGCCTTCGTCATTGCCTCAGTTTGCCCTTCACCTCCGGAGTGCCAACATAAACTCAATACAAAGACTTTGCATAAATGGATGCTCAAGTATGTGTGGGTGTGTGGATTTGTATGTGTGAGGGCATACTTTTATACTATGGTCTACACCCATTGTTGGGCACTGATGTCACTGGGGATGTCATAGTTGCTAGTCCTTGCTATTCGTGATAAAGTTTATGGTTTTCAACCTTATTAGTGACTATCGTTAGATTGAAACTGCACTATGTTGCATTTTTAGAGGATGAGTTTGGGAATGTTCTTGGATTCATCTCGGTATATGCTTCTGCCATATAAACAGGCATGCAAATTTCCCCTTGTGAAGTTTTCATCCAACTTGCAGCCTACTGGCACTGCCATGATTATTTCTATCTTAAATGGTGCATTGCCCTATCAGCTAGATTTAGATTTAGATTCTTGTTTGGGAGAGACTAAAATGACTTCACAAGAAGTTGTAGCTTGAATGAAGATCTTTGGACTACTTTTTGATTAGCATTCTCCTTTAGTGCTAGCCTTCGTCTTGGCTCAGTTTTTGCGCTTCACCTCTAGAGTGCCGACAGACACTCAATACAAAGACTTTGTATAAATGGATGCTTAAGTATGTGTGGGTGTGCACATTTGTATGTGTGAGAGCATACTTTGATACTATGGTCTACACCCACTATTGGGCACTGATGATGTCACTAGTGATGTCATAGTAGCTAGTCCTTGCTATGTGTGATGGACTTTATGGTTTTCAGGCTTATGAGTGAGTATCGTGAGATCGAAATTGCAGTATGTTTCGTTTTTAGAGGACGAGTTTGGGAATGTTCTTGGATTCGTCTAGGTATATGGTTCTGCCATATTAGCAGACATGCAAATTTCACCTTGTGAAGTTTTTGTCCAAGTTGCGGCCTCTTAGTATTGCGATTATTATTTCTATCTTAAAGGTTTGTTGCTTGATCAGCTAGATTTAGATTTGGATGCTCATTTGGCAGAGACTAAAATGAAATCATTTAGTCTTCACAAGTAGTAGCTTGAATGAAGACATTTGGACTACTTTTTGATTAGACTTCATCATGGCTGAGTTTGCCCTTCACCTCCGAAGTGTCGACAGAAACTCAATACGAAGACTTTCTATAAATGGATGCTCAAGTATGTGTGGGTGTGTACGATGATTATTTCTATCTTAAATGGTGCGTTTCCCTACCAACATCTAGATTTAGATTTAGATGCTCATTTGGCAGTGACTAAAATGAAATCGTTTAGACTTCACAGGCAGTTGTAGCTTGAATGAAGAGATTTGGACTACTTTTTGATAAGCCTTCTCCTTTAGTGCTAGCCTTCATCATGGCTGAGTTTGCCCTTCCCCTTTAGAGTGTTGAGAGAGACTCGGTACGAAGACTTTGTATAAATTGATGCTCAAGTATGTGTGGGTGTGTGGATTTGTACGTGTGAGGTTATACTTTTATACTATGGTCTACACCCACTGTTGGGTGCTGATGACATCACTCGGGATGTCATAGTAGCTAGTTCCTACTATGCGTGATGGAGTTTATGGTTTTCAATCTTATGAGTGACTATCGTGAGATCGAAACTGTACAATGTCGCGTTTTTAGAGGATGAGTTTGGGAATGTTCTTGGAATCATCTAGGTATATGCTTCTGCCGTATTAGCAGACATGCAAATTTCTCCTTGCAAAAGTTTTCGCCCAAGTTGCAGCTTGTTGGTATTGCGATGATTTTTTCTATCTTAATTGGTGCATTCCCCTATCAACAGCTACATGTAGATTTAGATGCTCATTTGAGAGTGACTCAAATGAAATCATTTAGACTTTACAAGCAGTTGTAGCTTGAATGAAGAGATTTGGACTACTTTTTAATTAGCCTTCTCCTTTAGTGCTAGCCTTCATCATGGCTCAGTTTGCCCTTCACCTCCAGAGTGCTAAGAGAAACTCAGTATGAAGACTTTGTATAAATGGATGCTCAAGTATGTGTGGGTGTGTGGATTTGTATGTGTGAGGGCATACTTTTATACTATGGTCTACACCCACTGTTGGCCGTTGATGATGTCACTACAGATGTCATAGTAGCTAGTCCTTGCTATGCGTAATGGAGTTTATGGTTTTCAATCTTATGAGTGACTATCATGAGATCGAAACTACACTATATTGCGTTTTTAGAGGATGAGTTTGTATATGTTCTTGGATTCATCTAGGTATATGCTTCTGCCATATTAGTGGACATGCAAATTTCACCTTGTGATGTTTTTGTCCAAGTTGCGGCGTGCTAGTATTGCGATGATTATTTCTATCTGAAATGGTGCATTGCCCTATCAACTATCTTGAGATTTAGATGCTCGTTTGGGAGAGACTAAAATGAAATCGTTTAGACTTCACAAGCAGTTGTAGCTTGAATGAAGAGATTTGGACTACTTTTTAATTAGCCTTCTCCTTTAGTGCTAGCCTTAGTGATGGCTGAGTTTGACCTTCACCTCTAGAGTGCCAACAGAAACTAGGTACAAAGACTTTGTATAAATGGATGCTCAAGTATGTGTGGGTGTCTGGATGCTCAAGTATGTGTGGGTGTGTGGATGCTTAAGTATGTGTGGGTGTGTGGATTTGCATGTGTGAGGGCATAACTTTTATACTATGGTCTACATGCACTATTGGGCGCTGATGATGTCAGTGCAGATGTCATAGTACCTAGTCCCTGCTATGCGTGATGGAATTTATGGTTTTCAATCTTATGAGTGTCTATCATGAGATCGAAACTGCACTATGTTACATTTTTAGAGGATGAGTTTGGGAATGTTCTTGGATTCATCTAGGTATATGCTTCTGCCATATAAGCAGACATGCAATTTCACCTTGTGATGTTTTTGTCCAAGTTGCAGCCTGCTAGTATTGCGATGATTATATCTATCTTAAATGGTGCATTGCCCTATCACCTAGATTTAGATTTAGATGCTCGTTTGGGAGAGATTAAAATGAAATCGTTTAGACTTCACAAGTAGTTGTAGCTTGAATGAAGATATTTGGGCTACTTTTTGATTAGCCTTCTCCTTTAGTGCTAGCCTTCATCATGGCTCAGTTTACCCTTCACCTCTCGAGTGCCAATAGAAACTTAGTATGAAGACTTTGTATAAATGGATGCTCAAGTATGTGTGGGTGTGTGCATTTTTATGTGTGAGAGCAACCTTTTATACTATGGTCTACATGCACTGTTGGGCATTGAGATGATGTCAATGGGGATGTCATAGTAGCTAGTACCTACTATGCATGATGGAGTTTATGGTTTTCAATCTTATGAGTGACTATCATGAGATCGAAACTGCACTATGTTGCGTTTTTAGAGGATGAGTTTGGGAATGTTCTTGGAATTATCTAGATATATGCTTCTGCCATATAAACGGACATGCAAATTTCACCTTGTGATGTTTTCGTCCATGTTGCGGCTTGATTGTATTGCGATGATTATTTCTATCTTAAACAGTGCGTTGCCCTATAAATCACTAGATTTAGATTTAGATGATCGTTTGGGAAAGACTAAAATGAAAACGTTTAGACTTCACAAGCAGTTGTAGCTTGAATGAAGAGATTTGGACTACTTTTTGATTAGCCTTGTTCTTTAGTGCTAGCCTTCGTCATGGCTTAGTTTACCCTTCACCTCCGCATTGCCAATGGATGCTCAAGTATGTGTGGGTGTGTGGATTTGTATGTGTGAGGGCATACTTTTATACTATGGTCTACACCCACTGTTGGGCACTGATGTCATTGGGGATGTCATAGTAGCTAGTCCCTGCTATGCGCGATGAAGTTTATGGTTTTCAACCTTATAAGTGACTATCGTGAGATCAAAAGTGCACTATGTTGCATTTTTAGAGGATGAGTTTGGGAATGTTCTTGGATTCATCTATGTATATGCTTCTGTCGTATTAGCGGACATGAAAATTTCACCTTGTGAAGTTTTCATCCAAGTTGCGGCCTACTGGTATGGCAATGATTATTTTTATCTTAAATGGTGCGCTGCCATATTAGCTAGATTTAGATTTAAATGCTCGTTTGGGAGAGACTAAAATGAAATCATTTAGACTTCACAAGCAGTTGTAGCTTGAATGAAGAGATTTGGACTACTTTTTGATTAGCCTTTTCCTTTAGTGCTAGCCTTTGTCATGGCTGAGTTTGCCCTTCAACTTCGGAGTGCCAACAGAACCTTAGTGCAAAGACTTTGTATAAATGGAAGCTCAAGTATGTGTGGGTATGTGCATTTGTATGTGTGAGAGCATACTTTTATACTATGGTCTACACCCACTGGTGGGCACTGAGATGATGTCAGTGGGGATGTCATAGTAGCGAGTCCCTACTATGTGTGATGGAGTTTATGGTTTTCAATCTTATGAGTGACTGTTGTGAGATCAAAACTACACTATGTTGCATTTTTAGAGGATGAGTTTGGGAATGTTCTTGGATTCATCTAGCTATGTGCTTTTGTCGTATAAGCGGACAAGCAAATTTCACCTTGTGAAGTTTTCATCCAAGTTGCGGCCTACTGGTATTGCGATGATTATTTCTATCTTAAATGGTGCATTGCCCTATCAACAACGAGACTTAGATTTAGATGATCATTTGGGAGAGACTAAAATGAAAACGTTTAGACTTCACAAATAGTTATAGCTTGAATGAAGAGATTTGGACTACTTTTTGATTAGCCTCCTCCTTTAGTGCTAGCCTTCGTCATGGCTTAGTTTTCCCTTCACCTTGTGAGTGCCAACAGAAACTCACTTCAAAGACTTTGTATAAATGAATGCTGAAGTATGTGTGGGTGTGTGGATTTGCATGTGTGAAGGCATACTTTTATACTATGGTCTACATTCACTATTGGGCACTGATGATGTCACTTGGGATGTCTTTATCCTTGCTATGCATGATGGAGTTTATGGTTTTCAATCTTATGACTGACTATCGTGAGATCGAAACTGCAGCATGCTGTATATTTAGAGGATGAGTTTGGGAATGTTCTTGGATTCATCTAGGTATATGCTTCTGCCGTATAAGTGGACATGCAAATTTCACCTTTTGAAGTTTTCATCTAAGTTGCGGCCTGTTGGTATTGCGATGATTATTTATATATATGAAATTATGCTCAAGTACATGTATCAATGGATCTTTAAAAACGAAAGCTTCGATTAATTAAATCATTAGTATGCACCTGCTCACAGTGCTCGGGAAGAACAAAAGTATCACTTTCATCGGTCCAATGTTTGGTGGAGTCTATTGCAAAGAAACTGCTACTATCTTTTTTCACTATCGCATGGGGACCATTGCAAATAGTTCTAAACCATTTTACATCAATGATGAAAATACTTAATCATCTAAAATCAATTTCATAGATTTCGTGTATGGTTCCACAATAATCCAACTGTGAGAAGAGAAGATTAGTATGCGAAACACTTGCTCGGCTATCTTGTCTGAAGTTAGCCATGACTCCACAATCATATGTGACTCTCTTTGAATCGATGCGTTCCACATGAAAATGTCATCCATATGACCATAATGCACTGTACTTTTTATACTATAAAAGAGCATCATTAAAACAATGAAGATGCATCTATTTTATAGCGTATATTGCCACAAATAATTTCTTAATTACGTCAAGACCTCTCTATTCACCCTCCAACAAGCTTGAATCCAGTCACCTGCCTTCAAATATGATGGTGGTAGATCAAGCTGACCTCCACGTGTGAGATGGTTGAGCAGAAGGTATTGAGCATGACCTTCATAAAGATATTTCCTCATATGTTCGGAGTAGCATGCAAGCGATTTCAAACCCAGTCCACAAACAAGACAAGCATGGTACCCACTTGTAACAAGTCCTACATGCGTGCATGAATGTGTTAGTATAAGACATGCGTGCGAAAGAGAGTCATAAAAGCATAATACTATATCATACATATAGAGACACAACCACGTACTTGCGCACTCTCCATATCCTAGGTAGTCATGCATGGTCCACATTAAGATACCCCTGACCAAAATATCATTGGTATGTCTAGGAGCTCTGGAAATATCAAAGACCTGCACGTCTCTCCATAATATCTATAACTCCTCTATCAAAGGTGCCATGTACACGTCCATATTTTTTGCCTTATACTTTCCTGGCACAAGTAGTGCAAGCATGAGGTGTCCCTTTTTTATTGTTAGCCATGGTGGGATATTGTAATTCACCACAACTATGGGCCATGTTGACCAAGATGTCGAGCATAACCGGAAAGGATTCACGCCGTCCACGGCGAGCCCAAGATGTAAGTTGCATGGCTCTCTCACATAGTTCGGCCACTAATTGTATATATGCTTCCAAGCTGCACAATCTACAGGAATCCTCAATGTGTCATCAGTGGACCGATGAGATGCATGCCATGTCATCAACTCCGCTATGGATTTGCATCGGAACATGTGTTGTATTCTTGCAATGATGGGAAAGTGTCTTAAGACCTTTACCGGTATTCGCTCACCCTATCCGCTCACCCTGTAAGTCATCTCTATATCGTTGTTCTGCACACTTTGGACAACTAGCCAAATCTCCATGCTCACAACGAAACAGAATACAATCATTATGGCAAGCATGGATGGTATCATAATCCATACTCACCATTGTTAGCATCTTTTTCGCTTCATATCTTGATGCGGGCATGGTATTTGGTGCAGGCAACATCTTCTGGAGCAACCTATCACAATTCAAACATACATAGGCTTCGAACAATGATGATTCGGTACATTAATCCATACATGATGATTCTCAAAACAAACAATATCCAAATAATGAGTCAAATTAATGCAAGAGCTAACCTCATTAAGGCCGAGACACTTGTATCTGACCACCCATACTTTACTTGTAGATTTAAGATTAAGAGACAAGCACGTAGTTTAAACATCTTAGCACCCTCGTACAATTGTGTTGATTGCAACTCTCGCATTTTGACCTCAGAATCTGACATCACATGTACATGGGATGTAGTGCCCCTAAAAATAGAATCCATCATGTTGACACAAGGTGAAATTCGCATGTCCGCGAATATGGCAGAAGCATATACCTAGATGAATCCAAGAACATACCCAAACTCATCCTTTAAAAATGCAACATGGTGCAGTTTCAATCTCATGATAGTCAGTCATAAGATTGAAAACCATAAACTCCATCACGCATAGTAGGGACCAACTACTATGACATCCCCACCACTGATGTCATGAGTGCCCAATAGTGGGTGTAGACCATAGTATAAAAGTATGCTCTCAGACATACAAATCCACACACCCACACATACATGAGCATCCATTTATACAAAGTCTTCATATTGAGTTTCTTTCGGCATTCCGGAGGTGAAGGGCAAACTCAACCATGACAAAGATTGAAAACCATAAACTCCATCATGCATAGTAGGAACCAACTACCATGACATCCCCACCGTTGACATCATCAGTGCCCAACTGTGGGTATAGACCATACTATAAAAGTATGCTCTTACATATACAAACCCGCACACCCACACATACTTGAGCATCTGTTTATACAAAGTCTTTGTATTGAGTTTCTATCAGCAATCCAGAGTGAAGGGCAAACTCAGCCAAGATGAAGGCTAGTACTAAAAAAGAAGGCTAATCAGAAAGTAGTCCAAATCTCTTCATTCAAGATACAACTACTTGTGAAGTCTAAACGATTTCATTTTAATCTCTCCCAAACGAGCATCTAAATTTAAATCTAGCTGCTGATAGGGCAATGCACCATTTAAAATAGAAATAATCATCGCAATATCAGCAGGCCGCAACTTGGACAAAGTATTCACAAGGTAAATCTTGCATGTCCGCTAATACGGCAGAAGCATATACCTAGATGAATCCAAGAAGATTCCCAAACTCATCCTCAAAAAACACAACATAGTGCAGTTTCAATCTCACGATAGTCACTCATAAGATTGAAAAACCATAAATTCCATCACGCATAGCAGGGACTAGCTACTATGACATCCCAAGTAACATCATCGACATCCAACAGTGGGTGTAGACCATATTATAAAAGTATGCTCTCACACATACAAATCCACACATCCACACATACTTGAGCATCCATTTATACAAAGTCTTTGTACTGAGTTTCTGTCAGCACTCCAGAGGTGAAGGGAAACCTCAGCCATGACGAAGGCTAGCACTAAAGGAAAAGGTTGATCAAAAAGTAGTCCAAATCCCTTCATTCAACCCATTCGCCCACACATATACCTAGATGAGTCCAAGAACATTCCCGAACTCATCCTCTAAAAATGCAACATAGTGGAATTTCAATCTCATGATAGTCACTCATAATATTGAAAACCATAAACTCCATCACGCATAGCATGGACTAGCTACTATGACATCCCCACTGATGTCATCTTAGTGCCCAATAATGGGTGTAGACCATAGTATAAAAGTATGCTCTCACACATACAAATACACACATCCACACATACTTGAGCATCCATTTATACAAATTCTTCATACCGAGCTTCTGTCGACACTTCGGAGGTGAAGGGTAAACTCAACCATGGTGAAGGGTAGCACTAAAGGAGAAAGCTAATCAAAAAGTAGTCCAAATCTCTTCATTCAAGCTACAACTGCTTGTGAAGTCGAAACGATTTCATTTCATCTCTCCCAAATGAGCATCTAAATCAAAATCTAGCTGATAGGGCAACACACCATTTAAGATAGAAATAATTATTGCAATACCAACATGCCGCAACTTGGATGAAAACTTCACAAGGTGAAATTTGCATGTCCGCTAATACGGCAAAAGCATATACATAGATTAATCCAAGAACATTCCCAAACTCATCCTCTAGGAACACAACATAGTGCAATTTCAATCTCACGATAGTCACTCATGAGATTGAAAACCATAAACTCCATCATGCATAGCAGGGACTAGCCACTTAGAACTCCCACGGGGGATTCACTAGTAGTAATAAGGAGACATCACTTGCTTGCAATAAATATATGAAATATCCCCTTATCTACCCCCTATTTATGGGACCTTACCTTATAAAATGTACCTTCCTTCCCTTATATAACCCCCCTCCCTTACACTGACGTGATAAACCCTAGTGGACCCCTAGGAGAAATCCACACTGACATCAGCAGTGCCCAACAAGGGGTGTAGACCATAGTATAAAAGTATGCTGTCACACATACAAATCCACACACCCACACATATGTGAGCATCCATTTATACAAAGTCTTCATACTGAGTTTCTGTCAACACTCCAAAGGTGAAGGGCAAACTCAGCCATGACGAAGGCTAGCACTAAACAAGAAGCCTAATCAAAAAGTAGTCCAAATCTCTTCATTCAAGCTACAACTACTTGTGAAGTCTAAACGATTTCATTTTAGTCTCTCCCAAAAAAGCATCTAAATCTAAATCTAGCTGATAGGGCAACGCACCATTTAAGATAGAAATAATCATCACAATACCAACAGGCCGCAACTTGGATGAAAACTTCATTCAAGCTACAACTACTTATGAAGTCTAAACGATTTCATTTTAGTCTCTCCCAAATGAGCATCTAAATCTAAATCTAGCTGATAGGGCAATGCACCATTTTGAGATAGAAATAATCATCGCAATTCTAGCAGGTCGCAACTTGGACGAAAACTTCACAAGGTGAAATTTGCATGTCCGCCAAGATGGCAGAAGCATATACCTAGATGAATCCAAGAACATTCCCAAAGTCATCCTCTAAAAATGCAACATGGTGCAGTTTCAATCACACAATAGTCAATCATAAGATTGAAAACCATAAAATCCATCACGCATAATAGGGACCAACTACTATGACATCCCCACCACTGACGTCATCAGTGCCCAACAGTCGGTGTGTGCTCTCACACATACAATTCCACACACCCACAAACATTTGAGCATCCATTTATACAGAGTCTTTGTACTAAGTTTCCGTCGACACTCTGGAGGTGAAGGGAAAACTCAGCCATGATGAAGGCTAGCACTAAAGGAGAGGGCTAATAAAAAATTAATCCAAATCTCTTCATTCAAACTACAACTGCTTGTGAAGTCTAAATGATTTCATTTAAGTCAGTCCCAAGCGAGCATCTAAATCTAAATCCTTATGATAGGGCAATGCACCATTTAAGATAGAAATAATCATTGCAGTACCACCATGCCTCAACTTGGACGAAAACTTCACAAGGTGAAATTTGCATGTCCGCTAATACAACAAAAGCATATACATAGATGAATCCAAAAACATTCCCAAACTCATCCTCTAAGAACACAACATAGTGCAATTTCAATCTCATGATAGTCACTCATAAGATTGAAAACCATAAACTCCATCATGCCTATATAGCAGGGACTAGCTACTATGAAATCCCTACTAACATCATCGGCGCCCAACAGTGGGTGTAGACCATAGTATAAAAGTATGCTCTCACACATACAAATCCACACACCCACACATACTTGAGCATCCATTTATACAAAGTCTTCGTAATGAGTTTCTGTCGGCACTCTGGAGGTGAAGGGCAAACTGAGCCATGACAAAGGCTAGCACTAAAGGAGAACACTAATAAAAAAGTAGTCCAAATAAACCAGCAAACCGCAAGTTGGACGAAAACTTCACATGGTGAAATTTGCATGTTCGCTAATACAGTAGAAGCATATACCTAGATGAATCCAAGAAGATTCCCAAACTCATCCTCTAAAAATGCAACACAGTGCAGTTTCGATCTCACGATAGTCACTCATAAGATGGAAAACCATAAACTCCATCATGCATAGCAGGGACTAGCTACTATGACATCCCCACTAACATCATCAACGCCCAACAATGGGAGTAGACCATAGTAGAAAAGTATTCTCTCACACATACAAATCCACACATCCACACATACTTGAGCATCCATTTATACAAAGTCTTTGTACTGAGTTTTTGTCAGCACCCCGGAGGTGAAGGGAAACTCAGGCATGACGAAGGCTAGCACTAAAGGAAAAGGCTAATCAAAAAGTAGTCCAAATCTTTTCATTCAACCCACTCACCCACACGTATACCTAGATGAATCCAAGAACATTCCCGAATTCATCCTTTAAAAATGCAACATAGTGGAATTTCAATCTCATGATAGTCACTCATAAGATTGAAAACCATAAACTCCATCATGCATAGCAGGGACTAGCTGCTATGACATCCCCACTGACGTCATCTCAACGCCCAACATTGGGTGTAGACCATAGTATGAAAGTATGCTCTCACACATACAAATCCACACTCCCACACATACTTGAGCATCCATTTATACAGAGTCTTCGTATTAAGTTTCTGTCGGCACTCTGGAGGTGAAGGGCAAACTCAGCCATGACAAAGGCTAACACTAAAGGGGAGGCTAATCCAAAAGTAGTCCAAATCTCTTCCTAAAGCTACAACTGCTTGTGAAGTCTAAACGATTTTATTTTAGTCTCTCCCAAACGAGCATTTGAATCTAAATCTTGCTATTGATAGGGCAAATAATTTTTTAAGATAGAAATAATCATGGCAATACCAGCATGCCGCAACTTGGACGAAAACTTCACAAGGTGAAATTTGCATGTCCGCTAATATAGCAGAAGCATATACCTAGATGAATCCAAAAACATTCCCAAACTAATCCTCTCAAAACACAACGTAGTACAGTTTCAATCTCATGATAGTCACTCATAAGATTGAAAACCATAAACTCTATCACGCATAGCATGGACAAGCTACTATGACATCCCCATTGATGTCATCGGCACCCAATAGTGGGTGTAGACCATAGTATAAAAGTATGCTCTCAATACTATGGTTAATAGCCACTGTTGGACATTGAGATGACATCATTGGGGACGTCTATGCGTGATGGAGTTTATGGTTTTCAATCTTATGAGTGACTATCGTGAGATTAAAATTCCACTATGTTGCATTTTTAGAGGATGAGTTTGGGAATTTTCTTGGATTCATCTAGGTATAGGTGTGGGTGTGTACATTGAATGAAGAGATTTGGACTACTTTTTTATTAGCCTTTTCCTTTAGTGCTAGCCTTCGTCATGGCTGACTTTGCCCTTCACCTCTGGAGTGCTAACACAAACTCAGTACAATGACTTTGTATAAATGGATGCTCAAGTATGTGTGGGTGTGTGGATTTGTATGTGTGAGAGCATACTTTTATACTATGGTCTACACCCACTATTGGGCACCAATGATGTCAGTGGGGATTTCATAGTAGCTAGTCCTGCTATGCGTGATGGAGTTTCTGGTTTTCAATCTTATGAGTGACTATCATGAGATTGAAATTGCACTATGTTGTGTTCTTAGAGGATGAGTTTGGGAATGTTTTTGGATTCATCTATGTATATGCTTCTGTCGTATTAGCGGACGTGCAAATTTCACCTTGTGAAGTTTTCATCCAAGTTGAGGCGTGGTGGTATTGCAATGATTATTTCTATCTTAAATGGTGTATTGCCCTATCATCTAGATTTAGATTTAGATGCTCGCTTGGGAGAGACTAAAATGAACTCGTTTAGATTTCATAAGCAGTTGTAGCTTGAATGAAGAGATTTGGACTACTTTTTGATTAGCCCTCTCCTTTAGTGCTAGCCTTCGTCATGGCTAAGTTTGCCCTTCACCTCCGGAGTGCTGATAGAAACGCAATACAAAGATTTTGTATAAATGGATGCTGAAGTATGTGTGGGTGTGTGCATTTCTCACACATACAAATCCATACACCCATGCATCCTGGAGCATCCATTTATACAAAGTCTTCATAGTGAGTTTCTGTCTGCACTCCGGAGGTAAAGGGCAAACTCAGCCATGATGAAGGCTAGCACTAAAGGAGAAGGCTAATCAAAAAGTAGTCCAAATCTCTTCATTCAAGCTACAACCGCTTGTGAAGTCTAAACGATTTCATTTTAGTCTGTCCCAAACCAACATCTAAATATAAATTTAGCTGATAGGGCAATGCACCATTTAAGATGGAAATAATCATCACAATACCAATAGGCCGCAAGTTGGACGAGAACTTCATAAGGTGAAATTTGCATGTCCGCTAATACGGCAGAAGCATATACCTAGATGAATCCAAGAACATTCCCAAACTCATCCTCTAAAAATACAACATAGTGTAGTTTTGATTTCACGATAGTCACTCATAAGATGGAAAACCATAAACTCCATCATGCATAGCAGGGACTAGCTACTATGACGTCCCCACTAACATCATCGACGCCCAATGGTGGGAGTAGACCATAGTATAAAAGTATTCTCTCACACATACAAATCCACACACCCACACATACTTGAGCATCCATTTATACAAAGTCTTTGTACTGAGTTTTTGTCAGCACTCTGGAGCTGAAGGGAAAACTTAGCCATGACGAAGGCTAGCACTAAAGGAGAAGGCTAATCACAAAGTAGTCCAAATCTATTTGTTCACACTATAATTGCTTATGAAGTCTAAACGATTTCATTTTAGTCTCTCCCAAACAAGCATCTAAATATAAATCTAGCTGTTGATAGGGCAAGGCACCGTCTAAGATAGAAATAATCATCGCAATACCAGCAAGCTGCAACTTGGATGAAAACCTCACAAGGTGAAATTTGCATATCCGCTAATATGGCAGAAGCATATACCTAGATGAATCCGAGAAGTTTGGGAGAGACTAAAATAAAATCGTTTAGACTTCACAAGTAGTTGTAGCTTGAATGAAGAGATTTGGACTACTTTCTGATTAGCCTGCTCCTTTAGTTCTAGCCTGCATCATGGCTGAGTTTGCCCTTCATCTCTGGAGTGCCAACAAAAACTCAGTACAAAGACTTTGTATAAATGGATGCTCAAGTATGTGTGGGTGTGTGCATTTGTATGTGTGAGAGCATACTCTTATACTATGGTCTACACCCACTATTTGTTAAAAGAGAAGGAGGAGGTGGAGAGACAATGAGCACAAGACACAAGTGTTGAGGAGTAGTAGGAAGACTACTATGTGTGTCCCCTTTTCTTACTTTTATTCCATCATACCCTAAGTCCACATATGACTAACATAGTGGTCATAGTGTACAAGACATAAGTCTATCTAGTAATATCAAATCCTAGATGAACAACTGGCGGGTAGCTATCGCTTACTCCGCTATACATACTGCCGATAGAACGACATCCACACAATAAGATCATCCATCAGGTGGATGATGACGGCTGGAGCTTGCTATATCTGCAACACTCCCCCTCAAGCTCGAGTCGAGCTTGTGAACTCCCATG
Organism: Dipteris shenzhenensis; assembly: GCF_047967505.1. Taxonomy (NCBI): domain Eukaryota; kingdom Viridiplantae; phylum Streptophyta; class Polypodiopsida; order Gleicheniales; family Dipteridaceae; genus Dipteris; species Dipteris shenzhenensis. The sequence goes on from NC_141598.1 coordinate 5,517,378, forward strand.
AAGAATCGGAAGTTCTCAAATTTCTCTCGAGGCAGCGCCTTCGTGAAGATATCAGCAACCTGCTCTCCTGTCTGCACATAGGACATGTCAATCTGACCTGCCAGGACCTTCTCTCTTATGAAATGGTAGTGAACCTCTATGTGTTTTGTACGTGCATGAAACACTGGGTTACTAGCAAGCTGAATACTGCTCATGTTATCACAATAGAGAGCAACAGGATCCTTGACATACTTCCCCAAATCTGCAAGTAGGCTGCATAACCATATAGACTCACAAGCGGCCAATGCTGCCCCTCTGTACTCAGCCTCTGTAGATGACAATGCAACTGTGGGTTGCTTCTTGGAAGACCACATGATAGCGGCACTTCCAATGCTGAATACATACCCAGATGTGGACCTCCTGTCCATAGAACTACCTGCCCAATCGGCATCAGTGTACCCGAACAAGATGAGATCACCAAAAGATCTGTAGTGAAGCCCATACTGTACAGTGGACTTCACATATCTGAGGATCCTCCTCACAGCATCCAAATGTGGCTTTCTAGGCGTCTGCATAAACTGGCTAACCAAGCCAACTACTGCATAACTAAGATCAGGCCTAGTGATCGTCATATAAATCAGACTACCAACCATCTGCCGATACATAGCTGGATCTTCTAAGACATCACCTGTATCTGCTCTTAACTTGACATTCTGCTCTAAGGGAACTGAAACTGGCTTACAAGCCGTCATCCCATAGCGTGAGAGCATGTCTAGAGCATACTGCCTTTGCACCATCCAAGTGTCATAGGCATCCCTTATGATTTCAATGTCAAGAAAGTATCTCAGCTCACCCAAGTCCTTCATCTGCTGTATAAGCACATCACTGCTTCCTGTCAATATCAGATCATCAACATATAGAATCAGCAATATCATATGCTCCCCCTGAATATATACATACAAGGATGAGTCTGACTGGCATGTCTGAAAACCAATTTTCTGCAAGTATGCATTTATTCTACCATACCAAGCGCGTGGCGCTTGCTTCAATCCATATAATGCCTTCTGCAACTTGCATACTTTTGTGGGCTGATTTGGGTCTTCATACCCAGGTGGCTGCATCATATACACCTCTTCCATAAGATCACCATTCAAAAATGCATTTTTAACATCCATTTGATGCATAGCCCATTTATTGTGCGTAGCCAAAGCAATGACAGTTCTAACAGTTGCCATTTTTGCAACAGGGCTGAAAGTCTCCTCAAAATCAATTCCATACTCTTGAGCATAGCCCTTAGCAACCAATCTTGCTTTGTATCTACCCATTGAACCATCAGATTTATGTTTCACCTTGTACACCCACTTGCATCCAATTGCTTTCTTGCCCTCTGGCAAATCTGCAAGTGTCCATGTGTGCTGCTTACTTAGTGCATCCATTTCCTCATTCATGGCATCAACCCATTTTGGGCTATCACATGCTTCCTCAAGGGAACTTGGCTCCCTCTCTTGGATAACCTTAACCATATATGCATGATGCACTGCCATAAAACCATCATAAGTAAGCCTCTGAACTGGATAAGTAACTCGCATTGACCTGCGGGGAACTGTAGGTGCATTGTGTCTATCAACTATGACTGTACCTGGAGAAAAAGAAACCCTTCCTGATGATTGTACTTCTGGATTTTCATACGCAGCATCAAAGCCCATATTCTCATCAAATCCATGAGTCCCAGAACTGAAGTTTGGACTGTTAGAACCATTATTTCTTGGCTGTCCACTTCTTACTGCTGCACCACTATTTCTTGGACTGTTTTGAGTCCCCAATTGTTGTGCATTTCTCGCTGAATTTTTCGGACTGTCATGGGCTGATCTTTTCTGTCCTAAACCGCCCATATTTGACCTTAGTCTTCCTGTCCATGGAGTGACAGTTTTGGGACTGTTATCAACCTCTCCGGGCCCCAAACTTGCACTGTTTAGTGGGCTGTCCGCTATGGGCCTGCGCACTGCATTGTTTGCCAAAACACTGGCATCTTGCCCATTGGCATGAGGTGGCTTGAACCATGAGTTCAGCTCATCAAAAACAACATCCCTGCTAATATAGAACTTCCTGGTAGAAGGGTTGTAGCATCTATACCCCTTTGACTCTGAGGCATAACCCAAAAACACACATCTTACTGCCTTGGGATCCAATTTCCTTCTCCTTTCATTAGGGATATGTACATAGCATAAACAACCAAATACTTTCAAATGAGAAATATCTGGTTTGACACCTGTAAAGGCCTCTTCAGGCGTCATGTCATGCACTGAAGATGTAGGTGCCCGATTCATGAGATAAACTGCGCATGAAACTGCCTCTGCCCAATATGGTCTAGGCATATTCTTCTCATCCAACATGGCTCTAGAAACTTCTGCTACAAATCTGTTCTTTCTTTCAGCCTTTCCATTTTGTTGAGGGCTGTAACCACATGTTTTCTCCCTCTTAATGCCATGCTCCTTGAGAAAGGCATTAAACTCATCAGACACATATTCGCCCCCATTATCTGATCTGAGGCACAAAATGCGCTGTCCTGTTTGCTTTTCCACAAGTGCTTTGAACTCTTTGAATTTTGCAAGTACTTCAGACTTCTGTTTCATAAAATAAACCCAAGTCTTACTTGAGTAATCATCAATGAATGAAACATAGTACTCATAGCCACTCAGACTAGGCTGAGATGGTGTCCAAACGTCACTATGTATAAGCTCTAAAATTCTGCGAGCTCTTCTCCCATGTTGGGGAAATGGCAACCTGGCTTGCTTGCCTATTTGGCATGAACTGCAAACTGTGGATGGACCACTAACCTTAAATGCTGGCACCCCTGTAACTATGCCTGAGGTAGGCAAAGTTTTCAGCCTTTGGTAGTTCATGTGTCCTATCCTCTTATGCCACATTTCAATATCTGAAATTTGCGCATCACTATGAGCATACATGGCTGCCTCTACTGCAGGCATATTGGCATCCAATTCAAACATTCTGCCTGTCTTTTTTCCTTTTGCAACCAGCTGCATGTTATTGTTCATATCTTCAATATAACATCCTGTTTTGTTGAAGCGAACCTGCAAGTCCCGCTCAACCATTTGACCAACAGAAATCAGATTTTTGGTGATGCTAGGCACATGCAACACTTCACCCAATGCCTTGATATTGCCTGCATCTGTATTAACTGGGACATTTCCCATGTGTATGATCTCATGTTGAGAATCATCACCTGTGAACACAAAGATGGGGCTTTTACTGGTTCCAAGGATGTGAACCATTCCCCACGACGAGCAGTCATATGATTTGACGCTCCTGAATCGATGTACCAATCTTCTACACTTTCCTACATGGTGTTATCCATTGAATGTGTCATCGCCAATAGATGATCACTTCTGCTGGTACTCTCATAGTCTGTAGAAGCATAATTGTTTTGTGGCAGCTTGCCACTTCTTATGTCATTTTGCTTCTTGAAACACTCCTTTGCCCAATGTCCTTTTGCACCACAGTAGTTGCATACACCAGGCCTTCTTCCTTGATTCTGGTAGTTACCTCTACCATGATTATTTCCTCTGCCTCTTGCATTCTGCTGAACATATTGCTGTTCATTTTGAGCATCTCCTTGTCCTTGCTGATTTTGATTGTTTTGGCCTCTTCCTTGTGCGACATAGCGTCCTGCACCTCGGCCTCTATTATGACCACGTCCTCTACCTCTCCCCCTGCCTGCAATCAATGCATGTTCCTGGTTTCCACCAGTGGATGTAGAATGTCCAAGCCTCATCTCTTCACTGACAAGAAGAGGAATAAGCTCATTAAATGTAGGGAAGGTATCTCTTACAGCAATAGATGTTTCAAAGGGTTTGTACTCTTTGCCAAGACCCTGCAGAGTAACAAGCAGCAAATCATCATCATCAATGACAACCCCAATGCTGCCAAGTTGATCTGTTAGTGCTCTTATTTTTAGCACATAGTCATTGATGCTCAATGACCCCTTCTTTACTTCATTTAGTTGCTGCTTTAGCTGCAGCTTACGCGCCTTTGTAGACGTCTCAAACAGGTTTGACAGTGTATCCCAAACTTCCTTGGGTGTCTCAGCATCCTGTATGTGGCCAATCATACTATCACTCACTGTGATAGAAATGTAGTGAATGGCCTGCCTTGCTTTCTTTACCCATGCTCTTACTGGTGCATCTGTAGCATCACCTGCTGGCTTTTGATCCGTGCCAATGCATAGCTCCCACAACTCCTTGCCCATCAAGAAGTTCTTGATTCTGAACTTCCAGGCAGGATGGTTATTTTTATCCAACTTCTCTCCTGTGATGTGAGAGGCTGAAGCTTCTGTCATATTTATTGTATAAACACAGCAAACTAATGAACACAGCGAGATGAGAAAAAAGACAGCAAATCACTGCCTTGCAAGACCTTTGACTCAAGTCAAATAACAACAAAAACTACTGCAACTCTGTGCATAAGAAACCTGCTCTTGCTGAGCATACAAGTATCACTTTCAATACGGCAAAAGCATATACCTAGATGAATCCAAGAACATTCCCAGACCCATCCTCTAAAAACGCAACATAGTGCAGTTTCAATCTCAAGATAGTCACTCATAAGATTGAAAACCATAAACTTCATCATGCATAGCAGGAACCAACTACTATGACATCCCCACCACTGATGTCATCAGCGCCCAACTGTGGGTGTAGACCAAAGTATAAAGTATGCTCTCACACATACAAACCCGCACACCCACACATTGACTCCAAGAACCTCTTTGGGAGTGGTGGTCACCATTGACCATTTTCATGCAGATGTCATTTTAGCTAGTTCTTGTACATTAACAAATGCAAATGAACCCTCCTTGCATCAATACTTAGCTATCTAATTACATCACTTAGTAAATGTGGCATTTTGTTGTTAACATGGTCAAGCCACCTTATGGAAATCATTTGTGACTCCAAGAACCTCTCTAAGATTTATGTTCCACCACTCCCAATCAAGGAGGTACCCAACACAATGGACTATGAGCTCTCTCCCATTGCTTTCTAAAGAAATTCCATAGCTTCCTCCATTTTTGTGCATTTAGGGGCCTTTTGACCTATTTATCATCTAGATGCATCGATGGATTTCTAGCCATTAGTGCTTGCTCTATGCTCCAAAAGTACATCCAAGATTTTCCATTGGTTGGGGCCTATGAGCCTTAATCTCTCAACGCAATCATGAGAGACAACATTATCCTCATGGCATCCTCAAAAAGCTTCCATGACACTGGAAATCCTATCTTTCCTTCCATACCATTGCATCATTCATCTCTAACCACTCTATTCCCAAGCTTTTAGACACCCATCTTTGAGAAATGTCACAATGGAATGTCTCAACTAAAAGTATTATTCTTTTAACAATGAATGCAATGTGTTAAAGTGCATGTAAAATCTTGTTCCTATAGGCAACTGCAGCATTGTGGACCCAACCTATGAACTGTATATTCTCTTGAGCTTTTGACGCAATTGTTTCACGAGCATCATGTATAATCTCCTTAAACTAGGGCCAATGATTGTATCAATATTTCAACATCAAGTTCAAGGTGTGAGTACAACACATTGATGCATACAAAGTCAAAACTCTCTTTCTAATAGCCTACTAGCCTTTTTACGACTTTGCATTGTCTATAACGATCTGCATAGCTTTGTTTCAGCCTATCTCCCTTATGGTTTCTACCAAAATACTTTTTATGTAACTTCCTTTCATTTTTGAATTGACAGACTTGTGATAGGCCTCCCCTCTCAATGATACAATCATCACATTTAATAACAAACATCTATTTATATTTGTCAATCCATAAAAAACATTCAAGAATAGTCATGTTTTTATATTTGTCCATCCATAAAAAATAATTGTGCATTCTATGTCATGAAAGAGCTTTAAAAACTATGATTGATGTCATCATTTTTCTAGGCATACAATTTGTCTAGTATAGATGTTGACAAAGCATTCTATGGTAGAAGGTTTGATACCTACACCATACCACATGATGCGATTCCATGCATCTTGCATGTCTACGTTATCAATCATACTCAATGGAAAATCAATCAATCAAGAATGTATTGATCCATCTCTAAGTACTAAATCTAAATACTCTCTATAATTAATGATTGCCTCATGTTTTGACTTCCACTTCCAATAGTAACTTTGATTGTGTTGGTGTAGATACAAGTGCTTCTTCATTTCTTGATTGAGGCATGCTTGCAACAATACTATTGAAATGGGCTTGAGTAGTCTCACCACTTGTATGAGTTTGTATGATTGTGCTTGAGATTGTATTGGAAGGATGGGAGATGTGATGTTGGAACTATCCCTCATAACTTCCCAATTTGTTATTTTTCATCTTTTTCCATTTGCATCTAGTTTATATTTTTATTGTCACATTTCCTATGGCGCATTAAAAAGTGCAATAGATTTATTTGTTGAGCCAAGTTTTTGACCCCTTATACAAGGGGCAATCTAGATTTCTCCTCATGACAAAATTTGCATCCTTTATTCCACAGAGTCATGCAAATTGATTGCAAACTTCCATTTTAGGCTAACAGACTTATGCTTTTCACCCTCACTATTTTTTGTTCTCCTTTGTGCTAATTGTGATAAGCCTCAACAAAGGGTCTAATTGTACTTTTACTAGAACTCTCATGAGCATTACATGGGGAGGATGTTGTATGTACTTGTGGTTGTGGATCTTTACTTTGATTTCATTACCATTAACAACTCCAATCATAGGCTCTCAACCACATTGTGCATAGTATGAACAAGTGAGGTCTCCATGTTTTCACCTACATTTGTAACTTGCCTCTTAGTTGAACCTCGTTTAATTATTTGTTTAGTACTTCTTCTAGCTACTAATGGTTCTCTTGTTGTAATTTCAGTACTTGCATGTCTATTTCTTGTCTCCATACTTATAGCCTTTCAATCAAAAAGCCTAGAAGCATAGACACGTAGCAATCCAATCTCTTCAAATACTATTGGCACTTACACAAATATAGAGTGTGGTGCATGCAAGTTGCAATAGGATTTAGATCCTATAAAAAGGAAGAAAATAACTTCTTGAAGATCTCATTACCTCGCTCTCTTTCCATAATCCCCATTGCATTCACTGGCTTGTAGTTGTGGGAAACCCTTACCCCAATATGGTGGATATTGGAGCAATCGATCCCTTTTGTAACCATAATGAAGACTCTCTCCCTCACCCTCATCCTCTCATGACTCAAGTATGGTCCACCTTATCCTAACATGTGAGATGCAAGAGGTATGGACTATATTCTTGCCAAATGAAGAGCACTTGCACTCTCACAAGTCTTTTGTAAGTAAGAAACTAGTAGGAAATCGAGAAATTACCACTAATAAAAGCCATACTACTACTTGTATTATCAATATGGAACATCAATTTAGTGCATGTGCATTGCATATTTAGTGACTATGCATAAGTTGGACATTTGGATGATACACTAAGGACAAATACAATGAAACCTACGAAATGTGCATTGCACAAATACACTCATTGCACATTTTGTGAGTGTGCATAAGATTTGGATGATACACTAAAGATTAACAAATACAATGAAGCCCACCTTGAGTATACAACTATTTTTAATGGATGTTATTGGTTGGTGCTTAAATGTGAGTTTGGTTTGAATGAATATCACCATAAAGGAACAGTAATTGTGCTTACATTACTATTTTTATGTGGGGGCTAAAGGTCACTGTGCCTTAACCCCAGTTATGTACAATACTCAAACACATATATAAATGAATGAAAAAGAAGATTAGGGTGGTTCTGCACCCACCAAACTTGTGTGGCTCTCTGTCTCTCTCTCTCTCCTTCTTCCATTCTTGCTTCCGTTGAGAGCACTCTCAACTGGTATCAGAGCCCGGGTGATCTAGATGAGCGTGCGTGAATGCTTGGAAGCTCAGTAGCTCTGTGGGAGGAAGGAGAAGCTCTGTGGGAAGCTTTGTGGGTGACTTTACTTGCATCCGAGTGTGCAGAGACCTTGGAGGAACCTTTGGAAAAGTCACTTTGGCTTTACGAAGTGGTTTTGAGAGCCTGTTAAGAGCTTTCAAAGAAAAAGTCGTTTTTTGAGCTTTTCCCTATTCCGTTCGATGACAGAGACTCCATATTGACTTGTAGAGGCAACTATTGCTTGCTTTTGGTGTCCACTTCACTTCAGGAGCTTGGAAACACCTTCATTCTTGAATCTGGGATCATTTCAGTGGATTTTTGACTCACTGTGTCAGTTCCTGCGTTTTTTGCCCGGGTGTTGGAACTCAAGTTTAGAGCAACCATTTGCAGATCTGTCAGTTCCGGTGGACTCAGGAGGTCCTAAAACTTCTATGTTGCTCATCATTCGCACTCCGGTGGAGTTTACAGATAGCTCTGTTTCCAAAAACGTTTTTCAGTCCGTGTGTTGGACCCAGTGATTGAGACCACGGTTTCCAAAACCGTCTGTCCCATTGCGTTCCGGACGCCCAAAAACCCCTACCTATCAGTTCTTGCGCGATTTGGTGGAGGATTTTCAGAGTTATAGATCTCTGTGTATTCGATTTCGTCTCTCTGTTATGCATTTTTCATTCTAAGGTTTTGAAACCTTAGATTTATGCCACATGGCAGTGGATAAGTGTTGACTCCCATTTCTCACTCATCGGTTGGGATTTTGGAGTTCTGGTAGAAGAGAGATATTTGCAGATTTTCTTGTTGAGTCCGATTATGCAATGGCGCCCATGTTTTGAAGCATCTCAGGTTCTATTTTCAGTAGCGCTCATTACCGTGGGACTATGATTTCTTGAGCATACCTTATGCAGATCACTCTGGTTGTAGTGGATGATTTATAGGCGATTTGGATGCATTGCGGTCCTTGTTGGATGCGCTGATAGGCCCAAATTGCCTTGTGAGATGCTATTTTTTATGGACGCTTTGCACATGGATGCTATTTTATGCTGAGGGACAGCTTTGAAACATTGCAGGTGATGCACTAATAGTGCTATGCTCTCTTGGATGAGACATTATTGATGCATATGCCAGTGGACGGTGTTTATGCTTGTGTCATTTGGCACTTATTGGCATTTTCTTTTGGGCCAGATTTGCTCATATGGATGCATAGTATATGCACATGAGTCAGATGCATCTTTTTTTGATGCTTTGAGCTTTGAGTTTCGGTGATATTTCACACTGTTGTGGCATATACATTTGGGTGCACCTGGTATTTGGTGTGATTCTCTCTTGCAGGCACTAGCATTTGGGATTTTGCTTTATTTGCATCATGGCATCCTCTTCCATGCCTGAAAAGGAGTTTTTCAGCATTAAAAAGTTTGATGGGACAAACTTTTCTTTGTGGAAAGAACAAATAAGGGATGTGCTTATTCAAAAGAAGCAAATTAAACCCTTGGCAGGGATTGAAGCTAAGCCTGCAAATATGTCTGAGGATGATTGGAATGAGTTGGATGCATTAGCAAAGTCTACTATTAGACTTCATCTTGCAGAGTCAGTTTATTTCACAGTAGTAAATGAGCAGACTACTGAAGATTTGTGGAAGAAACTGTGTGCCACTTATGAGAAGGAAACTGCCTCTAATAAAGTTTACCTCATGAAGAGGTTGTTTGAGTTGCAGATGAAGGAAGGGGTCTCCATTGCTTCTCACTTGAATGAATTCAATATTATTTTCAGCCAGCTTCAGGCTCAGAAAATGAATTTTGATGCGGAGACTAAGGCAATATTTCTCTTATGTTCATTGCCATCCTCATGGGATACCTTCCGTACAGCTGTCAGTAACTCTGCACCCAGTGGAGTACTGAAATTTGATGATGTTGTGGGTAGCTTGTTGGCCGAGGAGATTAGACGGAAGTCTATGGATGGCAACAAGCAGGATGCAGCCTTAAATGTGCAAAGGGGCAGATCACAGTTCAGGGGGAAGTCCCAAGAAAGAGGGAAGTCTCGTAGCAAATCCAGGGCACGAAACATTGAGTGTTACCACTGTGGCAAGAAGGGCCATATGAAAAAGGATTGCTACAAGCTGAAAAGAGAGCAAAAGGATAAGAAAAAGAATGCAAATTGGGGTGCAAATCAAAAGGAAGAGAGTCCAAGGGAGGACAAAGGAAAAGTGAAGATCGAGGAGATCAATGCAGTCACACGTGATAGTGACAATGATGAGAACTTCATGTCTAGTTTATCTGCAGAGTTGCTTACCACTTCAGATGATGCATATTCCCAAGATTGGATTTTGGATTCTGGTGCTTCATTCCATGTTACTCCCCATAGGGAATGGTTCTCCACTTATGATAGTGGAAAGACAGGTTGTGTGCATCTTGGAAATGACTATGCATGTGACATAGTGGGAGCAGGTGACATAAAGTTTTCTTTTGCAAATGGGTCTGCATTTGTTTTAAAACATGTGAGACATGTGCCTAAGCTAACCAAGAGTCTTATTTCAGTGGGTCAGCTAGATGGTTGGTTTTCACACCACTTTTGGCTTTCAAAGTTGGAAAATTCAGAAGGGCTCTATGCTTTTGGCTAGGGGTGCCAAGTGTGGGACTTTGTATCCCTTACATGTATCAGGGGTATTTGATCATGTTGTTGCAATAACCGAGCAGCCAAGCACTTCTCTATGGCATTGCAGGTTGGGGCACATGAGCCAGAATGGAATGAAACTCTTATGCCGTTTGGGTTATGTACCGCATTTGAGTTTCTCTGATTTTGAATTTTGTGAGCATTGTCTCTATGGGAAGCAGACTAAATCAGCCCATAAAAGAAGGGGAAAGAAAGAGTTTGAAATGCTTGATTTGGTGCATTCAGACATATGTGGTCCCATGCCTACACGGTCATTAGGCGGGGCCGAATACCATGTGACATTCATTGATGATGCAACTAGGAAAGTGTGGGCTTATGCTATAGCTCGGAAGAGTGATGTATTCCAGGTATTTCAGAAATGGCTGGCCTTGGTTGAGAATCAGTCAGGTAGAATGCTTAAATGCCTACGGACTGACAATGGTGGAGAGTATCTCTCTCATGACTTTCAGCATTTCTGTGATACACGTGGGATTAAGAGGGAGCTCACATCCCCTCGTACTCCAGAGCAAAATGCAGTTGCAGAAAAGATGAATCGTACCATTCAAGAAAGGTTGCAATGCATGCTTTCCAATGCAAGTCTTTCTGGTGGTTTTTGGGCTGAGGCAATGAAGATTGCAGTGCATGTGATCAATAGATCACCTAGTAAGAGTTTGGATGGTGGTATTCCTGAAGAGGCATGGAGTGGAAAGAAGCCCTCTTACTCTCATTTGCGTATATTTGGGTGTGAGGCATATGCACATGTGCCAAAAGAGCTTCGAAAGAAGCTAGATCCTAAGTCTAGGAAATGCATTTTTTTGGGTTATGGTGAAAGTGGAGAGATGGGCTATCGTCTCTGGGATCCAGAAGCAAAGAAGATCATACGCAGCCATGATGTGGTCTTCAATGAGAAAAAGATGCATAAGGCACCCATGAGGGATGTGGAAATGAGAAAAATAACTTTCCAGGATGTGAATCCACCTACACATGTTGATAGACAGCAAGCTGTCCATGCACCAAGTGTGCAAGAAATGGTACCACCAAGTACTCCCACAGATACACAATCAAGGGTAGATGATGGATCATCTATTGGTGGAAATGATGAGCCAAATGTGGCTGATATGCAAATGGGACAGCAAGCTGAAATGCCCTTGAGAAGATCATCTAGAGTGTCTAGACCGCCTGATAGGTTTGTTCCAGGGGTAGACTATGTGATGCTTACTGATTGCGGGGAGCCTTCTTGCTACAAAGAGGCTATGATGCGTGAGGATCAACGCAAGTGGGAGTATGCTATGCAATCAGAGATGAGTTCACTTATGAAGAATAAGACTTGGGACTTGGTTTCTTTGCCACATGGAAAGAAAGCATTGCCATGTAAATGGGTCTACAAAATGAAGGTCACAGGTGATGATGTGCCTAGGTACAAGGCCCGTTTGGTTGCTAAAGGGTTCAAGCAAGAGAAGGGTGTGGACTTTGATGAGATATTCTCTCCGGTTGTGAAGATGACCACACTTAGATGCATGCTTGGACTAGTGGCATCAGAGGATATGGAGCTTATGCAAATGGATGTCAAGACAGCTTTCTTGCATGGGGATTTGCATGAGGAAATTTACATGGTGCAGCTGGAAGGCTTTGAAGAAAAGGGCAAAGAGCATTTAGTTTGCAAGCTAAAGAAGAGTCTCTATGGTCTTAAGCAAGCGCCTAGAGAATGGTATCAGAAGTTTGATGCTTTCATTCGGTCCCAGGGTTTTAGGAGGAGTGAAATTGATCACTGCCTCTACACTAAAAGGGCTAAGGATAATAGCCTGATAATCTTGGCACTATATGTGGATGATATGCTATTGGCTAGCAAGAATACTTATGAGCTAGATGCTTTAAAGGCCAAGTTGCATGAGGCCTTTGATATGAAGGATTTGGGACTTGCAGGTCATATTCTTGGTATGCGCATCACGCGTGATCGGAGTAGGAAACTCCTTTGGCTTTCACAAAAAGAGTATGTTACAAAAGTATTGCAACGTTTCAATATGGAGGGGGGGAAGGCAGTGAGTACTCCATTGCCTCCATATGTGAAACTGAGTCATACAGATAGTCCCAAATCAGATGAGGAAAGGGCCATGATGGCCAAGGTTCCTTATGCATCAGCAGTTGGGAGTCTTATGTATGCTATGATAGCTACTAGACCAGACATTGCATTTGCAGTGGGAGTTGTTAGCCGGTATATGGCTAATCCAGGAAAGAGGCATTGGGAGGCAGTTAAGTGCATCATGAGGTACATGAAGGGTACCAAGGAGATGTGCATTTGCTTTGGTAGAGGAGACATGCGTGTACTTGGGTACACAGATTCAGACTATGCAGGGCATGTGGATAGTAGGAGATCCACTTCTGGTTATGTGTTCACCTTTGCAGGTGGTGCAGTGTCGTGGATGTCTCGCGCACAGAAGTGCGTTGCTTTGTCTACCACAGAGGCTGAGTATGTTGCAGCCACAGAGGGTTGCAAGGAGGCTATATGGCTTGATCGGCTAGTGGAAGATTTGGGGATTCATACAGGTGTACCAACATTGCATAGTGATTCCATGAGTGCTATTCAGCTAGCACGGAATCCGGTCTTTCATGCAAAGACCAAACACATTGAGGTCAGGTACCATTTCATTAGGGAGGTACTTGAGGACAAGCGCATAGAGCTTGTCAAGGTTCATACAGATAATAACCCTGCAGATATGCTGACGAAGAGTCTACCTAGTCAGCGGTTTGAGTATTGTCGTGTATTGATGGGCATTGGATAGTATGCTCACTGGTTGTTCTCCCTTAAAGGCACATTGTCCTTTAAGTGGGAGGTTGTGGGGGCTAAAGGTCACTGTTCCTTAACCCCAGTTATGTACAATACTCAAACACATATATAAATGAATGAAAAAGAAGATTAGGGTGGTTCTGCACCCACCAAACTTGTGTGGCTCTCTGTCTCTCTCTCTCTCCTTCTTCCGTTCTTGCTTCCGTTGAGAGCACTCTCATTTTTATATTCACTCAATAGCACAAGGCTCCACTCAAGGATTCCTCACCTTCACTCTAGTGAATTATAAACAATCTCACACTTTCATTGAAGGAAGTAAATCATTCAAACAAATTGCGTATGCCAATGCATTTCAAATCTTCGTTTGGTTGGCACTATGAGTCCATGTGAAAAATTATATAATAGGTGGCCATGAATTATGTAGCCCTTTAGGCAACTTAGCCTAGTGCTCTAACGTATGACACCATCTTGCTCATTGACAATGTCTCGTTACTCATGCACTTGACTCTCTCTAAGTCTCTCACGGGTCAAATCCATCAATATGGCAATGATTCAAATTAAGGTATTATTAGTGCACTCTATTCTAGAAGGTGTTTGGTACCTTCCTTTACCTCTCGAAGCTATAAATTAAGAGAAAGAATCTAAAAGTTAGCTTAATCTAAGTAGCCTAAAAGCCTGTTGTTGAACACTTTTAGGGTACAATGGGATTTTGTAGAATGATAAAGACTAGATTTGTGAGATTGGGCATACCATACAATGATCATTATCAATTATTTTGGAGAGCACTCAAACCCTACAATACAATATCATTGAATGGTAGGGAGAGTACCCAATACTAAGCATATAACATGATCAAGCACCCCTGATACATGTAAGGGATACAAAGTCCCACACTTGGCACCCTTGGCCAAAAGCATAGAGCCCTTCTGAATTTTCCAACTCCCAAAACCAAAGTTGGTCTGAAAACTAGCATCATCTAGCTGACCTGTTGAAATGAGACTCTTGGTCAACTTAAGCACATGTCTCACATTTTTCAAAATAAATGTAGACCCATTTGCGAAAGCAAACTTTATGTCATCTACTCCCACTATGTCACATGCATAGTCATTTCCAAGATGCACACAACCTGTCTTTCCACTGTCATAAGTGGAGAACCATTCCCTATGGGGATTTACATGGAATGAAGTACCAGAATCCAAAATCCAATCCTGGGAATATGCATCATCTGAAGTGGTAAGCAACTCTGCAGATAAACTAGACATGAAGAGAATGTCATTGTCACTATCATGTGTGACTGCATTGATTCCCACGATCTTCACTTTTCCTTTGTCCTCCCAATACGAGGTGCACATAGAAGGGAAATGGAAGAGATGAGGCAGCTACTAGGGGTTGGCAACATCCAAAGGGATGCTTCTAGAAAATGTCTCTATTGCTCAGGATCATCTTTGATTCACAAAATCTTTATTATTAATGCCTTTGATATGCTTAATTCTAAACTTCCGAGCACAACAAGTGGAGGTATCTTCAAACAAAATTGTGAAAACGTGAGAGCCATGTTTCCTTCATGCCTAGCCCAATGCCTGAGTAAAGACTATGTTGATAGGGATCTGGTATGCAAATAGACATTGTCTTAAGTTAACGTGTGGTTTAGATGCGCAAAACATAGAAGTCAATCTGTGGTAACTTGCAGACAAGAGGGAAAGGTGCAATTATAGATTGCCTTGTATGGCATCTTGTGGAAGCAACTTTATCTAACTGATCGCTGAAGCTATAACTACTTGGTGTATATTGCTCAGCGACCACATTGGGATGCATAATTATAGTTATTGTGCGGCAGCTAAAGAAGCCTCAACTATAGGTTCAATTCGAACCAATCATTTGAGAGGTAATTGCACATGTAGACATCATGTGCACCTTAGTCAAGAGTGTGCAGAGAGACTTTAAGTCCTTATTACCCTTTGATCTAACCTTAGAGCCTAGCATTTATAGTCCTTAGCCTTGTGGAGCATGTGAGTGGATCAAGGAACGTAAGGACACGTTATGAGAACGATGTGAGCACTAGCCTTGGCCTTACAAGAGGCCATCGTGAGATTAAGTACTCATTTCAAGGCTTTGCAAGTGCAATGAGTGCTATCCCGTGTTGTGCTCACTGAAGAAGACCACGAGATTCAAGCAAGGTTTATTGTAACCAATGCCATGGTATCTAAGTGAGTCGCGTGTAAGATGGGTGCCCCTAGGAAGGGGTCATGCAACCTCAAGATAGGCGTGGGAGAATTGTTCCTTATCTTTCCCCCTCTTCCCCCACCACCCATTCTTCACAAAATCAAGCACTCCGCTTGAACCTTCCATGGCTATGGCTGTCACTGCTGTTGCCCCTTCCTCCCTCTTCCTTGCCCATCTTCCCTCCCTCTCCAAGCCTTGCGCTCTCTCCCTACCCCCCTTCAAGCTCTTCTCCTTCCATCGCCATCGCATCGTCATGAGGTAAGTCACGGGAACTCTCAAGTTTTCTGTTCAACTCAAGAACGCAAATTTGCATCGCCTGTCTGTTTCGATGGGAAGGGAAATCCCCATGACGGCGTTGTCCCCTTTCCCAAGAACTGGCGTAATTAACGCGTCGTCAGCGGGAATTTTTATACATGTTTGCCTTTTGTCAAATGCAGTCTTTTAACTTTCTGAGTCGCAAGTTAAGTCCCCGAATGATCTTAAACAAACGCATGACATGGACTTCTCTGCGCTTTCATGGAAGCGTATAATCGGAACCGACCGATTGCAGACTGAATTCACTACGTTCTGACTAACGGCAATAAAAGAAGAAAGACGCATTTTTCTATCCATAACGCCTAATGCCGCAGTAGAACCTTGGTCCATTTATAAACTCTGAGTTTGTTTTATTACATGTATGCCTCTAGTGGTAATCTAGGATCTTATCGCTCCCTAAATCTGCTCCCGATGGGCAGAGCGATCAGGATTGCGATTTTAATTCTGCAAACGAATGTTTCTTGCGTACATTTTTGAATTGGCGATAAAAGTTTTGTGACCCCAATTGCATTATACTGCAGTGCGGCTCCAGTGAAAGAGCACAATATTACTGGACTTACAGCTGCAGCACTAGCAGCCGCCATGATTATACCTGAGATTGCTGAGGCAGCTCAACCTGGAGTTTCTCCATCGTTGAAGAACCTGTTGTTAAGCGTTGTTGCTGGAGGAGTGGTTGTCCTCATCATTGGTGGTGCAGTTGCTGGAGTGTCTACTTTTGATCCTGTGAAAAGGGGCTAAGGATGTTTGTCCTTCGTGGAGGCTTACCCTCCGCTGGAAGGCGAATGCAACTGTAAAAGTCCGGTGTATCTGTTTAAAACAATTGAATAGTATATTTGAAGAGACGTAATATGCATAAAATAACATGGTCTTCCTGGTCGTTGCATTGAGCCCCTATCCTTCAAAGCTGTACTTTCTTACTATTGGATTTGTACTAGGACTGTTCTGAAACTCAATTGTCTTTCCCCTCTCTAACTCCTTTACTACTAGCAAAATCATACGTGGTGCAACCTCCTTCGAATCTATTTCAAGCAATAGTAACTTGAATATAGCAGTTGTATATCCTCAACTATCTCACAGTGAGCTTTAGAGTGCGCTCCAGAAGTTTTTGGAACAATTTTTTATTTCAGATGATTTCGTCCAATTTTTGTGGCTTGCCAGATCTATCATTGGTGTTTGTATGTTGTAACTTTCTGGGTATATCCTATTTTGCTCAGTGGTCTGTTCAGAAAAGGCATAAAAGAAAGAATATTATTGTCTTCACAAGAAATTTTGAAGCTTGAGTATGTGTCCTAGATCAAATTCCATTAATTAGTATGAGGATCGAATTAAAAGTCAGGGGTGAGTAGTGTTTTCGTTTTTGCTTTAGTCATTTTCAAGCTTTTGTATTCATCAGATTCCCTCTCTATGCTCTGCATTCTGTAAGAAACTCTTTTACGTCAACTTCCTACAATGTCCCTACTTTGAAAGGCCCATTGCTCCTAGCTCTTGCACAATCTAAATATTACATTCTTCTTTGCCAATCCTCCTTCTTCCAATCATTGTGGCTGCCAGAGAATTAGTGCAGATATTTGCTTCCTTTTCTTTGATGTTTGTATGTCATAAGTTTCTAGGTATATCTATTTCGCTCAGGGCTGCAATTTTTTGTAAAAGGCAGAAAAGAAAGAATATTATTGTCTTCACCAAGAATTCCGAAGCTTGAGCAGTGTCCTAGTTTTAATAAAATCAAAATTCAGTGATTAGTATGGGCATTGGATAGGGTGTGTAATAGTGAGGGGTGTAGAGGGTAGTAGTGCTCTGTTTTTGTTTTTGAATTTTGATTTTTACTGATTTCCAAGTTTTTCGTATTCATTATTTAAGTTTGATTCCCTCTCTATGTGCTGCAGTCGAGTAGAAACTCTTCTCTACAATGTCCCTACTTTGAAAGGCTCTTTGCTCCCAGCTCTTGTGCAATCTACCTATGACCATCTTCTTTGCACGTCCTCCTTCATGCAATTTTTGTGGCCAGATCTATCCTGAGAATAACTGCACATCTTTGCTTCCTTTTCTTTGGTTGTAATTTTATAGGTATGTCCTATTTTGCTCAGGGTTCTTTGTGTAGATAAGGTAGAAAAGAAAGAATAATGTCTTCACAAGCAGTTTTGAAGCTTGAGTGTATGTCCTAGTTTGAACAAAATCAAAATTCATTAACGAGTGTGGGGATGGGAGTGCTCCTTCTACCTAACTTTTGGTTTATTAATGTCATTTGTGCCCAAAGTTAGTTGGCTCAGAATCTGGCATGCACACTGTATTACTGTGTTCTGCTGCTGTAAAATTATTTTTAAGCCATTTGGTCTGGTCTTTGGAGCCAGAAGTGATGGTTGGTTGGGTGCATTTCTCTGTTAACTAGCTTGGACAGTGCTATACACATAGTACTGGTCTGGTCTTTGGAGCCAGAAGTGACGGTTGGATGCTGATGCAATAGTTATTTGAATTCCTTAGCTTGCTGTTAAACTGCTGCCATGATATGTAGTATTTCTTAATGTTGAAATTCATAAGAATGTAAATGTCCAAAGGACTTGTTGTCACCTTTTATAAGGACAGGAATTGCAAATTTCTGTGGCTTATAAGCCGGAATGTTGTTCTCCTTTGTTGAAGTAATATGTAAAGGAATTTGTAATAATGCAAACATAATGAAGTTTATCTCAGTTATATAAGATCATAGTTTTTAGATGGGTTTGAATTTTTTTATGAATTGGTTTCCAATACAAATCTGACCTTCTCTTATTCAGAGAAACAGTAGGCTCCAAATTGGTATTTAAGTTTGATTCCCTGTATGCTCTGCTTTCCATAAGAAGCACTTTCTATGTCAACTTCCTACAATGTCCCTACTTCGAAAGGGCTGTTGCTTTAGAGCTCTTGAGCAACCTACATATTGAGATTTTCTTTGTCAGTCCTCCTGAGAGCTTGTCGTGAGTACTGTATGTATGTCGCTCAAACACCTTGGAATCTGCATTCGGCTATTCTGCAGTCTGTCATGTTTGAGTATCTACACAATGCATAAGGACAATTGCTTTTGCGGCTGAGAATTTTAGAAAAGGACATAGTTGAAAATATTGTTATATTTATCTTGAAGGTACGAAATTAGTGCTTGTGAATTTTCTTGGAAAAATGAGCTTCTCAATGCAACAATCTCATGCAATGTTATGAAGTTTTTAAATTTCCGAGACCCATAAGGATGGCATCTTGCTGCACCCTTAGCTTGATGATGAGGCTGCCGTTTCATGTATGGAGCTTTGACAAAAACTTGTTGTGAAGGCCTTTGTGCACATCTATGCTTCATGTGCATGTGTGTATGTGTGAGTATGCATTGCATAGATAAATGAGGATCTAAACCTGGTTTGGTGGATGCTGACAAAGTTGGTGGGGGGTGTAATAGATGCATGGGAGTGTGACAGACCATGCTTGGGAGTGGAGGGCAGTGAAATTGCATGCTTGAGAGCATACTTTAACATGATGATCTCCACCCTTAAGTCTGATGGGAAGATGTAGTACCTACTTCTTCCTATAATGTTAAAACCTGCATCGTTTCAGTACACATGATGAGTTTGGGCATGCTTCCAGTACTAGCTCTACGATATGAGAGAGCTGTTGCTTTTACTGTCTATTGGATTGGCATTACCAACAGCCAACTTTTAATTTTTGTGGACTCTCTCTATAATTGTCAGTGTCAGCTCAGACTTGGTGTCACCACCTCTACCTACTTTGTCCTTGTGCTTCCTTTAGAATGCTATGCATACTCACCTTCTAAAATATCTTGAAATTCTTGCTCTGCTCTGTATTCTAGCTACAACTGTGGATGTATCTACATCTAAGGAAGTTAAATTGTTAGAAATTACCCAACAGAGGGTACCCACCATGGAAGACTGATAGTACTGCCCACGAGCTCACACAGTGTGGTGTGGGGTGTGGAATCACAAACTTCTTAACTTAACGTGCATAGATGTGCAAGCCAGTAAATAGACAATGCTCAGAAACAAATATAGAAAGAAACAAATATAGAAACAACTCTTTCTATCTCTGCCCGTCCACAAAGTAGGACAGGATACAATACCAAAAGGTTCTCCTACGAGATGTCAAGCACTTCTAGATCTCTGAGCCCACGTGCTCCACCTCGAGCAAATGTAGACTCTCTGTCCAGAGTGTTCTTCTCCACCTTACTGCCTGTGAATCAGCCTAGGTGGGCAGCACCTTGCTAGCTCAGTCTGCAGCTCTCTGTAGGTCTTCTTCACCTCCTCGGAGTAGGTCCTAGAATGCCTTAACTGCTGCTCCTGTCTGCTGCAAGATTGCTGCTCGAGAAAGATATGATCACAACACCTTGCTGCTCTAGAAGACAGCCAAGATCCAGCCTCTAGGGAATGCAGTCTGCAGCACACCTTCCATTCTCCTTCATTCCCAGTGTGAGGCCCAAGGGAGTGGCTTCTGGCTGCTCCTGTCTGCTCCTTTCCTGCTGAACTCTTGGATGATTTATGGGACCCAAGGCCTCTCCTTTTATAGGCCACAACGCCCTTTCAAATGGACCGACCAGCCAGCCCTAACTGGGCCGATTGGATCGACCTGGTTGGCTGGCCCAACCAACCTGGTTGGCTCAGCCCAACCAGCCCCATTAGGGCCCTTTGCTGGCCCCTTCTAGTGCGGGGTCCAGCCCATAGGTCCCACCCTTTTCCAGGCCCTTCTGCAGGTCACAATCCTGCCCACAAGCCATGCCTCTGCTCCTGCCAGCCCTGCTTGCAGGTCGGGGGCCGTATCTGTCCATACGAGTCCTGGCCTGTCCTGCCACCTTTTGTGCCTCTGCTAGGCTGTTGTGCTGCCCCGCCACCTGCTGTACGCTGCCCTGCAGCAGTCCGTACTGATCCGTACATTGGCACCATGTCCAGGTATGTCTTGAGCAGTGCTGCCCACATGACAACCTTGCTGTTGTGCATTTGGCAGCCATCTCCTCTGTCTTGGTTGTGAGGTGGCAGCCCCCTCCCTTTCTCTTCTTTGTGCATCTTTTGCCCTAGGTCTCCCTTCCCCTTCTCCTCGTATGGCGGCTTACAAATGGGGAGGTGACTTTTCCAACACCCCCTCTCACCGACACATCTCGGCCCAATGCCCAGCACATCGATGACGATGCTCTAGTAACTCCCTGGTCGTAGTCCTCTCGGTCGAAATCTTTTCTTGGCTTTCCTGCCACCATCACCTTCAGTCACGTTTCCGGTTTCAAAGTGGAGCACTCCAGTCGTCATGATATTCCAGTTGTCCCCCTCATAATGAGTGAACAACCTGGAGTCCTCCAAGAACCATGCTCTGAGGGTCTGTTTCAACTCGTCCTTCCTTTGGCAAGGTCTGCAACACAAGATCATCTCCAGATAACCTAGACAACGAACTTTAAATGCACCTAACCGAACCTGAGTCACCCTCCTTCTCGCAAGGGCACTGTCCTCCAGTCGTTGAAGTCGATTTCCAAGAGCTTCTGAATCAGGGTCGTCCTTAAGCAAGGTCCCTGCCTTCAGTCTCCCACACCTGTGAGCCTCCTACTTGGGCTCTGATACCATGTTAGAAATTACCCAACAGAGGGTACACACACCGGAAAACTGATAGTATTTCCTAGGAGCTCACACAGTGTGGTGTGGGGTGTGGAATCACAAAGTTCTTAACTTAACGTGCATAGATGTGCAAGACCTTCTGAATCAGGGTCATCCTTCAGCAAGGTCCCTGCCTTCAGTCTCCCACACTTGTGAGCCTCCTACTTGGGCTCTGATACCATGTTAGAAATTACCCAACAGAGGGTACGCACACTGGAAGACTGATAGTATTGCCCAGAAGCTCACACAATGTGGTGTGGGGTGTGGAATCACAAACTTCTTAACATCCATAGATGTGCAAGCCAGTAAATAGACAATGCTCAGAAACAAATATAGAAGTAACTCTTTAGATTTCCGCCCATCCACAAAGTAGGACAGGATACAATACCAAAAGGTTCTCCTACTAGGACTTGTAAGGACACATACGGCCCCTATATGACAACATGGCGGGTGTCTACAGGCAGGGACAAGACCTGCGAGCAGGGCTGGCACATGGCGCAGCATAGCAGGAATCAGGCTAGGTGGGCAGCACCTTGCTAGCTCAGTCACCAGCTCTCTGTAGGTCTTCTTCACCTCTTGGGAGTAGGTCCAAGAATGCCTTAACTGCTACTCCTGTCCGTTGCAGGTTTGCTGCTCGAGAAAGATATGATCACAACACCTTGCTGCCCTAGAAGACAGCCAAGGTAGCCTCTAGGGAATGCATTCTGCAGCACACGTTCCACTCTCCTTCACCCCTAGTGTGAGGCCCAAGGGAGTGGCTTCTGGCTGCTCCTTTCTTGCTGAACTGTTGGATGATTTATGGGGCCCAAGGCCTCTCCTTTTATAGTGCACAAGGCCCTTTCAAATGGACCGACCAGCCAGCCCTAACTGGACCGATTGGATCGACAAGGTTGGCTCAGCCAAACCAGCCCCATTAGGGCCCTTTGCTGGCCCCTTCCAATGCGGGGTCCAGCTCATAGGTCTCGCCCTTTTCCAGTGCCCTTCTGCAGGTCACAATCCTGCCCTCAAGGCATGCCTCTGCTCCTGCTATGCTGCGCCATGTGCCAGCCCTGCTCGCAGGTCTTGTCCCTGCCTGTAGACACCCGCCATGTTGTCATATAGGGGCCGTATCTGTCCATATATAGAAGCAACTCTCTAGGCATCTTCTACCTAGGTCTCCCTCCCCCATGCTCTCCTCATATGGGGGCTTACAGATGGGGAGGTGACCTTTCCAACACCCCCTCTCACCGACACATCTCGGCCCAATGCCCAACACGTCGATGACGATGCTCTAGTAACTCCCTCGTCGTAGTCCTCTGGAACATTTCAGTCTCAAAATCTTTCCCTGGGTTTTCATCCAATGGATTGTGCTCCACTAGGTTTGGTTTCACTTCCACACACCATCCTCGGACATAGGTCCATCTATGGTAGCACATCTTGGCACCACCACCTTCAATCACGTTCCCGCCTTCGAAATCGAGGGATCCAGCCTCCACGATCTTCCAATTGTCCCCCCCATAATGAGTGAACAACCTGGAGTCCTCCAGGCACCATACTTTGAGGGTCTGTTTCAACCCGTCCTTCCTTTTGCAAGGTCTGCAAGAAAAGAACATCTCCAGATAACCTGGACCACGAACTTTAATCAGGGTCGTCCTGTCCTTGCCTTCAGTCTCCCACACATTTGAGCCTCCTACTTGGGCTCTGATACCATGTAAGAAATTATCCAACGGAGGGTACGCACCCGAGAAGACTAAGGGTACGCTCACACAGTGTGATGTGGGGTGTGGAATATCAAACTTCTCAACTTAACGTGCATAGATGTGCAAGCCAGTAATTAGACAATGCTCAGAAACAAATATAGAAGCAACTCTTTATATTTCCGTCCGTCCACAAAGTAGGACAAGATTCAATACCAAAAGGCTAGATGTCATGCACTTCTAGATCTCTGAGCCACGTGCTCCACCTCGAGCAAATGTAGACTCTCTGTCTAGATTGTTCTTCTCCACCTTACTGCCTGTGAATTGGCCTAAGGTGGGCAGCACCTTGCTAGCTCTGTCTGCAGCTCTCCGTAGGTCGTCTTCACCTCCTGGGAGTAGATCCCAGAATGCCTTAACTGCTGCTCCTGTCTACTGCAGGTTTGCTGCTCAAGAAAGATATGATCACACCACGTTGTTGCCCTAGAAGACAGCCAAGGTCCAGCCTCTAGGGAATGCAGTCTGCAGCACACCTTCCACTCTCCTTAACCCCTAGTGTGAGGCCCAAGGGAGTGGCTTCTGGCTGCTCCTGTCTGCTCCTTTCCATTTTACAAAAATTTACCTCAAAAAATATCTATGCTCCTTTGGCGGGATTTTTTGGTTGAAAATGTCTAAAATAAAAGTAGAGATGATTTATGAGGCCCAAGGCGTCTCCTTTTGTAAGGCACAAGGCCCTTTCAAATGGACCGACCAGCCAGCCCTAGCTGGGCCGATTGGACCGACCTGGTTGGCTCAGCCCAATCAGCCCCATGAGGGCCCTTTGCTTGCAACCCCCCTTCCAGTGCGGGGTCCAGCCCATAGGTCCTGCCCTTTTCCAGGCCCTTCTGCAGGTCACAATCCTGCCCACAAGGCACGCTTCTGCTCCTGCCAGCTCTGCTTGCAGGTCGTGTCCCTGCTTGTAGCCACCCGCCATGTTGTCGTACAGGGGCCATATCTCCCCGTGTAGGTGCTGGCCTGTCCCGCCAGCTTTTCTGCCTCTGCCAGGCTCTTGTGCTGCCCCGCCACCTGCTGTACACTGCCCTGCAGCAGTCCGTACTGATCCGCACATTGGCACCATGTCTAGGTATGTCTTGAGAAGTGCTGCCTACATGACAGCCTTGCTGCTGTCCATGTGGCAGCCATCTCTTCTCTCTTGGTTGTGAGGTGCTGCCCATGTGGCAGCCCCCTCCCTTTCTCTTCTTTGGGCATCTTCTACCCTAGGTCTCCCTCCCCCATGCTCTCCTCGGATGGGGGATTACAGATGGGGAGGTGACCTTTCCAACACCCCCTCTCACCGACACATCTCGGCCCAATGCCCAACACGTCCATGACGATGCTCTAGTAACTCCTTGGTCGTAGTCCTCTCGAACATTTTAGTGTTGAAATCTTTTCCTGGCTTTTCACCTAGTGGCTCCTGCTCCACCAGGTCTCGTTCCGCTTCCGCACACCATCCTCGTACATAGGTCCCATCTCTGGTAGCACCTCCTGCCACCATCACCTTCAGTCATGTTCCCGCCTTCGAAGTCGACGAGCAATCCAGCCGTCACGATCTTCCAGTTGTCCCCATTATGCAGTTGTCCCCCTCATAATGAGTGAACAACCTGGAGTCCTCCAGGAACCATGCTCTGAGGGTTTGTTTCAACCCGTCTTTCCTTTGGCAAGGTGTGCAACAAAAGAACATCTCCAGATAACCTGGACCACGAACTTTCAAAGCACCTAACTGAACCTGAGTCACCCTCCTTCTCGCAAGGGCACTGTCCTCCAGTCGTTGAAGTCGATTCCCAAGACCTTCTGAATCAGGGTCGTCCTTCAGCAAGGTCCCTGCCTTCAGTCTCCCAGACTTGTGAGCCTCCTACTTGGGCTCTGTTACCTTGTCAGAAATTACCCAACAAAGGGTACGCACATCGGAAGACTGATAGTATTTCCCAAGAGCTCACATAGTGTGGTGTGGGGTGTGGAATCACAAAGTTCTTAACTCAACGTGCATAGATGTGCAAGCCCCTAAATAGAGAATGCTCAGTAACAAATATAGAAGCAACTCTTTATATTTCCGTCCATCTATAGAGTAGGACAGGATACAGTACCAAAAGGTTCTCCTACTAGATGTCAAGCACTTCTAGATCTCTGAGCCCTCGTGCTCCACCTCGAGCGAATCTAGACTCTCTGTTTAGAATGTTCTTCTCCACCTTACTGCTTGTGAATCTGCCTAGGTCGTCCTTCAGCAAGGTCGTCCTTCAGCAAGGTCCCTGCCTTCAGTCTCCCACACTTGTGAGCCTCCTACTTGGGCTCTGATACCATGTTAGAAATTACCCAACAGAAGGTACGCACACTGGAAGACTGATAGTATTGCCCAGGAGCTCACACAGTGTGGTGTGCGGTGGGGAATCACAAACTTCCTAACTTAACATCCATAGATGTGCAAGCTAGTAAATAGACAATGCTCAAAAACAAATATAGAAGTAACTCTTTAGATTTGCGCCTGTCCACAAAGTAGGATAGGATACAATACCAAAAGGTTCTCCTACTAGATCTCAAGCACTTCTAGATCTATGAGCCCACATGCTCCACCTCGAGCAAATGTGGACTCTCTGTCTAGAGTGTTCTTCTCCACCTTACTGCCTGTGAATTAGGCTAGGTGGGCAGCACCTTGCTAGCTCAATCAGCAACTCTCTTTAGGTCTTCTTCACCTCTTGGGAGTAGGTCCAAGAATGCCTTAACTGCTGCTCCTGTCCGTTGCAGGTTTGCTGCTCGAGAAAGATATGATCACAACACCTTGCTGCCCTAGAAGACAGCCAAGGTAGCCTCTAGGGAATGCAGTCTGCAGCACACGTTCCACTGTCCTTCACCCCCAGTGTGAGGCCCAAGGGAGTGGCTTCTGGCTGCTCCTATCTGCTCCTTTCTTGCCGAACTGTTGGATGATTTATGGGGCCCAAGGCCTCTCCTTTTATAGTGCACAAGGCCCTTTCAAATGGACCGACCAGCCAGCCCTAACTGGACCGATTGGACCGACAAGGTTGGCTCAGCCAAACCAGCCCCATTAGGGCCCTTTGCTGGCCCCTTCCAATGCGGGGTCCAGCTCATAGGTCTCGCCCTTTTCCAGGCCCTTCTGCAGGTCACAATTCTGCCCACAAGGCATGCCTCTGCTCCTGCTATGCTGCGCCATGTGCCAGCCCTGCTCGCAGGTCTTGTCCCTGCCTGTAGACACCCGCCATGTTGTCATATAGGGGCCGTATCTGTCCATCTATAGAAGCAACTCTCTAGGCATCTTCTACCCTAGGTCTCCCTCCCCCATGCTCTCCTCATATGGGGGCTTACAGATGGGGAGGTGACCTTTCCAACACCCTTTCTCACCGACACATCTCGGCCCAATGCCCAACATGTCGATGACGATGCTCTAGTAACTCCCTCGTCGTAGTCCTCTGGAACATTTTAGTCTCAAAATCTTTCCCTGGGTTTTCATCCAATGGATTGTGCTCCACTAGTTTCAGTTCCGCACACCATCCTTGTACATAGGTCCATCTCTGATAGCACATCTTGGCACCACAACCTTCAATCACGTTCCCGCCTTCGAAGTCAAGCGATCAGCCTCCACGATCTTCCAATTGTGCCCCTCATAATGAGTGAACAACCTGGAGTCCTCCAGGCACCATACTCTGAGTCTGTTTCAACCCGTCCTTCCTTTGGCAAGGTCTGCAACAAAAGAACATCTCCAGATAAGCTGGACCACGAACTTTAATCAGGGTCGTCCTTCCGCAAAGTCCTTGCCTTCAGTCTCCCACACATTTGAGCCTCCTACTTGGGCTCTGATACCATGTAAGAAATTATCCAACATACGCACCCTAGAAGACTGAGGGTACACTCACACAGTGTGATGTGGGGTGTGGAATCACAAACTTCTTAACTTAATGTGCATAGATGTGCAAGTGAGTAATTAGACAATGCTCAGAAACAAATATAGAAGCAACTCTTTATATTTCCGTCCGTCCACAAAGTAGGACAGGATTCAATACCAAAAGGCTAGATGTCATGCACTTCTAGATCTCTGAGCCACATGCTCCACCTCGAGCAAATGTAGACTCTCTGTCTAGAGTGTTCTTCTCCACCTTACTGCCTGTGAATTGGCATAGGTGGGCAGCACCTTGCTAGCTCTGTCTGCAGCTCTCTGTAGGTCGTCTTCACCTCCTGGGAGTAGGTCCCAGAATGCCTTAACTGCTGCTCCTGTCTACTGGAGGTTTGCTGCTCAAGAAAGATATGATCACACCACCTTGTTGCCCTAGAAGACAGCCAAGGTCCAGCCTCTAGGGAATGCAGTCTGCAGCACACCTTCCACTCTCCTTCACCCCCAGTGTGAGGCCCAAGGGAGTGGCTTCTGGCTGCTCCTGTCTGCTCCTTTCCTGCTGAACTGTTGGATGATTTATGAGGCCCAAGGCCTCTCCTTTTGTAAGGCACAAGGCCCTTTCAAATGGACCGACCAGCCAGCCCTAACTGGGCCGATTGGACCGACCTGGTTGGCTCAGCCCAATCAGCCCCATTAGGGCCCTTTGCTGGCAACACTCCTTCCAGTGCGGGGTCCAGCCCATAGGTCCTGCCCTTTTCCAGGCCCTTCTGCAGGTCACAATCCTGCCCACAAGGCTCGCTTCTGCTCCTGCCAGCTCTGCTTGCAGGTCGTGTCCCTGCTTGTAGACACCCGCTATGTTGTCAGAGAGGGGCCGTATCTCTCCGTACAGGTGCTGGCCTGTCCCGCCACCTTTTCTGCCTCTGCCAGGCTCTTGTGCTGCCCCACCACCTGCTGTACACTGCCCTGCAGCAGTCCGTACTGATCCGCACATTGGCACCATGTCTAGGTATGTCTTGAGCAGTGCTGCCTACATGACAGCCTTGCTGCTGTCCATGTGGCAGCCATCTCTTCTCTCTTGGTTGTGAGGTGCTGCCCATGTGGCAGCCCCTTCCCTTTCTCTTCTTTGGGCATCTTTAACCCTAGGTCTCCCTCCCCCATGCTCTCCTCGGATGGGGGATTACAGATGGGGAGGTGACCTTTCCAACACCCCCTCTCACCGACACATCTCGGCCCAATGCCCAACACGTCCATGTAACTCCTTGGTCGTAGTCCTGTCGAACATTCTAGTGTTGAAATCTTTTCCTAGCTTTTCATCCAGTGGCTCCTGCTCCACCAGGTCTGGTTCCTTTTCCGCACACCATCCTCGTACACAGGTCCCATCTCTGGTAGCACCTCCTGCCACCATCACCTTCAGTCACGTTCCCGCCTTCGAAGTCGAGCAATCCAGCCGTCACAATCTTCGAGTTGTCCCCATTGTGCAGTTGTCCCCCTCATAATGAGTGAACAACCTGGAGTCCTCCAGGAACCATGCTCTGAGGGTCTGTTTCAACCCGTCTTTCCTTTGGCAAGGTGTGCAACAAAAGAACATCTCCAGATAACCTGGACCACGAACTTTCAAAGCACCTAACTGAACCTGAGTCACCCTCCTTCTCGCAAGGGCACTGTCCTCCAGTCGTTGAAGTCGATTCCCAAGACCTGATGAATCAGGGTTGTCCTTCAGCAAGGTCCCTGCCTTCAGTCTCCCACACTTGTGAGCCTCCTACTTGGGCTCTAATACCATGTTAGAAATTACCCAACAAAGGGTACGCACACCGGAAGACTGATAGTATTTCCCAAGAGCTCACATAGTGTGGTGTGGGGTGTGGAATCACAAAGTTCTTAACTTAACGTGCATAGATGTGCAAGCCCCTAAATAGAGAATGCTCAGAAACAAATATAGAAGCAACTCTTTATATTTCCGTCTATCCACAAAGTAGGACAGGATACAATACCAAAAGGTTCTCCTACTAGATGTCAAGCACTTCTAGATCTCTGAGCCCTCGTGCTCCACCTTGAGCAAATCTAGACTCTGTCTAGAATGTTCTTCTCCACCTTACTGCTTGTGAATCTGCCTTGGTGGCAGGTTTATGTAGGTGTTCTTTATCTTCTGGGAGTAGGTCCAACAATGCCTTAGCTGCTGCTCCAGGAGATATGATCACAACACCTTGCTGCCCTAGAAGACAGCCAAGGTCCAGCCTCTAGGGAACTCTGTCTGCACCACACCTTCCACTCTCCTTCACCTCCAGTGTGAGGCCCAAGGGAGTTGCCTCTGGCTGCTCCTATCTGCTCCTTTCCTGCTGAACTGTTGGATGATTTATGAGGCCCAAGGCCTCTCCTTTTGTAGGGCACAAGGCCCTTTCAAATGGACCGACCAGCCAGCCCTAACTGGGCTGACTGGACTGACCTGGTTGGTTGGCCCAACCAACCTGGTTGGCTCAACCCAACCAGCCCCATTAGGGCCCTTTGGTGGCCCCTTCCAGTGCGGGGTCCAGCTTATAGGTCCCGTCCTTTTCCAGGCCCTTCTGCAGGTGGCAATCCTGCCCACAAGGCACACCTCTGCTCCTTTTATCTTGCGCCATGTGCTAACTCTCCTTGCAGGTCGTGTCCCTGCCTGTAGACACCGCCGTGCTGCTTTATAGGGCCTGTAGCTGTCCATACAGGTCCTGGCCTGTCCCACCATCTTTTGTGCCTCTGCCAGGCTCTTGTGCTGCCCCACCACCTGCTGTACATTGCCCTGCAGCAGTCCGTATTGATCCGTACAGTGGTGCCATGTCCAGGTATGTCTTGAGCAGTGCTGCCCACATGACAGCCTTGCTGTTGTCCATGTGGTAGCCATCTCTTCTATCTTGGCTGTGAGGTGCTGCCCATATGGCAGCCCCTTCCCTTTCTCTTCTCTGGGCATCTTCTGCCCTAGGCCTCCCCCCCCCATGCTCTCCTCATATGGGGGGGCTTATAGATGGGGAGGTGACCTTCCAACATAAATGCCATACGTGATAGGAAAACATATTAGAATTGACTGTCTTACCTGAGAGTAGTTGCAATTACCATTTATTGCTGTAGATTGGTATGCTTCGATAGAATCCTGTTATTTGAGTCGCTTGTAGGGAGCTCTTGCTTGATTCCTTTCCTTTCTTGTTATTCTTCGATAGAAGCTTGTTATTGGATTCGCCTTTAGAAGCCTGTTATTGGATTCGCCTATAGGGAGCTCTTGCTTGATTTCTTTCCTTATATTGTTTATGGGAACTAGTTCTATTGCAGGGCAGACTGAGTTGCAAGTTTGAATACCTTGAAAACAGCATGTGGTGGTAACGCACCATAAATTCTTGTCAATTTTATGGTTCTAGTCTGTATGAGGACAGCCTTAACAGGGATTTTGTTTTTGCAGGGAGCGTAGTTTGTTTCATTTGGCACATGTGGCAGTAAGGCTCCTCTTAGCACCCTTCGTTTTTTGCCAATAACAGTGAAGGCTGGATCCTTATGTGGATAAGCTGTAAATAGATTGAAGGGGTATCTGCACTTTAAACAAGTTAATGTTATACTACTACATTGCAGTTTTACATAAGATTAAATTGGGGCTTTTGAAAAGTGTGCCTTGTAGAGATTGAGAGCTGGAACACTGTATGTTGGCAATGCCTAAGCTATGAATAGATTATAACGTATTTTCAGTTTCGCATAATCCTGAGCACTCTGCTGCATTGCATTTATCAGCCATGAATACGAGTATGTGTCTCTTGTCCATTTCAATTCCCAAGGAAAGGTAGGTGCCTCTTGTATATGTATAGTACATAGTCACCTTGGTGACCGTCAACTAAGCCATACCATCTATTTATGATTTGACCAGCAAATGTTTGTGTGCACTCAATGCATGTGCACATGCTTGTGATACATATTGGATTCTGCTATGTTGCATCTTCGATTTCCATGCGAGTAAAATTGTCCTCCCTGGTCTATTCATCATCATTTTGGTCCTCCAATGTGAAGGATCCAAAATGTGTGCTTTTGTACAGACAGGCCTATTAATTTGATCTCCCATAGGTTCAAAATATCTTGTAATCCAAAATGTGCAAGAGCGAGAGGACCACGGTTTATACTTGGAAAGTGATATAATTGGAACTAATGATTTGCTAATGAGATGGCCAATCGGCTTGTGAGGTTTTGTTAAGAGAACTCACACAGGAGCTCACATGTATGATTAAGAACATACATACAAGAGCTAGTAGATGTGAGCAAACTAGTTTGAAGATTTCGTGACCTAGTTTGGAAGCCGTAATTGCCTCTAGTTGCACTAGTAGACAAAGATTTAGAAGAGGAAGTACCTTCCATAGTTGGTGACAGTTGAGGGGGTCCACAATAAAAGACACCAAAGTGTTGCCAATGTTACTTTTGAGAGGAAATTCACAAAGTGCCGGTTATGAAATAGAATGAAGCGTCAGTCTCTTTGATGGGGCAATGGGTTTCACCCTCGAAAAACAAAATGTGTGCGCGCGCATGTGCGTGCATGTGTGTGCATGTGTGTTGTGTGTGCACGTGCGTCACATATGCATGTTTTGAGAGAGAGAGAGAGAGAGAGAGAGAGAGAGAGTTTTCAGAAGACTGGTGGGTCTATGAGACTGTGAAAAACTTGATACAATGAGCCGTGGTAGTGGAGCTACTAAACGAGCATCCACACCAATCCAAAATGGTAGTACTAAGTCCTAAGTACAAGTTATGTCGGTAGTTGACTATATATCACTCTCAGCATCATCATCATCATCATCATCATCATGAACCGCAAGACGTTAGGATGGATGAGGCAGTGGAGGCCTAAGGTTGGTAATAGAGTGTTGTGTGCAGCCTTGGCACGTCTCTTGGTCGTAGCTCTGCGTCTAACCAGGGCCACTGTGACCCTTGTCAGTCGGGCTTTGACTCTAAACAAGGAGGAGATGTCCCCCAGTGTAATTTGTGTGTCAATCCTTTGTGTGAGCTATTGGGTCACAGGCTCCGGGTCACGGTCATGTCGAGGCCTCGTCTCGTGGGGATCTATGTGGTCTGGTTGAAAGAACTCCGTGATAGAGCTCTGACAGGTATCAGTCAAGGGAGAAGTTTTCTCATGTCTCCGTGCTCGGAGTATCCTATCGCGGTGTCTGAGCACCTTATGAATGAAAGCAGTCAAACATCGCTAGTCTGGGTAGGAGAGGAAACGGGTCAAAACCCCATAGCTATCTGTTAAGAGGTAGTAGCAACGCCCTTGGATCTCATAGTAGACAGGACACCTGAAGATGAAATGCTCCTCTATCTCAATCCCCTGCATGTCACCTAGTGTGCATATGCACCTCTCCCTGGGTAACCGCTCTGCTTTGCCGCTCTCAATATGGAGTCTATGTGAGGAAACTCAGAACTGCCCAAGAGAGATCCTCAACGAGAGGGGGGTGGGTGAATCTACGTGTATCTTGGTGGGTCAATGAAACCCTCCGTTGTGATATGTAAGAAGTGATCTTTGTAGAAGCCCAGCTTCGTTGGAAGATCAGTCGGGCCCAACCAGGTTCAGAATGTGTGTAGTTGTAGTAAATCCTCATGGATAACCTGGTTGACCTCGTGTGATAGAAGGGGAGAAAACAGAGCATCCATATTGTATTGGAATGGAGGTAGTCTGTCCATGTGGAGCCCTAGCCCCCCAAACCATCTCTCTATGCGTGCATACCAGCACCTCTGGTCTCCCCGTGCTGCAAGTGCCATAGAAGAGGACAGTGCTAGCCATGGTAGCCTGCTACGCCCAGAGGTGTAATCCCCATACTCCTTGACTCAGTACATGTACGTGATGACCTGAAATGCAGCATCTAGTTGTAATGGGGGTGACCCAAACTCTGCTTGAATGATCTGGTGAAAAACGGATGGCTTACCACGGATCATTCGTGATAACATGAGAACCTGTAGCCGCTCCACCCTGACCCACTCTTTAAGTCGTCTCACTCTTTGATTGAACCTGTTGGTGACCAACTAGGTTCGCAAACCATCTCTCTTTACACGTTAGGCGAGTGGGCCAGCAGCTCAGCTCAAGGCCTTAAGGCCTTTAGTTAGGTGAGTGAGAGAGGGGAGCGAGGGGGGGGCGGGCGGGGCGGGGGGGGAGGAAAGAGAAGGGGGGGGGAGGAGGTGGGGGGAGTTGGAGAAAAGAGAGGGGGACAGGGGTGGGGGACAAGGTTCAGAGGAGGTTGCAGGGTTGAGGAGGAGTCCAAGGTTGAGGAGTGGAGAGCTAGTCTTCTTTGCAGATTTGAGGGGTAAGGGTTGAGGAGGAGGAGGAGGGAGGAGGAGGAGGAGAGAGGAGGAGGAGGAGGGAGAAAGGAGGAAGGGGGAGGGAGGAGGAGGAGATGGAGGAGGGAGGAGGAGATGGAGAAGGAGGATGAGGGAGGAGGAGATGGAGGAAGGAGGAGGAAGGGGGAGGAGGAGATGGAGATGGAGGATTCAAAGAGATTCCATACTCTCTACATTTTTTAAGGACTGCTTCAAGGCATTTCAAGTGATCCTTTTTTCCTGAGTGTACGCACAAGTCGTCGAGGAAGACTTGTAGGAACTTGTTGAGAATTTTCTTGAATGCCGTGTACATTACCCTCTGCATTTTTCTAGAGGAGGAGGAAGGGGGAGAAGGATTCAAAGAGATTCCATACTCTTTGCATTTTTTAAGGACTACTTCAAGGCATTTCAAGTGATGCTTTTTTCCTGAGTATACGCACAAGTCGTCGAGAAAGACTTGTAGGAACTTGTTGAGAAATTATTTGAAGGCAGTATACATTACCCTTTGAAAAGTAGATGGGGCATTGCATAAGCCGAATGGCATCACTCTGTATTAAAAAATGCCCCATTTTGTGGCAAACGCTATCTTTGCTTGATCTTGAGGTGCAATTTGTAGTTGGTTGTACCCGCTGAAGCCATCCAAGAAGCTATACACTTCACATCCCACTACCCTTTCTAAAACTCTCTCCTCATTGTGACCCGCACACCACACGATGGTCGCCTAGGTCTTACTTGATTATCATATACCAGGATGAGTCCTTCGGCACCATCCATGTAGTACATAGGGCATTCTGTTTCATATTCATAATGAGGTTCTAGCTCTTCAGGTTGGAGTTGTTGCACCGAAACTACTGGAGCAAGATTGGGAGTCCGTGGGTATTGCGGTGGATTGGGATTCCTCTTTAATTGAGGCACTTGTGTTCTCACAGGGAGTGGGTTGAGAGGTGGCACTTGTGCAGCATGTGTCAGTGCCGGTTGTCTGTACACTGGGCTATTGGTATTATTGGGGCCGGGGTTATGCTACCCTCATATTGTAGAAACAAGTATTTACATCATGCACTGCAACATTGCAAATTAGACACCATAACTATGGGGGCTGAGCCACTTTTGGTGGGTTTAGTATGTTCCTGATAATTGGGCATTCATTGGCTGTATAGTTGGCCATTCAATGTGGGCACCAAACATTTTCTCTCTGTGGGTACTGTGGTGGCTGAGAGACACGTAGCTTTTGCTCAATGGCTTGCATCATTTCATCTTTTACTCTTAGGGCCATGGCTTCCACTTTGTCCTCGGTGGTGCGATCTTTGTTGGAAGTGCTTCCCTTCTTCGAAGATTTCTTGTCGTGTTGGCTTGATTTATAGCCATCATTGTCGCTATCAGAATCGGTCATGGCGTCGTCAATGTCAATTGTAGCTTCATGAGTGTCACTGAAATGTGCATAGCTGCTGACTTTTTTCACGTCCTTGTGAATGGATTTTTTCAGGCCAGAGATGAACCATGCTATGAGGTACTTGTCGTCCGGACAATGATCACACTTTACTATTAATCTTTTCATTCTTCCCAAGTATGTTCTAACCTTTTCTTTCTTGTGCATATCTATATTGCCTAGTTGAAATGCGGGGTTATCTTGCAGTCTTTCTGTTTGGAATCTTCTTCTAATAACTGGTCAGATGGCAGTGCCCATGTGGCTCTTTCCTCTACGAGAAGATCGAGGTATTATTCCGAAGCCTCATCAGTTAGGGCCATCGAGAAACAGGCGGTTTTGGTTTCATTCGACTGGTCGCCTCCATCACAATAGGCTGCGTCGAAGAGTAGAAGGAACTTGGCGGGGTCTCCTCGTCCATTGTACTTTGGCATTTCCAATTCACCAAAGTGTCATTTGCCATTGTTGTTGTGGTTGTGATTGCGATTGCGTTGTTCTCCAAGGGGATCTACAGGATGCAGATTATCGTTACCTATTTTTTCTTCAATTGTTAGGTCCTCCATGCTGCTTGTCAATGGTCAGAGGTTGAATTCTTAAAGAGCGTCGAGGGCCGAAGAAGCTCTCGACAATGGCTTGGCAATCCTATAGGCACTCGAATACCCCAAGATCGATCCTCTGGCACAATCCAATAGCAATCGGTCCAAGAAAAAAAAGGAGGGTGTGTAGCGCCAAAAGGCCAAGATAGAGCACTTTAACCAATTCGAACGAATGCAGACCAGAGTGGTTGAATTGTACTTAACTAAGCCCACAAAAGCACCCGAGTCCCCAAATTTTAAATGGGATCCTAAAGGGCTTGATGATGTTTGTATGGCCGACAAACCACTCCTTGGGAGTGTGACTCCTATTGAAAATCCATCACTGGTCTCACAAAGCGAAAAGCTTAGAAAGTTCATACCCAATGTGAGAATGAAGAGTGAAATGGTGAATAGTAACAAAAAAGAAGAACAATGGACCACATGTGAATTGGACCAAATATCTTCCAGTGGAGCTAGCAGCCAAGCAAGCACCTCAAAGTGCCATGAAAGCCTAAGGGAAGTTTCCAATTACTTCAAAAACTATACTAGAGAAGAGGCAACAATAGCAATGGCCTAGGCCAGCTAGGGAATCAGAGCTCAAAGAAACAGAGAATATCGAGGATACCCCAGTTTATGAAGGACCAGCCAAGATAAGGAAACTGAATCTTTCCTTGGATAGAGAAGAAGAAAAGCCCGTATACATCGGTGAATAGCTCACTCTAGAAGAAGAAAAAGAATTGAAAGCATTGCTAATCGAATATAGAGATTGCATGGCTTGGTCTTTTAAAGAAATGAAAGGGATTTCCCCATAAGTTGCAGTACATACCATACCAATAAGGGAAGGATCCAAACCAAAGGTATGTGGACCTTACATGACAAATCCCAAGTATGGCACCCATGTCTATGAAGAACTAAAAAAATTATTGGATGCTGGTTTCATTCAAGCATACCAATTAGGTGTCACTAATTGTGATTGTTCCTAAGAAAAACAACAAGCTTAGAATATGTGTGAATCTCAAGAATGTCAATGCAGCAATAATCAGAGATCATTATCCCCTACCATTGACTAAAACAGTTTTAGAAAAGGTAGCGGGATGTGAAGTGTATAGCTTCTTGGTTGGGTTCAACGGGTACAACCAAGTACAAATTGCACCTCAAGATCAAGCAAAGACAATGTTTGCCACAGAATGAGGCATTTTTGCATACAGAGTCATGCCATTCAGCTTATGCAATGCCCCATCTACTTTTCAAAGGGTAATGTACACCGCCTTCAAGGAATTTCTCAACAAGTTCCTACAAGTCTTCCTCGATGACTTGTGCCTACACTCAGAAAAAAAGGATCACTTGAAATGCCTTGAAGCAGTCTTAAAAAAATGCAGAGAGTATGGAATCTCTTTGAATCCTTTAAAATGCTAATTCTTGGTCACACACGAAGTAGTCTTGGGACACATAGTCTATCAACATGGGATTGCAACTGACATGGACAAAATAAAGATCATTATGGAACTTCCCCCCCCACTAAATGCCAAGGAAATCCAAGTCTTCAAGGGACATGCTGGATACTATAGAAGATTCATACTGAGGTATGTCATGATTGCAAGGCCCCTATATAAGCTCCTAGTTAACTTCATCTGGACAGACGAATGTGAACAAGCATTCGAAACCCTCAAGTGGAGATTAATCATAGCCCCTGTTCTAATGGCACCAAATTGGGACATAGAATTTCATGTACATACTGACGGTTCCAATTATGTAGTAGGGAGTGTGTTATGTCAACCTGGAAAACACAACAAACACTACCCAGTATACTTTGCAAGCAGACAGCTAAATGATGCGGAGGTGAATTACACCACAACAGAAAGAGAAGCCTTGGCAATGATCTACAGCATGAAGAAATTTCAACACTATCTATTGGCTATTGACTTTATCTTCTACACAGATCATCAAGCCTTATTATATCTTGTGAATCGGCCATGTACCACAGGCCGGATCACTCGATGGCTTCTACTGCTATAGGAATTCAATTTCAAAATCTTGGTGAGAAAAGGAGCTCAACATTTCATTGCCGATCACATGTCACGATTGAGGACAAAAGAAGACCCAAAAAGAATAGAAGATGACCTACCAGATGCCGCATTATTTCAAATAGACACTGTGCCTAATTGGTGTGCAAACATTATTGGGTACTTAATGGACCACCTCCTGAAATGAAAGTAGTGGATGCTAGGAAACTAATTCTAAAAGCTGCACCCTATCAACTCATTACAAGACAACTATACAAGATGGGAAAGGACCAGGTTTTAAGGAGATGTGTGATGCCACATGAGATCATGCCAATCCTTAGTGAAGCACATGAAGGCATTGTAAGTGGACATTTCCAAGGGGAAGCAACAGCAAGAAGAGTGCTTCTCACATGATGTGAAGTGTATAGCTTCTTGGACCAACAATTGTGAACTAATGTGATTTGGGGTTCAGAGGTTCGACAATGTATGCAATGGGGAGCAGACAAGTACATCTGATTGAACGTGTAGGTGATGAACACTGAAATCCATCTTGAAGCGGTCTCATCTTATTGAAATCCTCCACAATACCCGTGGGCTCCCAATCTTGCTCCAATAGTTCCGGTGCAACAACTCCAACTTGAAGAGTTGGAACCTCATTATGAGTATGGAACAGAATACCCTACGTACTACATGGATGGCGCCGAAGGACTCATCCCGGTATATGGAAATCAAGTAAAACTCACCACATATCAAACACCCATCAAGTGTTTTGGTTGTGGAGAAGACCACTGCATAGCAAAATGCCCACACAAGGGTAACCCCATTACATTCCAACCTGTGTGTAGGGAATGCAGAGTTGGGAATGCTTGCATGGATTGCCCACTAAGAACAAAGCCTCAACCAACCACGGAAGTAAAACATGATGTACCCCTAGGGATGATAAGTGTGGTAAATCACAGTGTTGCAACATGAAGTGTGGCATCACAACCAGCCTTGATCGTAACAAGACAATAAAAAGAAGCGGCACGGCAAAAACTCCTTTCTGCTCAAAAAGCAAAGAGCCCTCTGGCAAAACAAGCCATGCCAATCCCACAACATAGTGAGACCCATGCCTAGCACGTCCACGAAAAGTGCCACCCAAGGAGCCAAGGAAGCATACCCCAATGCTAAAACTAAAAAGACGCGTTACCAAGCCTTGAAGCAATGGGTTCAACAAGAACAAGAAAATTTTGAGGCAGACAAGATGGTAGCAGCATACCAGCACCTCTGGTCTCCCCCTGCTACAAGTAAAACATGCATGTAATCCAAGTGCAGGTTCCAAGGGTGTTGGTCACCTACAACTGTGTCATTGCTCATTGTAGCATAGGTATTCACAAGTGTAGCATAGGCCCTCGGGTCGTGTTCTGGTGAGAGGTGTAGGCT
This sequence comes from Dipteris shenzhenensis, assembly GCF_047967505.1. Classification (NCBI taxonomy): domain Eukaryota; kingdom Viridiplantae; phylum Streptophyta; class Polypodiopsida; order Gleicheniales; family Dipteridaceae; genus Dipteris; species Dipteris shenzhenensis. The sequence goes on from NC_141598.1 coordinate 5,556,162, forward strand.
AAAGCATGGAAAGCAGATCTCATGCATGTGTGAATGAGAAAGTGAGCTTGATGGTAACGATTGATGGAGTCTCACCTCCACGGGAGTTCAAGGGTTTAGAAGGGGTTTTTAGGGTTCCAACGGGGGACAAGGTTGAGAGAGCTAACTAGAAGTTCCAGGGTTCAGAGGGCATTGCAGGGTTTAGGAGGAGTCCAAGGTTGAGGAGTGGAGAGCTAGTCTCCTTCACGGATTCAAGGGGTGAGGGTTGAGGAGGAAGGAGGAGGAAGAGAGAGGAGAGTGGAGGAGGAGGAGGAGGAGGAGGAGGGAGGAGGAAGCGGAGAAGGGGGGGAGGAGGAGGGGGGAGGAGGAGGAGAAGGGAGGAGGATGAGGGGGGAGGAGGAGGAGGAGGGAGAAAGGAGAAGGAAGGAGAAGAGATGGAAGGAGAAAGAGGAAGGAGGAGAAGGAGGAGGGAGGAGGAGATGGAGAAGGGGGAGATGGAGGAGAAGGGTGAGGAAGGAGGAGACGGAGAAGGAGGGAGGAAGGAGGAGGAAGGAGGAGGAAGAGGGAGGAGGGCATACAAGGGTAGAGAGTGCAAGGGTAAGGGCATGCTAGAACATGATAGTGTAAGAGGGCATGGGCGCAATGGAAATCAATCGCATGAACACAATAGTGAGCTTGAAAACTGAACCCCAAAGAGCTTGAACACTGAATCCCAAAGGGAGGAGGAGGAGGAGGGAGGAGAGGGAGGAGGAGGGAGGAGGAGGAGGAGGAGGGAGAAAGGAGGAGGAAGGAGATGGGAGGAGGAGGAGGAAGGAGAAGGAGATGGGAGGAGAAGGAGGAAGGAGGAGGAAGGAGGAGGAGAAGAAGGAGAAGAAAGGAGGAGGAAGGAGCAAAAGAAGGAAGGAGGAGGAGGGAGGAGGAGGAGGAGGAAGGAGGAGGACGAGGGAGTACAAAGGTAGAGAGATGTAGGAGTTGCATGTAGAACTCGCATGTAGAAGTTGCATGTAGGAGTTGCATGTAGAACTCGCATATAGAACTCGCAAATAGGAGTTGCATGTAGAACTCGTATGTAGGAGTTGCATGTAGGACTCGCATGTAGGAGTTGCATGTAGGACTCGTATGTAGGAGTTGCATATAGAACTTGTATGTAGGAGTTGCATGTAGAAGTTGCATGTAGAGCTCGCATGTAGGAGTTGCATGTAGGAATTGTATGTAGAACTTGAATGTAGAACATGCAAGTTGGATTTCTAAGAGGGATTATTTCTAGCCGTATGCAAGTACAAGCGGAGATTTGCCGCTATTCTACATATACATTCTGTCCCACCTAAGTCGATGTTGGCACAGAGACAACATACTCCCGGATCCATTGTATTACCCATCCTTGGGTTATGTCTTATTTTGATTTTGGAGTTGGGATGCCATGTGCGTAACCCAGTGGCTGTTGAGCTTGTGGCATGTGAGCCGTTCCTACTGTAATCCTTTTGCATCATACAATTTATGGTCTGTAGTCAAGAAGCTTATCTCCTCTTAAGAAGGGGTAGATGGCTATGAATTTCAGAGGGGATCTCGTTGCTGAGGTTACAGACTCTGCCATCGAATCTTCTTGGAAAGAGGTTTGCTGGGGGTCTCGTTGTTGAGGCTGGCATTTCTTGCTATCTTACATACATGTTGGATGCGATTGCACCCGTATCATTAAGCTTGTAAGTTTGTATGTATGCAAGTCTTATATTTTTGCATATAGGAGACGGTTGTGATGTTTGGAGATGGTCTCGTTGCTAAGGCTGCAGACTCTTTTGCCAATTCATCTTGAGTTTTGGCATAGCTTCTTTTCCTGCTTGAGAATTCATTGCATGCTTTGAGAGTATGGAATGAAAGTGTGTGATACTATTATTAAAGCAATCTATTATGTGCCTATGCAAAATCGTGTGTGTCTAACTATATGCCTATTTGTGGGATTTAATAGGGAAACTAAGACTCAATCATCCCTAATACGAAATTGATTAGGTCTTCCTAAATGTGCAAAAACGTACATATGCTAGTGAGTGTACGTGTAACAATCTAGTGCAAACTATATGTGCAAAAACATGCATATGCTAGTGAGTGCTCGTGATACAATCTAATCCTAACTAAGGAAGACTTGGTTTCCCAAATCTTCATTTTTGTCGGGGGTGGCTTGCATGTTGAAGTAGTAGCACTTCAGTTGGCTTTCGTTTATTATTGTGTTAAATTGGACTCCATCCAATGTTTCTAGCAGCACAGCTCCGATGGGATTCATCTTTCTTACTCGGTAGGGTCCTTGACCTAGATACTTCAGTTTCCCCTCGTGTACTTTGGCATTGTATAATAGGACCAAGTCACCTTCCTTGATGTCTTTAGCTTTAAGATTTCTGTCAAACCATGCCTTTCTTCTGCGTTATTCTGTTGTCATGACATGGTAGGCAACTAGTCTTGTCTTTGTATGCTTCTCCAACTGAGAGTCTTTCTTTCAAGGATTCATGGTCTCCCATGCATTCCTGTACTACTATGCGTAGACTTGGTATTACAAATTCTAGTGGGATCACATCTTCAAGGCCGTACACCAATTGAAAAGGTGTGTTCCCTGTACTGACCTTGAGTGTGGTTCTGTATGCCCATAAGGCTGCATTCAGTTTCTCTGCCTAATCAGAACGCTGTGGTTCTACTACCTTGGTGAGGATAATGCATATTATTTTGTTAGTGGATTCCGCCTGTCCATTCCCTTGGGGGTAGTAGGGTGTGCTTTTTCTATGGATTACCATGAAGCCAGACAAGAGTTCTTGGATTACCTCATTGACAAAATGTGTGCCTCTATCCGACACAATTTCAATGGGGCATCCGAATCGGGTGATCACATTTTTGTATAAGAATCTTGCTGTGCTTCTAGCATCTACCTTTTTGACTACTTTAGCTTCAGCCCATTTTGTAAAGTAATCAGTGGCCACAATGATGTAGCGTGCCTGTGTTCCTTTTGCTGCTAGATGTATAGGACCCACATAGTCAATCCCCCATTTTTCAAATGGTTTTTGTACAACTGTTGTTAGGGGATTGAAGTCCTTGTAATGTGGTTTAGTAGTGTGTTGGCATACATCATAGCCTTTTACATATTCATAGGCATCTGCCCATAGTGTTGGCCACCAATAGCCTACGAGGAGAACTTTTCTTGCTGTGGCTTCCCCTTGGAAGTGTCCTCCTGCAATGCCTTCATGGACTTCACTCAGGATTGGCATGATCTCATGAGGCATTACACATCTTCTTAATATCTAGTCCTTGCCCATCTTGTACAGTTGTCTTGCAATGAGTTGATAGGGTGCAGCCTTTAGAATCAATTTTCTAGCATCTACTGCTTTCATTTCAGGAGGTGGTCTTCCTGCCATTAAGTACCCAATGATATCTCCACACCACTCTGGAACAGCATCTATTTGAAATAGTGTGGCATCTGGTAAGTTTTCTACTCCAGTGGCTTCTTCTCCCGACTTGACACGAGACATGTGATCGACAATGTAGTGTTGGGCACCTTTGTGGAGCACTATTTTGAAGTTGAATTCTTGAAGCAAGAGGAGCCTATTCTTCCTGTTGTACACAGACAGTTCACTAGATAAAATAATGCTTGATGGTCGGTGTAGAAGACAAAATCATTTGCCAGTAGATAGTGCCGAAATTTCTTTACACTATACACCATTGCTAGGGCTTCTCTTTCTATGGTGGTATAGTTGATCTCTGCATCATTGAGTTGTCGACTGGCGAAGTAGAATGGGTAGTCTTTCTTATGTTCACTAGGTTGACAAAGCACACTCCCAATTGCATAGTTGGATCCGTCCAATATGAACATGAAAATCAATATTCCAATTCGGCTCTAGCAGCTTTAAATACAAAGATCAATGGTTCAACAACCATTTTGCCAATCCCTAAAATGGTTCATACATCCAAAGGAAAGAGCTCCTATTGGCATCCAAAATCTTTAGCATCAACCTCTCATTCTATACAATATATCCAAAGGATATATATCTAGCATCAACCTCTCAGTCTATACAAGGTCAGAGTCACCATACAACTTTGCCTCTCCATTCACTCGCTACACCACCAAGGGCTCAAGCTATGCAACTGAAGATATCTAGTTTGCAAAGATGCAAGACAACCAAGGGGGAGTGAAAGTACCACTCCAGATGGATACCCAAGAGGTTACTACAAGCTCAATATTTCTATGCGGGAAACAACTTCATATGGGTGCCCAAAGCTCTAGCTGTGACAACCCCACACCCTGGTAAATCTCCTATTAATGCCAAGTAGCATTTGATGTTATCTACAACAAGGTTGCAATAGTGCCATGAGAACTTGCACCTTTGATAGAGGAGTTACAGATCTTATGGAGAGGAGTGTGGGTCATTAATATTTCCAAAGCTCTTAGACATACTAAGGACAATTTCATCAGGGGAATCTTGATGTGGACCATGCATGACTACCCAAGATATGGAGAGTGCGCAGGTACGTGGTTGTGTCTTTACATGTATAATATAGAATTATGCTTTTATGACTCTCTTTCGCACACGTCTTATACTAACAAGGTCTTACAAGTATTCTAAGCTATAGGATTAGTGTACCGATAATCGTGATGCGTTAGTGTAATTATGATTATGTTATATTATTGACATGACTTCTTTGTTGCTTTAATAGTTCATCCTCCCAATTACAGTGAAAGGGTGCTTACAAGAAGATGTTAGTGGTGTTGTGAGGTATGCTTACTATCAAATCGCATTGATTGCATTTTCTTTAATTTAAGTTGAATAATCTGTAGATTGATTATTAATATATCTTACATGGGCATGTGAAATATGTGGATATCTCAAAACATGGGCATGTGAAATAGGTGGATATCTCAAAAAGAGATCTCCATATCGAGCATTGTTTTCTTGCATCCACAGATCTCGATATGCCGCAAGCTTGGCATAACAAGGATGATGATCGCATCGCTGGTGAGGTTCCCCAAGGGCGTAACCCGAAAGGGTTCACACCATCCATGGTGAGTCTAAGATGTTAGTTGTGTGGCTCCCTCGCAAAGTCCAGCCACTAATTGTCTATGTGCTTCCAAGCTGCACAATCTATGGGAATCCTCAATGTATCATCAGTGGACCGATGAGATGCATGCCAAGTCATCAACTCCGCTATGGATTTGCATCGGAACATGTGTTGTATTCTTGCAATAATGGAAAAGTGTCTCAAGACCTTTACCGGTATCTACTCACCCTGCAAGTCATCTCTATATTGTTGTTCATGCTTGATTTTGAGAGGGTAAGGACAAAAAATGAGATTTCTCATCCTTTGCTTTCTCCTTTTTGTAGGCTTATGCTTGTCTCCTCAATCCAATCCCTTTGAAAATTTGCTTCTCCAAACTCCTCCTTCCTCTAACTTGTTATCTAAAAAATGATATGTTTCCTCTCTTCTGTAGAGCCAGTCCACAAAACACTGAGCGGGACTTTTTCAAGTAAGAAAGCGCTTCCTTTTGCTATTTCTGTTATTTGCATTGTCCTGCAGCTAGTGCCCTAAGCACTAGCTACAGTGATGGGCATATGAACCCTCTCTTCCCCTCTCTTCTCTTATTCCCTCTTTTTCCCCTCTTTTCCTCTTTTCCTCCCTCTTTCCCTCATATGCTCATGCATAAGCATAAGCATATGCTTTCTCTCTTTTTCTCTTATACATATGTTTTTTCTTCTCTTATGCTTATGCTCTTTTCCCCTCTCCTTTTTCCCCTCTTTCTATCTCTTTTCCCCTCTTCCTTCTCTTCTTTTCCCCTCTCTTTTTCTCGATTTTTACATGCAAGGAAAATCAAAATTTCCTTTGCCATATAAGTGTAGCAATTCAAGATAGGATCATGGGATCCACTTTGAGTTTTTATTGTGAGCCTTTACTCCATATTGAAACTTCATCTTTCTCCTTTTTTGTATTTGAAGCTTCTTTTTATTAGTAGACTTCTAGGTACTCTTTGAAGAAGGCTTATTTTGATTAGTAGACTCCTTCTACCCACACAAAGTAGACTTACTTTTTGCCAAGAGCATTCTTGTAGCAACTATGCTTTGTCTCCAAGAATGCGCTCTCCTATACAGCCATGGGTACTGGCAACAACGCGAGTGGCTAGCAGCTTTGCACTAGCAAGCCTCACGTTTTCCTATTTCTACAACAAGTTCTTGTATTGCTGCTGCCCCATTTTTAGGAATAGGCTCTTGTGTGACTGCCTACTGTGGGTGCTCATATAGCTATTTCTTGTAGCATGATCACGTGAGTATACTAGGGAGTTCCCTGTGGTTGCATCTTAGCTTAATTTTCCTTTGAGGTCTCAGTAGTAGGTTCTTGTGTGTTTACATCATTTAAGGATGGGTGTTGTGATTAGGCGCCACTGTCAAAGCCCAAAGGCTTGGTCGCACTCTTCAGTCCATAAGAATTCCACTAATAATTTGTAAAGTGGTCTAGCTATCATGGCATACCACAATATAAATCTTTTGTAATAGCCGGCATGTCCCATAAAGACCTGTACACCTTTGGAATTTGTAGGAGGAGGCAATTCCATGATGATTTTGATTTTGTCCATGTCAGTTGCAATCCCATGTTGAGAGACAATGTGTCCCAAAACAACTCTGTGGGTGACCATGAACTGGCATTTTGTTGGATTAGGGAGATGCCATACTCCCTGCATTTGATTAGTACTGCTTCAAGACATTTGAAGTGGTCTTTTTTGTTTGAATGGATGCACAAATCATCCAAGAACATCTGTAAAAACTTATTCAAAAATGACTTGAAAGCTGTGAACATGACTCATTGGAATGTGGTCGGGGCATTAGAAAGGCCGAATGGCATGACTCTATATGCAAAAATACCCCATTCTGTAGCAAATGTTGTTTTTGATTGGTCTTTAGGAGCAATTTGCACTTGGTTATAGCCACTGAAGCCATCCAAGAAGCTATATATTTCGGAGCCTGTCACTTTTTCCAACATTGTTTCTGTTAAGGGTAGGGGATAGTGATTCCTAATTGTGGTGACATTCACATTTTTTAAGTTTACGCATATTCTGAGCTTCTTGTTGCATTTAGGCACAATGACGATGGGTGAAACCCAATCAATGTGCTCTATCTCATAGATGAATTTGGCATCTAGGAGTTTTTCCAGCTCGTCATAAACCATGGTGCCATATTTAGGATTTGTGCGATAAGGTCCACATATCTTAGGGTGAGCACCTTCCCTTATATGTATCGCAAAAACTGCCACGTCTGGTGAAATTCCTTTCATCTCTTTATATGACCATGTTAGGCAGTCACGGTATTCCATTAAGAGTGCTTTGAGTTTGGTTTCATCTTCTTGTCGAAGCTGTTTCCCAATGAAAACCAGTTTTTCTTCCTCCCCTTCAAGGGCGAGGTTTATTGTGCATGTTTTTGCCGGTCCCTCATAGATTGGAGTTTCTCCAATGCTGTCAGTGTCTTGAACTTCAGATTCTCTCAGTGATCTTGGCATTGCTATTGGCACACTACCACTTGTGTAATTCTTGAAGTATTCCGACACTTCTCAAAGATCGGCCTTTGATGGTGTTGAACTAGCCTGACATGTGCCATGTGTACTGGGTGGTATAGTTGCATTTACCAATTTGTTAGGCTCTTTTTGACTTTCTTTTTTTGAAGTCTCTTGATTGAGCTTCATCTGCACATGTGGCTTATATTTCTGAAACTTCTTACATTGGGAACTATGGGGTAACTTTTCCCTTGGTAAGGTGTTTCCAAGTAAGGGTTCATTTGCTGTGCATACTCCTTCCAATCCCTCAAGGGACCATTCAAGAGGCAGTGGTTTTAATTTTGAGGGAGCTGGCTTTGCAAGGTATAATTCGACGATCCTTGTTTGAACTCGTTCAAATTCATTGAAGTGTTCGGCCTTGGCTTTTCTGCGATTTCCTCCTTCAGCTTTCTTATGGGATCTTCTGCTGTTATTCAACTTTGGAGGTTCAACTTTTGGGAGCTTGACTGCCATCAAGGCATGCATAATGGCTAAGTCATTATCAAAGATTTGATCTTCAATTTCAGGATTCTTAGCCTTAGTTTCAAGGTCCCAAGGAAAATCTGAGTCATCATTGGTATGGGTACCTTCTTTAGGTTCATTATCCCACTCGAGCTCAGCCATAAAGAATGGCATCTCTAGATCGATTGGTTCTTCATGTGTGAGTGGAGGAGTCATGGAGGACTGATGCTTCCCATAACCAAGGACGTCCCAGTAAGATTTGATAGGATTTTTTGGGAAGATCCAGGATTGTGAATTGAAGGGAAAAGTGGACTCCTCCGACCTTTGTGGACACACCATTCACTATTCCCAAGGGTTTAGCTCATGAATCATCGACAAGGCGTATGTTGAAATTAGCCTTTTGCATTGGTGGGAGACCCCATTCTTCGTAGAGCTCCTTTGATAGGACATTTACACCTGCTCCACCATCCACTATGGCTTGGACCTCATTATATGCCTTGTGGACCAAAGGCATAGTAATGTTGCATATGTCATCTCTCTCACCCATCCGCACATGGATATCTTCAATGTCGTTCATAGGTGGAGGGGGAGTTGCAAGTTCAATCCATCCTTTGAAACTCTCCAAGAGAATGAGACAATTTCGTAGGAGGATTCCGATGGGAATTGACACAGGGCAACTTAGGATGCTAAAGAGTGCGGCTCCTTCAAGTTGACGTGGTGGTACATTATGTTGTGGAGTCTATTAATGGAACAAAAGCTCGAGTATAGTATCAATACTTTGTGGGGCCAAGTCATGGAGTGGGTCTTGAGCTTGTTTCTCAGCCTCAAATTGAGCTTGTTTTTCAGCCTCAAATTGAGCTTGTTCCTTTTGTACCCATTGTTGAAGTGCCTGAAAACGAGCCTTCTCCACCTCTGCATTTGCGTATTGAGCTTCTTTTATTTGAGGCTCGAGAGTTGATGTGAATGAGCTTGGCTGCTCATTGCTTGGTGGAGGTGGAGGCACTCGTGCTTTCTTTTTAAGAAGTCGCTTTGGTTGGATTGGAATGTTAGGGTCCTTTGTGGCCTCTTTTTGTTGGCATGTAATTACATTTACAGGTTGTGATATTACACTTGTCGGCGGACCCAGACTTTGATGGTCCACCCCAATGATGTTGATTGGGATGTCAGGCTTAACCTCTGTTTGTTGTGGGACTTTATTTTTCATTGGACAATCCATAGAGACATGTTCTATGCCACAATCTCTGTAGAGTGGTTGGGAAGTAGCTGGGCTTCCATGATGAGGACACTCTGTGATCCGGTGATTTTTGCCACAATTGTAGCACTTGATTGGTGCTCGATATGTGTTGGGACGTACTTGATTTGCGTAAACTAGTATTAGACCCTCTACACCTTCTACATAGTACATTGGGTACTCTGTTTCATACTCAAATGATGAGTCTACTTCCTCGGCTTGTAATTGATGTATTGGAACTACTTGAGCAGCTGGATTTGGTGCTCTTGGATATGGTCATGGATTCGGATTCCTGAGTAGTTGGGACTTGTGTCCGAACAGGAAGAGAATTTAGCGTCGAAGTTAGGGGCGCTTGTGCAAGTGCCGATTGCCTGTACATTGGCATGGGTGCCACTTGGTATTGTTGAGGTCGAGGCAGGTTGTTGCGCATGTTGAAGATGCAACTATTTTCATCATGGTTGCTGACGATGCAGATATGGCACCACAACCTTATGGTGGATTTGCTCATGCAGTGATCCTGGCTCTTAGGACCGAGCACTCATTTGCTGTATGATTGGCCATGCAGTGTGGACACCAAACATTTTCTCACTGTGTATATGTCTGAGTTGGCAGCTGAGACAAGTGAAGTTTTTGTTCCATGGCCTGCATCATGTCCTCTTTCAACTTCATGGTCATGGACTCTAGGCGATCTTTATTTGATGTTTTGGCAGTGGACTTGTATTTGCCTTTTTTTGACTGCTTATCTCATGTACTAGTTCTGCCATCATCACTACTAGTGCCTGAGTCGGTCATGCCATCCTCGATGTCAATGACTGTCCCATGAGTAGCACTGAACATTTCATAGCTGCTTATCTTTTTCATATTCTTTCGGACTTTCTTTCTTAGTCCTATAATGAACAGGGTGTGAGGTACTTTGCATCGAGACGTGGGTCACATTTGGCGATTAATCTTTTCATCTTACCCAGGTATGTGCGTACACCTTCTCGATGGCCTTGTTCGATCTTGCTTAGTTGGAGAGCAGGATCATCTTGTAGCCTCTCCGTTTGAAGCGTCGTTTAAATTATATTTAAAGTAGGTCCCATGTGGCGCACTCTTCCACTAGAAGGTCTAGGTACTATTCAGAGGCTTCATCAATTAAAGCCATGGGAAACCAAGCCACCTACATTTCATGGGATTGATCTCCACCTACTCGACATGCGGCATCAAAATGCTAGAGGAATCGGGCTGGATCTCCCCTACCATTATATTTGAGAAGTTCCAGGTTTTCCAAGGGGCATCTGCCTTGATTGTTATTATTTCTTCGATTAAAGAAATTGTCAGCCTCTGCATCGAGGTCGATATCCCCATCATTGTCACGACGGTGTCCAACCATGTTGTGGCATGGGGGAGTTAAAGGGAGTGATTGAATCTCAGGGGGGGATTTGGGGTAGAGGATTGTTGGGGGTGGTGGTTGTAGCTGAGTTGTATGCAGATTTGGCGAGCATTGGAGTTGGAGGCATTGGTCGGAACGTAGCTGCATGCAGATTGGGTGAGATTTGTAAAGGGTGTCTCCACCGGCAAATGCGGGTGTTGATGTAGTTTTGTTTGAAGGGTTAGAGTGGTGTTAGTTTGAGTAGGGACCATCATGTTAATAATTTGCCTAAGATTGTCCTACATGTGTAGGGAATTGTGCCTGTGAAGATGGAGGGGAGGGTGGAGGGGGAGATGGAGGAGGGGGAGAAGAAAAAAGAAAAAAGAAAAAAACTTGACAGACGGAAAACTTTGACGAAAGTCCAAAGGGAGGAAGAGATGGTCACCTGAACACTCTCTAAGTCTTTCACGATGTAATGGGATTGTTGAGGACCAATGGACAGTGGGTGGATGGCTGGGTTATCACTACGAGATAGGCTCGAAGTCACTTACCATGTGAGGATGGGAGTAGGGTGGTGGTCGATGGAGAGGGAGGAGTATCTTGTGTAGGGCTTGGAATGGGGGAGAGGATGGAGGAAAGATGTAAAAGATGAAGAATGAGGGGGTGGAGTGGGTTTTTATAGGAAATGGGTTTAGGTTTAAGGTTAAACCCTAAACTCTTCCCGAGCCATAACTTTTTATGGTAAGCTTGGTTTGCTCTTCTTCAACAAGGTGAAATGATCGAAATTGCAAGCTCTACCCATTCGTGTCCACTACCTAGCCTGATTATTTATCAAGTGGCCTCTTTTTAAGAAATAAAGAAAATTTCTTAAGGTAGTAACCTAAGGTTGATGCTTGGGGTTGATATGTTTGGCTAGAAATGGAAAAAAATTTACTCTCCTTGCCCTTGAGTGTTATGTTCATGAAAGTTCGAAGTAGTTTGTTTTTTACACATACCTGCGTATGTTTACTTGTTACTTGAGATGCTAGTCTCTCCAAGAGCAGCGCCAAATGTTGGCTCTTTCCTACAGCTTCCATAGGAAGCGCATGGTCTTCTTAGTATGCAAGGTTCTGAGGCTTTTTGTCACCTAGATATATCGGGGTTATCGTTTGTAGTATACGTGTAGCTTAGGACCTCGAGTCGTGTTCCAATGAGAGATGTAAGCTTAAGTGTGGTAAGCAAACATAGTGCATGCATGTGTAAAAGGAACGTGTATCATCATGGTTAAGGTAATGAAGGCTTTCGTCTTCATTGGGGGTTGCAGGGTTTAGGAGGAGTTTAAGGGTTAGAAGGATGTTCCAGGGTTTAGAAGGAGGTTCCAAGGTTTAGAAGAGGTTCCAGGGTTAGAAGGAAGTTCAAAGATTTAGAAGGAGTTCCAAGGTTTAGAAGGAGGTTCCAGGGTTTAGAGAGAGGTTTTAGAGTTTAGAAGGAGTTCCAGAGTGTAGAAGAGGTTCCAAGGTTTAGAGTAGAGTACATGGTAGAGAACTCGTCTCCCTTGTAGATCATGGAGATTAAGGGTTGAGGAACTAAGGGTTTAGGGGGAGCATAGGAGTGGGAGAGGAAGAAGGTGTAAGAGCATGAGGGAAAGAAGAGAGAGGAGGAGGAGGGAGGAGGAGAAGGGAGGAGGAGAGGGGAGGAGGAGGAGAAGGCGGAGGAAGAGGGAGGAGGAGAAGCGAGAAGGAGAGGGAGAGGATGGATTGCAAGGTTGGAGGTTCCAAGGTTTAGAGTAGAATACATGGTGGAGAACTTGTCTCCCTTGTACATCATGGAGATTAAGGGTTGAGGAACTAAGGGTTTAGGGGGAGCATAGGAGTGGGAGAGGAAGAAGGTGTAAGAGCATGGGGGAAAGAAGAGAGAGGAGGGAGGAGGAGGAGGGAGGAGGAGAAGGAATAGAACTTCCATTTAAATATGGATCCAACATGTCTTTCATCTTATAAAACTTCAAGGTTTTTAATTGATAGAATTATGTGAAAATTTATGAATTTTCTAGATTACAAAGCTCCTCTTTTGAACCCTGGGTGCACACTTCAAGGGACTAGGGTACTAGAATTTCAAAAGTGGTAGAGTTCAAGGTGAAGTGAAGGAAAGTAAGGCCTTAGAAGTGTTCTTGCAGTAGTCGATAAAGCTTTGGGTCCTAAAACCCTATGAATTCAAGTGCATAATTTTTCTAAGAGTAGCACATAGGAAAGGCCATCATGGGTATGCACTCTCGTAGCAATAAAAAATTGTAAGCAAACTTCTTATCAAGAGCATTACAAAGATACTATGTGGAAGGTGAAATATCACATTGATTCACAACATAAATTTGTTGAAAAACTCTCATCCATTCAAGGAAATCTCCATGCCATCATATGATTTTCATTGTACACAATCAATTGTGTACTTATACTCACCATATATAATCTCTACTAGTTATATGCTCACCCACAATACTTTGGATACTTACTAATCACTTGCATGTTCACACTCATTATCTATGCTACCAATTCCACACACAATGACTACAATTGCAAACATATTTTTAGTAGCAGGGCGAGTTCACCAAGGGACATGAAAAGGTTTTAAACTAAAAAAACCCTCAAAATTTATGGAAGTTTAGGTGTCAAGTTGTGCCACTAGTGTAAGGCCTAACTCTCCAAAATCCTTTATATCATCATTGTGATATGATGGGACTATGTGCAATAGCAAAGTGGAAAAACTATAGGACCTTTAAGGCCAAATGCACAAGTGGCAAAAGATCTTTAGAGGACAAATTATGCAGGAGCTAAAAGGGCAATGGCTCTAAAACCAATAGAAGGAATTGATCAAGAAGAGGCAAGCTAAGCTACGAGGTATAATAGTGATCCATGGCTACAAAGAAGAGAGAGTGTTATTTATCCGCAGTGAGCCTCTTAAGTAGCCACATGTTTACACATTTGTGCCTCATCCATAAGATCAACAAATGGAATCGTGACCCACAAATCAGGCCACTAATTTCTCAATCACACACCAACCACACATATGTGACACCTACACATACACGCCTCACACACACATAGATGTTCTCATGCATACTCATATGAGCCTTAGACTCTATGCACTAGTGCACCCAAAAGTACATCAACTTTCCCAATAGGGACCCTACCATGGCATGCATATTTTCTTATGTTTTACCACGTGTCACGCATGAGTGTCAAAAAATATGCATTGGGGTGCTTCTATCCTATGTGTGTATCTCTGATGGGTATGATACTTTGAATGGGCATCAAAGCAGGTAAGATTAAATCTCGTGCGGGTATCATAGCCATCGACGATGATAAACACGAAGAATAGAAGTTCCCTAATGCATTTTTTTGATGCTTATGTAGGATGCGTGGTGAAAAACAAGGAAAAATGGATGCTTGACCATGCAATTGATATCCGATGCATATGATACTTTGCACGAGCCTTAAAGGGGTAATTATGATCAAGTCATGTTCTTAGTATCATACCCATTGAAGACATGACGCATGGTGGAAAATAATAAGATATGCATGCCCATGCATGCAAATTATATATGATGGGTATGATACTTTTCAAATTATATCCAATGGGTATGATACTTTTCACGGGTGTTAAAGTGTGTAAGATTAAGTCCCCTACAAAGTCTCATAGTCATTAGAGATAAACACATAGGATAGAAGCGCCCAAATGTGTATTCGTTGACACTCATGCATGACGCATGGTAAGGAACAAGGAAAAATGGATGCCCAAATGAATCATCATGATACTTTGTAGAACCCTTTCAATAGGTAAGGCCCTTATACAAAGTTCAAGGATCGCACATATTTTGTATGGTGGGACATGCACATTGTCTCATTTTTGACCAAGGATGATGCATTACAATTAAAAAACTATTAATCATGCTTAGATCATACCTCTATGTATTAGATGGTCATGAAACTTTGGAAAGGCCTTTTAATGATTAAGGTCCTCTTATATTCACAAATATTAACAATGATCAGACATCATTTGTATGGTGGGACAAGCACATTTTCTCAAAGTTTACCATGGATTATGGATTAGTATTAAAAAACTAGGCATTGGTATGCTTTTACTATACCTATCTATAGAGGTAGAAGGTAGGTGCTAGAAATGGCCAATGAAGGCAAAAGAAGAAAGGCAGTTGACGAGACATGTGATTGCTAGTAGTAGACTGAATTGGCCACCCACTAGTGCAGAGAAGCTACCAGACTGCCAAGCTGGCTCGATCTAAATTGTAGACAGAGTAGACAAGCAATGGCAATGCACAGAATTGAGAGTAGATGTTGTAGCATTAGCACAAAAGCTAGGGAAGGAGCACATGGTAATCAGGTCATGAAATCTATTACTGCAATCAAGGGGATGGCAAATGCAAAAGAGGAGCAGCTAGCCAAATGAAAAGTACGATTCCTAAAGCCACGCACAAAGCCATCAATATTTGGCAAAGAAATTGCAAATAAATGTAGCATGTGCGAGAACAGGAGATTGTCGAAAGTCAGCATGTTCAGAGAACTGGCATGGTAGATTTTGTAGCAAGGTTACATGGCAACTTAGTACATGACCAAAGCATAGGTAGATAGACACAACCCATGGTAGGGAAAAGGTGAACCTCCCCCCCCCCCCCCCCCCCCCTCTCTCTCTCTCTCTCTCTCTCTCTCTCTCTCTCCCTCCCTCGCTCCCCCCCCTCTCTCTCTCTCCCCCCCCTCTCCCTCTCTCTCTATCTCTCCCCCCCCCTCTCTCTCTCTCTCTCTCTCTCCCCCCCCCTCTCTCCCCCTCTCTCTCTCTCTCTCCCTCCCTTCCCCCCCCGCCCACCCCCCCCCTCCCCCCCCCTCTCTCTCCCTCCACCCCCCCAATGTTGCTAAAGTGAAAAATGTTAGTTATTTGTCTTTACCCTTTTTCTTTCAAAGATTAACCTAGCTCTTTCTTATCTGTATTTGAACACAGAGAGAAGAAGAAGAAGAGAATAATTTTTTAACTTTAGGACACAAGGGGGGGGGAGAGAGAGAGAGAGAAAATGAGAAAAACATAGTTTCATTTTTATAAGCCTTTTGATGAAAAGCTATCTTGAAAAAGCTTAATTTTGACGGAAAGGAAAAAGCCCAAAATTCCAAAGGAAAGCAAACCACCAACCTTGTCATACAATGTGTGTAAGCCAAAAGATAAGGGAAGAATTTTGTGAGATGGAGACTTGATTGGAGAAGACTGATGAACATGGGACCCAATCAGGCTTCCGTTTGATTGAGAAAAATGACAAGATGGTTAGAAAAAATGTAGCTCCTTGTTTGCCCTTGCCGACCATATAGGTCTACTAAGAAGTAGCATCTTTTTGCGTGGTACAAGACCACCCTTAGGGAGCCTTAGGGCATAACCCCAGCAATTCTCTATGCTAAGGCAAGGTTGAGAAGGGAAACGTAGACAAAATCAATGATCCCCCTTTGAAAGTGTTTGTAATTAGAGTTGCCTCTCCCCTCCCACAAATGCCAATACTAGAGAACTATCCTTAAAGCAAGGTCCCCTTGAGTGCTCCCATGGCATCGATGCACATATAAGTCATTGTTTCACTCATCTTAAAACATGCCATGGTTCTTTGAGGAGATTGTGCGTTTTATGTGGACACCCTGGCCTTCCATGAGGCTTCATAGGCATGGCGTGGGTCGAATGAGCCACATGATAAGTTTGGAATATCTTTTACACATGCACAAGGCTAAGCATGTAGGGTTGGGTAAGATGATTGTGGATTCTCTAGCTTGTTATGTGTGGTTGGCTAGCTTCAATAACTTTCTTTAACAAGCAAAAGAAGAAATATGTTTTCACCTAGCACAAACTTGTCATCATGACCACCCAATCTCACATGAACGGCACTCCTCCACGAGGACCCCTATGTGAGGACGAAGTTTTGCATCATATGCATGATAGTGGGTAGACCTAGCACTTTAGGCCATTGTAAGTCCAAGGGAGCTCAAAAGTTTGATTAAGATTGCATGTATGGCATAAAGTCTTATCGATATTGAAGGGCATCCTAACAACATAAAATGGCACTTGCTTATTAAGGATTGCTTAAGCCAAAAGTAGATAGGCCAACATGCGAATGAATCTTCTCTTTGAAAACCTTGAACATACGCAGTTTCAAACAAGGAAGGGATGGACCATTTTAGCACATTTGTCTAAGATGAATGGCTATGTTGCTTATGTGCTAGTTGTCATCATGTGCATCAGCATACCATGGGCACCGCCGAAGGATAAGGGGCTAGGGACTGGCAAGATCACCCGCCCACATCCAATGTGCCATGGGCGGGCATGGGCAGTCACCCCTCCTCGAGCAGACTACGCCCAGGCCACGTGGGCACGCTGGTTGCGATTGCTTAGTTGGACTCTGGCTAGGTCAAGGATGCGTCCTAAGGTTTAGCAAACGACTTAAACCCTTGCTCACTCCAAATTTATTTTCGTTTGTCGCATGTTCTCTATTTCTTGCGCCGGTGGTTAAAAAAATTTCAATAACGAGCCACTTTAGTCTGTACAAGTCGTGGAAGGTCGACGAAGGCCTTAGACGTGCGCCATTTACTTTCTCTCTCTCTCTGTCTCTCTATCTCTCGTGAAAAGGCTTGTCGTACGGCGGGTATGATAGAAGTATACTTTAGAATGGAAGTTTAGTACGTTTGTGTTCCTTTTTCGCTCAGGTCCCCTGTTTGCCCGGAGGTTTGCCCTAGTCAGCTGTGGAAATGCCGGGGGCTGACGATAAGACAGAGAAGGAGTTAAAGGAGAGGGCAGCCGCAGAGTTGTTCGTGAAAATCGGCTTGGACGAACGTACCGCCAAAAGCGCAGTTGCTAATTCAAAAGTCACTTCAAACCTTTATAACGTGATCCACGAGGTTGACTTACTTCCTCCATCTTACTATGAATTCTTTGTGAATTTGCTCGTCTTATCGCTACGTCAGTGGAGCGTTAGGCAAGCCAGCGATATCAACGCGACCTTATATAGATGGTCAACACTTCTAAACAGTAGTCAGGTCGAAGTCATGATAAATCTTTGAGCAACTTCGTCTACTCCAGTTAACAAAGGAAGGAGTCCATAATGTAATGTAAGAAATTAAGCATGATGGAAGTCTAAATTAGTGATGGAAGTTGAACATCAGATTATAAGTCTAAATTAGAGTTTTCATCCCTGACTCGTTGCAACTTTAATAGCTGCTCCACTTCAATAGTCCTTTGTACATAAAGAACATAGTGTAGTACTTCCTTCAGAGACGTAGTTACGATAAGGGTCAAGGGCTTTATCCACTCATTATCTAGCCAAAGACAAAAATTATTTTGTTGTACAAATGGCAGATAGCCTAGCATCAATGGATATACAACACACAGTGCCCCATCTCATCATTTGTAGACGCAGTGGTACTATTCTAACACCTTACTCATACATAGAGAATCCTCAGTGCTGGTTGCCTCAAATAACTCTCCTAAATGGCAGGCTCCGTAGAAGAGACAACATTGGTAAGGTAGGCCCTACTCAACCCAGACAAGTAGAATTCAGGTTTCTAGTAGATTGGAAGGAAGGCCAGACAAGTAGAAAGCCTCTTGTGGTAGAAATTTTGCTACAAGACATGCCTCATGTCTCTTTTAAGGGGATGCAAGGTCGAACCTTTAAAAGGCCAACCATTCTCCTTCTCATCTGATCTGCTGGTGTAAGTTCATCAGTGTTTAGGGAAGGTGATCATGGGTCTTTGATCTAATATGCAGTTCAGGAACTTCATGCCTAAGAAGATTTTGTCATATCCGTCAAGCCAGTTGTCTCATAAGGATACAACATACTTATTGGGACAATTAGTCCATAAAGATGTTGGATTTTGAAGGTCTAAAGCGCCATAATGCCTAATGCCAGAATGGGAATTAGCAGGTTAAGAGCATCTCTAGGCTTTCAAATGGTGACATCAGTTTCCAAGCAAATAGTAATTAAAGCCACGGGGTAATGGCCAGCTAGTGTATAGTTAAGGTGAAGTGACAATGAATGCAGGGGACAGAAGATATTAGAGGGATGAAGTGAGACGAAGCATTGCTTGTATAATGTGAGATGATCGTTTTGGACACTTTAAGATGAAGGATTGTCTGGTTATGCTTTTAGGGTAATCATTTAGGTTGTCGGGAATGGTGGCAATGTATGCTTTTGATCCTGTCATCAGGAATGAATCTCTTTGTCTTGTATACAAGGTTTATTTATTGTAAACAGTGGATGAAGTAAGGAACCATTTTCCTCTCATTCAGGGTAATACTTAATTGTTTTAAGTACATGATACCTTTAGAAGGAAAGTATGATGCGTGGCTTAATCGGTATAGGTCTTAAGGTAATGAGCATCGAGGCATCCCTGTAACAGTGCAGCTTACCAAAATCACATACCTCCCACTCCCTCTGAGCTCGGATTCTCTCGTCATTGTTACAATCTTGACCCCTAGTACGGCTAAGTGTTCACAATATTATAGCTTGACTTATCCTGTACTACTATATTATCTGTGATATCATCTGCTGTGCTACCTTTAAGTTGCTATAGTTCACACACATCTTGATACGTCGCATCTCGTTGAAGTCTGGCGAAGTAATAAAGTTTGCATGAATCCAATGCTGACCCTTTATGCAAAAGGAAGGATACAATACAAGTTCTCGTGAGCACCTCCTGAGATAATAATAGAAAGCCGAATAACCGCGTGACAAAGAAGGCGATGGAAGCTTGAATTTGAAGGGTGAGCGGCCTAGAGGACGATTGAAAGGCTAACTGTGTGGCAAAGAAGGGGATGAAAGCTTGCATTTGAAGGGTGAGCGTTATAGAGGACAGTTTTCTAACAAAAGTGAAAGGTGAGAGGATGGACTGGAAGGCAGTGCGTGCTGATAAAAAATTCAACCGTGGTTATAGAATTCTGTCCAGAAGGAATCCATTAACCTCGGGTTTGGAAAGGCATCTGACAAGTCTTCAATCTGTGTGAACGGATCAGGAAAGGAAGCTTTTTCCCACTGACTGCAGAGTGGGCAAAGCTGAGTAGGGCACCACAAATTACCTAATGATTTTTGTGATCCTGCTGGAGGCTTTTTGAGTGAAGTGGGCTAATAATCCATAGAAATTGGAGGTTGGTTGTTGAGTGAATGGAAACCAAACACCTGTTAGGGTCATGAGTGGAAACAAGTCCAGTAATTGCTTCTCAGCCTACAATGACGCATTGCCTCAAAGGTTTTGATCGGATGCCATGGAAGTGTGGCAATGGGAGAATGGGAAGGTAGTTAGTGAATCTAAAAAATGGTTAATGTATTTTCACTCCCTATGCACACAGCTATGATTCAATTCAAAGCTTTTACTGAAATCTGGGAGGGTCATCATGTACATCCTCACCAGTATATCCAATTTTGCTGGAGGTATATGCCAAGTTCACCTATAGTATCATATTACTTTGGGAACATGGTTTATCATCAAGAGAGGAAGTGTAAAGGTTTCTAGGCATCATGTCATATGACAAACCCAACCCTTCAAAACACTCCTCCATGTTCTAGCAAGACCTCTCCTCTAATTCCTGAGTCGTTTAGAGTTGAAAGAAGCAGATTAGACAATGGCAACCTTCTGGAGTTATTTCTTACAAATATAGGATCAAAAGGAAATAAAAAGAAGAAGGTACAGTCTGATAAAGAAGATGATGAGGTGCCCCCCCTACAATTATAGGACCAAAAGGAAAGAAAAAGATGAAAGTACAGCCTGTTAAAGAAGATGATGAGAAAGAAGAGGAGAAGCTAACGTCTGAGTTGGAAGAGAATTTCTAATTAGAAGTTGAATAAGAATTGTGGAATAGGGCATTCAGGGGAATTCTGGAAAGAATGAAGTGTGGTGCACAGTTGTAATAGACAAGGGTTTGAAGAATGGACTGCAGGAAATTGTAATGCACGTGATAAACTTGGTCATGACACTGATGACTTTGGCACAAGAGAAAACAAGATTCAATCATCAATCAAGTGGGTAGGGAGGAACAGACAAATGTAAGGGTTACTGCAGAAATGAAAGGCCGTACAGTAGCCAAAGATTATGATAGGGCTATTGCAGAATAAGAGGCCATAGCTTTAAAAGAGATAGGTACAGGTATCTAAACAGGAAGATCATGTGCTAATTCTGCTATGAGGAAGGTCATTTAAGGCTCAAATGCCCAATCTGTAATAGGAATTTGGAGATCTTGAAGGCTGTACTAAATGCATAGAAGTGTCATTTTATATGTGAGAAACATTTAAGCAATGTGCCAATGAAACAGAATCAGCTTATTGTCCAACAAAGGATCATGTGGCAGCCAGAGTCTAGGTTTAAATATTGATGGATCGAATGCAAATTGCACAGTGAAGGAAAAACAGTGGATCATCCCTCTCAGGTGAGGTGAATCAATTGTAAAGCCGGGGAGACCTATAAAAGCATGAATATTTGGATAGCAGGTCAATTGATGGAGTTAGCACCTTATTGCAGACTTTTTTAAGGACATTGAAATTATTGTAGAAGCAAAATGACATGTTTTCACGGATCTGCACCGTACGGATCTCCACGCAGCAGCATCCCCTAGCCTGGCCATATCGGCAGCCCCTAGCCTCGCCATTTCGCTCAGCGCAGCCCCTTTTCGCTGCCCTGCTTGGCCTCGCCATTGCGCTGCCAGCCCACGCAGGGTCTGCCTCGCTTTTTTTTTTTTTCGCTGCCAGGTTCTTTGCCTTTTGCAGCCCCGCTGGTATTGCAGCCGTGCTCGTTTTCCAGCCTGCAACGTGAGCACAGCATCAGCCAGCCTTTCGGTCGCAAAAAAGCCTGCAAACAGATTTTCGCCATGACAGCAGCAGCCTGGTGTGCCAGCCCCTATTGTGATCCAGATTCGGGTACCTGCAGCCTGTTGCGCCATTGATAGCCTGCTCTCCTTGCCAGGTGGAGTCTTTCCATTCTGCTTTTAAGGATTCTCTTGTCATTATCAAATTACAACAAATGAAAGACGCTCCCTTAAAGCATGGAAAAACCTGGTAATTCACCCGGCATTTCAAGGACACCTCAGGCATCATCTACCACACAATATCATGTTCAGATTGCACAACCAGCCCATTTCGGAGCTTTCGCATCGTGGGTCTTCTGTCACGTGCCCTCCTAGTGATTTGGACCACATCCTATATCTTCTGCGTGAGGCACCTCAATTACATTACTTCCTCAGCACAGTACAGGTTGTGTTCCACGAGACTCGAAGATACCGAGAACTAGATATTCCTCAAGAGTTTGCTGTCCATCTTTGGAGAGAATTTTACCCCTCACCTTCGGCATCTCCAGGGTACTCTCCACCTCCTTCAGCTCCCAGATATCCTCCTCTACAGGTTGTATCTTCTCCAAGACAGTATTTACACTCCGACTCCTTGAGTTGTACTTCAACATCGAGTGGCCCTAGCTGATCAACTGGTTCAAGAAATGCAAGACATTCTACTCCAAGCAGGGATCATATGCGAAAAGCGCAAGAGCGGTATCAACGGTCTGCCAACACACATAGACGTCACCTAGAATTTAACACTGGTGACATGGTGCTATTACTTGTAGCCCCACATTGCTATAAGGCGGTTAAGTCTGTGTTTCCTAAGTTGCGACCAAGATACTATGGACCTTTCCGGATCGTCAAGAAAAATTCACCTTTAAGTTACAAATTGGACTTACTACCATCATGGGGTAAAATCCATCCAACATTTCATGTTTCTTAGCTAAAGACATACATTCCAGGCGATGAAGCAGTTCCTCCTGCAGGTGATTATGTCCCAGAAATCGAAGACGATTATGTTCTCCTTATTCCTGAGCGTATTCTGGACCATCGATAGCGAGAGACTCGACATCGACTTATCACGGAATTCCTTGTTCTTTGGCGAGATCTGGACGACTCCGATGCTACTTGGCAATCTGATGAAGACTTACAGCAGTACCCTGACATTTTACAGCAGTATTTTCAGAATTTACAGTGATATTTTCTACATCAGTTCATTATCTCCACCAGTGTCTTATTTTGAGTGGGAGGGGATGTCACGATCTGTGACGTATTCCTTCCTCTATTTCTAGACTTATGGATGGTTTGATGAATGGACACTTGTGGAAGGGTATGCCCTTTCGACGGGACACTTCCTATGAGGCACAACCCTTGCCCTTTCGACGGGACACTTCCTATGAGGCACAACCCTTCACAAGAGACACTCTATTGAAGAGACATTTCTATTGTAATGTACTCTCTCATCAAGGATCACACCCTTCACAAGGGGTACACACCTCTTCATGCACATACCCTTTGGAGTAGTGGAGAGATAAGGATGGGTGAGATAAGATAGAGAAGTGGCAAAAGTGAGTGTAATTGAGTATGCATGTGCTTTCTAAGTTAGGAATGTAATCTTGCATCTTTGTCGGAACCGGTACATAAGTGTAAGTGGTTCCTTTAGTTTTTTATGTTTTAAATAAGTCATTCTTTCTGTACATGCTTTCTTTCATTCATATGCGAGAGAGAGAGAGAGAAAGAGAGAGAGAGAGAGAGAGAGAGAGAGAGAGAGAGAGAGATTTATTCCCTTTTTTGGGTCAGTTTTGTTTCTTGATTTGTTTGTTTATTTTTTCTTAGTCTTCTTCTTCCTTTCTTGTTATCTTTCTTAATGGACGTATTTTACTAAGCACTGGGTGTGCCCAAGACACTCCGTGGGCTTTTAGAAACCGAGTATAGTTGCTTATGCTTGGACACTAAGGACGACATAAGTTGCTTTGCTTGCTGAGTATCTCTACGTTTTGTTTTTAATTTTTTTTGTTACCTCATTTTTCTTCTCTTTTGTTTTCTCTTTTAATTTCTTCTTAGAATTTTGGTCTTTAGAACAACAACAATTTGAATTTGTACAATTGGATATATTCTAGTTTTGCGAAGGTATATAGACAGTAAAGGTAATCTTGATGATATCTATATATGAAGTCTCCCATTATATGATTGAGATGACATTGAAATAGAATGACTTGAGTGTCCCCATCTCTCTCATGGAATTTCTTGTGTGGTTTGATCCACCGTAGGTAGTACATTGATCATTGTTGCACTAGGCTTAACACGATTCTTCTTACATTCTTATCATGGTATCGAAGCAGCTTTAGCTAAGCAATGGTTTGTTTTAGAAGTGTTTGGTTATTATGATTTGGTACACTCATCCGCTATAGTGAGAGGTTCTTCATTCCTTTGAAAGATTTCCTGAGAGAGAGATCTAAGAATTTAATCTGGAATAGCCTACTCTTCACCCAGTCTATTCTGTTGAGAGAGAGAGAGAGAGAGAGGTCTCCATTGAGAAGGTGTGTGGAAAGAAAGAAAGAAAGAAAGTTTATCAAAGTCTTCGGAAGACCGATGGGTTTATGAGATTGCGAAAAAACCTGAATATAATGAGCTGTGGTAGTGGAGCTACTAAACGAGCATCCACACCAATGCAAAATGCAATAAAATGCAAAATGGCAGTACTAAGTCCTAAGTACAACATAGTCATATCCCGACTATATATATATATATATATATATCAATCTCAGCATCATCGTCGGCATCATCATCATAACCATCATCATCATCATCGTTAGCAACAGGACATCAGGATGGATGAGGCTGTGGAAGCGGAGGCATGAGGTCAGCAATAGAACGTTGTCGCCCCCTCAAGGGTGTAGTCCTGGTACGTCTCTTGGTCGTAGCTCTGCGTCTAACCAAGGCCACTGTGACCCCCGTCGGTCAGGCTCCGACCCTAAACAAGGAGGGGATGTCCCTAAGTGTGATTTGTGAGTCAATCCTCTGTCTGAGCTATCGGGTCACAGGCTCCGGGTCGCGGTCATGTCGAGGTCTCGCCTCATGGGGGTCTATGTGATCTGGTTGAAAGAACTCTGTGATAGAGCTCTGAGAGGTATCAGTCAAGGGAGAAGTCTGCTCCTGTCTCCGTGCTCGGGAGTATCCTATCTAGGTGTCTGAGCATCTCATAAATGAAACCAGCCAAACATCGCTGGTCTGGGTAGGAGAGGACACGAGCCAACATCCCATAACTATCTCTGAAGAGGCAGTACAAATGCCCTCGGATCTCATAGTAAACAGGACACCTGAAGATGAAATGCTCCTCTGTCTCAATCTCCTGCATGTCACACAGTGTGCATATGCGCCTCTCCCTGGGTAACCGCTCTGCTTGGCCGCTCTCGATACGAAGTCTGTGTGAAGAGACCCGGAACTGCCCAAGGGAGATCCTCAGCGAGTGGGGTAGGTTAGTTTGCGTGTATGCTGGTGGATCAATGAACCCCTCCGTTGTGATATGTAAGAAGTGATCTCTATAGAAGCTGAGCTTCACTGGAAGATCACTCGGGCCCAACCAAGTACGGAATGTGTGTAGCTGTAGTAGATCCTCACGGATAACCTGGTTGACCTTGTGTGATAGGAGGGGAGAGAAAGGAGCATCCATGCTGTACTGGAAAGGGGGTACTCTGTCCATGTGGAGCCCTAGTCCTGCAAACCATCTCTCTGCGCGTGCATACCAACACCTCTGATCTCCCCCTGCTGCAAGTGTCATAGAAGAGGACAGTGCTAGCCATGGTATCTTGCTACGCCCGGATGTGAAATCTCCATACTCCCTGACTCGGTACAGCTAAAATGCTGCATCTAGCTGTAATGGGGGTGATCCAAACTCCGCCCGAATGATTTGGTGAGGGACGGATGGCTTACCACGGATCATCCATGATAACATGAGCCGCTCCACCTTGGCCCACTCTGTATCCGACAAATCTAGCCCCCAACATGGCCTGCCATACATCCCTACAGGACGGACCAAGGAGTCAAAAAGCAACCCTTTGGTCCGTGGATCCTGAAAATGAGAGCGGAAGCACTGTCTCTCATGTCTAGCGAATGAAGCATATCCTCTGCTCAGGCGCGCCTGCATCGCGGGTCTCATGGTGAAGGTGGGTCCGGAAAAGACGACCCCCAGATAAGTGTATGATGAAACTACCTCAAGAGGGGACCCCTCAAAAGTGAAATGCTCATTGCGCATGATGACTCGGGATGTATTGAAGATCATAACCTTGGTTTTACCCAAGTTGACCTTTACATCATGAGACTCAGAAAAGGACTGTAGTGCGTCAAGGTGTCTTTGGAGCCCCTCTGCTGAGGACGACAAGAGAGCCACGTCATCTGCATAAAGTAATATCCGGATTAGTGTGCCCGCGAGAGAGCAACCTACCCCACCCTATGCCTGCATCACTATCTCGAGCTCATTGTTGTAGAGGCCAAACAAAGTAGGTGATAATGGGCACCCTTGTTTGAACTCGATAGTGCTCATGATCTCGTCTTTCCATCCAAATCCTATCCGGACTCTGCCTGAAACTTGCTCATAAAGTGTCACGACAGCCCAAATGATCTCTTGGTCGTAACCCAGATCTTGTAGGCGTCGTAAGATATGGGCTCTCGGGATGGTGTCAAATGCTTTGCGGAAGTCCACAAAGCAACAGTAAACCCTCTGCCTCTGTGCCCCTGCCTCCTCGATGATACATCAGAGCACGAGAATGTGGTTGATGGTCCCATGATTTTGCCTCAAACCGGCCTGTCCCGTTGCTCTGAGTCCTTGACACTCCGCAAATCTGCTGACCTCAGAATCAAGTACTGATGCATAAATCTTGGACGTGACATGTCCAATCATGATGGTCTTGTAGTTCTCCGGGTTCATGGGATCCCGTGCCTTGTGGATGGGTGAGATAGTGTTGATGGTCCAGGTGCGTGGAAACCCCAAGCAAATGGCTTCATTAAATAGCTTGGCTAAGATCGGGGCTAGCAGGTTAATCCCATATGCAATGAACTTAGTGCATAGTCCCTCATGATCCTTCACTCGGCCATTATGAAGTTTCATTACGGCATCCTTTACCGCCCCCTAGTGAAGAGGGTGCAAGATGTGGGGTGTGGCATATGTGATAGGTTAGGGGTTGGCTGTTTTGGGATATCATAGAGCGTGCGTGCATAATTAGGCCACACCTAAGTGTCAGTGAGTGGTGGGGGGGACCGTCCCTGTAGAAATCTCCGCCAGATGTCCTTAGAGTTGTTACTGAACAGAATGTTCAGTAGCTCCTCCTCGTTCCAACGCACGAAGTCAAGTTTCTTCTTGCATACCAGACGGCGGTACTTGCGTAGCGTCACTGATTCGCTCAAAGGCTGTTTTTGGTTTCGAATATGAGCTGACGGCGTAAAGCCTTACACTCATCATCGTACCAGCTATTACAGGGTATGGTCCCAGGGGGTGGTGGATAGGTGGAGTGGGTGGTGTGGAAAAAAGCGTGAAGAGCAGCCTCATGTAGTGAGCGAGTGACTATGGCAGCACGGTCTTCTAGTAAGGGTATAAAGTCAATGTATGCGAGAAGAATGTATAGACGACCAGAGTAAGTAGGTGAGTGATCACGATCAAAGCGTATATCATGGTAAGTGGAGTAAGAGCTCAACGGCGTAGAAAGTGCTGTGCGGCGGGGAGTAGAAATGCTAAAGAAAAGATAGGTATGGTTAGCCCCTAGAGGGAGAGGTGCTACGGTAAAGTCAGTGATGCGAGATGTGAAGGCAGGGGATCCCATGATGTAGTTCACAACACTGAAGCCCCCATATGGAAAGCAAGTGAAGCCACCTGATGCAGGCCATCTGTCAAGACCATTATAGATAATGAGATCATGCATCCTGCTGAGGTCTAATAGGGCCTGCCCATAGGATGTGAGCGGTTTTTGCCTGTCAATCAAAACTCGTAGCATACCTGCCTCCTCAAGGTCAATGTCTGGCAGTTGAGTGGAATCATCCTTGAAGTCGAGTGGTACTTGACGAGCGCTTGTTCTCGCGTTGAAGTCCCCAACTAGGAGGACTTTTTTGCGGTTAGAGAAGTCAACGATGGGCTGATAAAGAGCAGCAAATGGGGATTGTCGCATCCTCCCCTCGAATATCTCTGGCAAAGCGGGAGGTCTCGGGGGAGAAGTAGCAAACAAATCCCGGTTATCCATGTGTCGGATCCGAATCCATAGAAACCTGGAGTGTGGATCTCTCTGCTCCACTGAGATGGTCCCCAAAAGTGTGGATCTGTAGAGGACTACGACTCCTCCCGATCCTCGAACCCCCCCTGTATCTTTTGTCTCATCTCTGTAGGCAGACTCCCATGTATACCTGTTGACTGCTGGTAGTGGGCGCTCTGGACTTTGATGTGTCTCTGTGTAAAAGACTATGTCGTGACCTGTATAGGATTATGAGAAGTTCCCTGGTTTTGACCATAAGGTACCATTACGATGTCTAAGTCTCATAGGCCCTGCCTCCTTATGTGGGAGGAGAGGTGGGTGCTCGACGGGGGCCTATAAGGAGTCGTCCATCTCGTGCTAGGCCCACTTTCCCTCTTTGCGGGCCTAATCCGGCTGCTGCAACAGGAAACGCCTCTCAAAACCTGTAGTGGAGTGAGGTCCTCGTCCATGGAGATCGCTGGCTTGTCTCGTAAGGCTGACCTACGACGTAAAGCTGAAAGTCGTGCTTGGGCGTCATGGAACTGGATGACAAGGGGCTGCTCTCGGGTGGGGTCCCTCCCAACCCGCCATGCTCTCTCAATCGTGTGCTCAGTCAACGAAGACCTGCGCATCTGCCATCAGGGTAGCTCAGTGCGGGGAATCCCACGTACTCTGATGTTGAGAGCCTTGCTGGCGCTCTGCTGCTGCTCTTGGAGGGTAGCCGAAACGGTTATCCTTGCAAGTTCCCGTTTGGCTATATCGACCCATCTAGACGTCTCCTCGATGGCAGATTGCATGCTCGCAATCTGTGCCTCCACGACTGGGGTGCTCCCTGGGACTGTACGTATAGCAGTGACCTGTCGAAGTTGTGAGATCTCCTGTCTAAGCCCCTGAATAAGATTTGGACTCGCATAGCCTGAGACTGCTTCTGTATGAGTTGTGCCTGCTCTTGGGTGAAGTGTGTCTGCTCTTGTGCGAGGCGTGACAGCTCCCTCTCGTGCTCTCGGATGCTCTGGAACTCCATCAGCAAATACTCCCAAGCCTCTGATGGGTCAGCTCGTTCGTGCTCTAACGGGTACTGATAGGACTCCAGCCTGGTGTGAGGAAGAGACTGGAGGCTGGGTGATGACTGGGTAAGATGGGTGCAGTATGGGGATGATGAGGCGATCCCAGCAGGGTGAGGGAGTGTGGGCTGATTGAGATGCAGAGGGGAGAGAAAGGTCGAGTACTGCGGAACAGTGTACGACCCCTCGAAAGTAGGTGTCATAACCGGGGAGAGAACTGCAGCGGGAGAAGAAGGGAGAGATGGAAGAGATGGTGTCAGTGACAACCCCTCTATCCTAGGGGAGGATGGGGCAATCGATGTCATGGGTAGGGGTATATCAGAGCCAGTAGCTGTAACAGTAGAGGTTGTGGGCAGAAGTGGAGCTGAAAGTGGAGCTGGAACTGGAGCTGGAGCTGACGCTGAGGCTGAAGCTGAGGCTGGCACTGAGGCTGAGTACGAGGCTGTAGCTGATGTAGCTGAAATCGAAGCTGAGACTGGAGCTGGAGCTGAAGCTGAGGCTGTGGCTGAAGCTAAGGCGGAAGTGGGGCCTGGGCCCCGCCTTTGCTTTGCTGTCCACTCCAAGCCCATTGTGGTTGTATCGTGTGTTCACATCTTCGAGTTTCAGCTGTGTCTGTTTTTTCTTGGCGGCTTTATCTGTATCCTTGCCACCTTTTCCCATTTCGTTTTGATTGATCCGTGTTCGGTGCAGGTCTTATTGCAGGAGTGGGAGGGGGAGCATGATGAGCTCCCTCCCCATGATGGGAGGTACCCCCAGGGGGGCTGAAAAGAGGCTGAGGGGTGGCGGGGGGGCTGTAGGTAGGCTGAGAGCAGGCGAGGGGAGCAGCAGCAGGTGGCAGGTGGCTGAGTGGAGGAGGCGGAGTAGAAGGGGAGAAGGAGGCTGCGCGGAGGGAGCTGCAGCAGTCGGGGCGGCAGAAGTGGAGCAGGAGGGGACTCTCAGCAGCCAACGAACTGAAACCGGCCCTCAGTAAACTAAAGGGCATTAAACTGTAACTAGCTTAGCATCCATGTCATTTACAGCCGCATTGCATATCTTTCAACCACTTCTTTAAACAAAAAACAACTTTGCAAAGAAACTGGATGGAGGCTAGAGTGCCCTTGCTCAATGAAACCAAACACAGAGACACTGATTGGCCCCAAACACTTTGGCGCCCCTTTCGGTATTTATTTAATTCCTTTGCAACGAAAAATAGTGCTCTTACACCAAGGGCTCACCCTTGCACTTTGCTACTCTAGCAGTCCACTGCACAAGCCAACGCTTGGCTTCAATATGCATCCAATTCTAGTGCACCCACTAATATTCAACTGCCAGGCAACTCACAACTGTGTCCAACCAAGAGTGGCAATGCATTCCATGAGTCCAAAACAAATGCTCAAACAGCCTCAAGGCTTGAAATGCACCTCTGGGGATTTGGCAATCTCACAATCCACTAACCGGCCTCTCAGGGCGACAATGCCTCAATTCAGTTCCCACATTGAGCAAATTCAATAGGATGGAGGGATTGAGTCTTGCGCCTTGATCTAGAAGAATCTCGGTCTAACAATCTTGTAGATACCATCTCGATCCAATAAGCAAAGCACCCCTTTTTAAACTAGGTTGCCATGCCCCTGCTTCATCCTCTGTGTCGGAGCCACAATCGAAAGGGCCCCTTGCCAAATCCTTTGTGCTACAGGGAAACTCCACAAACAATGTGGTATCATGTTGAGGTCTCTCTATGCAGAGTGGCCATCCATTCGCGTTTGATCCAACCACATGCCCATGGGTCCATGGGCCACCATCTATAAGAAATTGTAATCTTCTGCTCAAGTATGTGTGGGTGTGTGGATTTGTATGTGTGAGAGCATATTTTTATACTATGGTCTACACCCACTGTTGGGCGGCACTGATGACGTCAGTGGGGATGTCATAGTAGCTGGTCCTTGCTATGCGTGATGGAGTCTATGGTTTTCAATCTTATGAGTGACTATCATGAGATTGAAACTGCACTATGTTGTGTTTTTAGACGATGAGTTTGGGAATGTTCCTGGATTCATCTAGGTATATGCTTCTGCCGTATTAGCGGACATGCAAATTTCACCTTGTGAAGTTTTTGTCCAAGTTGCGGCTTGCTGGTATTGCGATAATTATTTCCATCTTAAATGATGCATTGCCCTATCAGCTAGATTTAGATGCTCATTTGGGAGAGACTAAAATGAATCGTTTAGACTTCACAAGCATTGAATGAAGATATTTTGGACTAGTTTTTGATTAGCCTTCTCCTTTATTGCTAGCCTTCGTCATGGCTGAGCCTGTCCTTCACCTTCGGAGTGCTGACAGAAACTCAGTACGAAGACTTTGTATAAGTGGATGCTCAAGTATGTGTGGGTGTGTGGATTTGTATGTGTGAGAGCATATTTTTATACTATGGTCTCACCCACTGTTGGGCGCTGAGGACATAAGTGGGGATCTCATAGTAGCTAGTCCCTGCTATGCATGATGGAGTTTATGGTTTTCAATCTTATGAGTGACTATCGTGAGATTGAAACTGCACTATGTTGTGTTGTTAGAGGATGAGTTTGGGAATGTGGATTCATCTAGCTATATGTAATCTTCTGCGAATGAAGGGTAGTTCATACGTGGGACTAGAATTTGATAATAACCTCCTAGGGCACCTCGTGCTCTACCCAATGTCGCTTTCTCAAAGGGGTCCGTGCAGCCGTGTCTAGTTATAGACAGTCGCGTGTAGTGTAGAAGACTAAGGGCATGTCTGTAATCCTCTTCGAGAGCCTTGCTCTAGATGGCCAAAACCACTCACTTGGATCCCACTTTATCTCTCAAAGGGGAGGGCCCTCCCACAATCGAAGCCACCACCCAAATTGGTGCTATCCCAAGGTGATTTGTACTGGATCAATGGTCCCAAGATGATTGGTATTGGATCAATGGTCCATCCTTGGCCTTGTGACCCACAACCATGATCCGTTGCCACTTGAGCAAATCCAATGTCCCGTTCAACCCTCAGTCTCCTCTGCCTTTGGCTGAAGTATAACCCTCGTCCCCACTGTGTAGTGCATGGGGCAAGAAGTGTCGAGGACTTGATGCATGAAAAGCATCCTTAGAGGCACCTTTGTCCTAATACCAACTCGGGGGATTTGGGGCTTTGTGCAAACCATCCCTCCAAGACACGGGATTGGCGGGGAGTCTATCTCCAACATCCTTGTACTCATCCTTCTCAAGTGCAAGAGTGCTCTTGCTTGTGCCTCAATCTCTCGTGGAAGCCAGCTTCTAGCTGCACGTTCTTCCACTATGCCCACGATGTGTATACATTGCCCTAGCATACATCTATCCTGATCACGGACATCCAGATGCCATAGTAGAGGCTAGTGCTCAAGCTCCTTTTCGACATTGTGGGCTGGCTCAGATGAGTCCACCAATCTGTACTGAAGCTTCGTTAGGCTAGAAAGGGCTCTCTGCCTCACCCAAAGGCGCAAAGCACAAATGAATAGAACGCACGTCCAAGCAAACAAAGCTACATGTCAGCTGTAGTTCAAAATGGAAATGCTTGGCGTGTGGTAACCGCTAAGCATTGTCAGAAGGAAGAGTGTAAAAGGAACATTGCATGATTAAGAGAGGGTCATTACTCATTGTTGTTGTGACTAGGGAGTCGAGCGTGAAGATTGATAGGCAACCATTGGAAAGGAGGGTGTGTTGAGTTTGTCCATTGAGTCGTTTGTACTATCTTGGAGTAGAAAACCAAGTGAATAGAATTCCCTTTATTTCTGTTTGTTATCGAAAGTCCATTTGTTGTTTGTATTCTTTCATCTCCCTTTTTCATTCGCATTTGTCCACCACGGTATGAACTCACATTCTGTAATTTGCTATCTACACTGCCTTGAATGAAAGCTTCATTAGGCTGTCTAGAAACTACACTCTGCCTTGCAGAGCCCAGAGCATTAACGAGTTATGCATGAATTGATGTAGCAGGGAAAGGATCTGTATGGGTATCATATATGTTGCATGCTAGAAATATTTATATTTCTAAGGGCAGTGGCCAATGTTATGTAATAAGGGGCTAGGTGCGCTTTTTCCCTTTATTATGGCTTTTAACCCCTAACTTCAGTTAGAGGTTGATTTGGGTGAGTTAGTAACCACACCTGCTTTGACCCCACTTAAGGTTTGTCTCTATAACTACCCTAGCTTTGTACTTAATTTGTGTTGCTGCAATTTCGTTCCAGCTTCCTTTAGTTCCATTCTCTTGCATTCTCTCGCTGCCATTTCCAACATTTGGTACAAGAGCTAGGTTCCCCTTGCTTCCTAGCACCTCCCCTGAGCAATTTTGTTGCAAAGAACTCGAGATTCATCGCAAAAATTCGTTTTCTAAGCAGGCTGCAGCCACTGTCTATAGGGTTCTACAGCGTGGATGCCCATTTGCCACTATTTTCTGAGTTGGCGACTGAACGACTCATTTTCTGCTGGTTTTGGGCTGTTTTCTTGCTGGCTGACTGTTTTTGGAGCTGTTTTCAACAGAACAGCTTCGAATTGCTGTTCCACTCTTGAAGCTAGGTGAAATAGCTTTTGCAGTTTTTGAAGCAGTTCTCAGCCTGGTTGACGTATTTTTCACCACTGCACAAATTCCAAGACAGAGTTGAACCTGTTTTAGGGTTTCTAGAGGCTGTCTACAAATGTGCGAGTTGTTTCTGACAGGTTTTAGGTCTCTAGAGGTGCCCAGCGACACATTTTTCGACACCTGTTTTTGACCATTTTGTCTGCAGATGTTCCGGATTAGGTTGTCTCAGCTTTTGACCTTGTGGAACAGTTTTGAAGTCATTTTCTGCTCTGCTTTGACCTAGCCTGCTGGTCAACTGTGTTGTTGGCTGGGTTTGGGCTGTCGGAGCTTTAATTTAACTGTTTTTGGTCCTGAACCCAGGACTATTGGTTGCACCATACAACCAAAAGCCACTCTCACATTGCGCATCGGGTCAGCTTCCGTCTTCACCCATATGTGTTTACTTTCTTGATAGGAATATATCAATTGCATTCGTGAATCTTGGAAAGAGAAAAAGGTTGTCTTGTGGGATGACAGCAAAACAAAGACCATGGGGGAAGGTGTGATCTTGTATGTTTTCCCGGGTGACTCTAAAAACTTTGATTTATTGGGTAAGGATTGCATTGGTGTGGGTATTGAAAAGAAATAACAAATAATAGGAAGTGACATAGGATCTTCTTTGCAATTGGCTGTTTGGTTCAGGACAGAGATTGCTTTATGCCTTGTTGAGCCAAGCATTGGCTGAATTTTGAGTAGGCGATTTTGAGATTGCAGTACATATCCTCGCACATGGATTTTCCAGTAG
This sequence comes from Dipteris shenzhenensis, assembly GCF_047967505.1. Taxonomy (NCBI): domain Eukaryota; kingdom Viridiplantae; phylum Streptophyta; class Polypodiopsida; order Gleicheniales; family Dipteridaceae; genus Dipteris; species Dipteris shenzhenensis. The sequence continues at coordinate 5,590,166 of NC_141598.1, forward strand.
GTTAGAGGTGTATCCTTGAGTCAAGTATTAGCTTTGTAAGTGTTTTCTTGCTTGAGCAGGGCGTTCACAGCACATGAACTTTTCTAAGTTTTCTTGCCTCTTTACTTTACTCAATTGATACATCATAATCAGAGTGGTATCTTTCAGATGCTTGCCCAAGAGGATCAGTTGGATGGCACCTACTACCCACTTTGGAGCTTTATGATTCATAATCTTTCCCAAGGGCCTATGGGACTATGTCACGGGTGCTGAAGCTTGTCTCGGTGCTCCCGCACAGGTGGCAGCTGCTCCTCCTTAGCAAGAGGGGGGGGGGGGGGAGTTGTGGTTGTGGGCAACAAGGACAAGAAGCTGCTCCAGTTGGGCAAGCGCAAGTGCAAGCACCCACAGATGTTACTTCTGGGCAGAGGAGGTGGGATACTTGGGATGCCCAAGCATTGTCCTTGATTTTACTTAACTCCATGTACGGCTTGGAAGAGATGTAGAAAGCTTGTTGTCCTCAAGAGTGCAGAGCAACCAACGTGGAATGGTCTTGGCTTTCTGCACAGCTGTACTTTCTTGAGCCACTGCTTTCCCAGTATATTGCTGAGTGATATGATCCAGCCATCGGCTGAATTGAGGCACTCAAATACTGTAGAATCCTGCTGCAAATCCTGATTTTCCAAAGGCATATCTATTACAGTGTCAAAAGAAAGGCTTGAAACAGACTACTAGAGCTTGGAAGATTGATACCTTTTTGACCAGCTAGGGAATGCCGAATAGTCCACATGAGAGCACCTTTATGTCAGGAAAGGAGGGATTTGCTCGTTATTGTTGTTTACGGATTTCAAAGCTGAATGCAGCGGACTTTTGACATGTGTTATTTGGGGCTGCTTCATTATTTTTTGGGCATTCAATTTGTGCAGGATGACACGGACATTGGGCTTGATTCAGATTTCACATTCGCGAGCCCATTTCCACTCCTATGGAGCCAAGGCTTAAGCTGTCCATTCATCATGCTTGTGAACCATTTGGTGCCAATGTTTACAGCCACGCTGTGGGATGCCCCATTTCCTTTTGTAGTACACGGCCATATATTCAGTTTGTAGTGTCCCAACTGAGCATGTTTATGTACAGGCTCATAGTGATTTGAATTGGGCTGGTGACTTCGATACTCGGCAGCCAACTAGTGGTAACCGTATCTTTCTTGGTCACTCGTGCAGTTCTTAGTCAAGCAAGAAACAATCTACGGTTGCTACCTCTTCTTGTGAGGCTGAGTAGAAGGCAACCTTCACAACCACGGTTGATTGTATTTGGATGAGGCGTTTGTTGGCCGATCTTCATGCATTATTGGAGGAGCCTACTCCAATTCTCACTCACAGTTAGAGTGCCATTGTTGTGGTGCAGAATCGTTTGTTTCATGCTCGTACGAAACACACTGAAATTCATTATCACTATATCAAAGAGCGGCTACATGCACATGATATTAGCTTAGACTTCTGCCCTACACGATAGAATGTGGTGGATCTATTCACCAAAGCATTACTTTGTCCAAAGTTTGATGCTTTTTGCAAAGCTTTGAACTTATATTCGTTTGATGATTGATATTTACCTTGTACATTGTGACATTGTCATTGCTGGGGGGTGCCAGAAGTATTTATATATCCTAAGGCAGTAGCCAATGTTATGTAAGAAGGGGCTAGGGGCACTTTTTTCCTTATTTAGATTTTACTCCTAACCTCAGTTAGAGGTTGAGTTTGTGGGTGATTTAGTCACCACACATGCATTGACCCCAGATCGAGCTAGGGTCCATCCTAGGGTTTTGTCTTTATGACTACCCTAGGGTTGTACTTCATTTTTGTTGCTGGAATTTCATTCCAGCTTTCTTCAGCTCCATTCCCTTGTATTCTCTCACTTCCATTTCCAACATTGCCCGTAGTCATTAGAATGAAATCGTAGGAAAATGATAGTATCCATAATACTAGGTACTATGCCAACCATGGGAAATGACTTGGAAATCTAAAGGAGATGTGGATCATGAACTCCCTTGATTAGCCTTATCTTGTAGTGCTAGCCTTTGTCGTAGTAGAGGTTGCCTTTCATCTTTGGAGTCTAACTGAAACTCAGTACGTAGACTTTAGATGCTCAATGTGTGTGGAGTTTGGATATGTATGTGTGAGAGCATTTGTTTATACATGGTCTACACACACTATTGGGCATTGATGACGTCTGTGGGGATGTCATAGTTGTTCTTCCTATGTGATGGACTTTATGGTTTTCAACCTTGTGAGTGATTGTCATGAGATCTATTTGTTGTGTTTTTAGAGGAAGAGTTTGGGCATGTTCTTGGATTCATCTAGATATATTTGCTCCTACTTTTAAGTTTCTAGATTGCTCCAAAGCCTTCAAAGTGGAAGCTGATGCAAGCAATTATTCGATTGGAACTGTCCTCACTTAGGAAGACCATTGAAATAGTGCTTTATGTTCAGATGTGAAGATCGACTGACTATCTTACTTGCTCAACCCCTCAAGCTCCTTAAGCAAGTCCATGACTATGCTTATCTCTTGGACTCACCTCTTGGTCTCTTCCTTCACCCCACGTCTATTGCCAAGTGCCTCTATCTCTACTTCTCTCCTCTTGTATGATGATCTGCCACCAATCACTCCAACGCTTCCTACGGATGTCATCTTAGATTAGTAGCAGCCCTTGGAAGACATTCTATTGGACTGGTGGCCGGAAAGGATAGATTCCATCAAGTCAATTTGGATGGATGTGGAGCAGCTCCCCGTCAAGTTTCCTCATTGGGTTGAGGTTGTGGAGGGCCTCAAGCTAAGGCGGAGCTAATGATGTAGGTCCATTATTGGATCCATAATCTGGGTCCAATTTGGTGGCATTAGGCCTCTTGTAATGAGGAAGTGACCATTGTGGGTGTTTTCAATTCAGCAAGTTGAGATTGTGTAACCAAGGTGATAATTAGAGTCAATATCATGTTACAAGGTTAGACCTAGCATAGGTCATTAGTACGTGTGGTTGAGTTGTAGTAACCTGCTCTAGTTGGTAGGGTCAAAGGGTGCTCTACAAGGAGCCAATTTGACCATGCAGAGTTGGAGGGCATGCCACTTGTCAATCCTACCATGATATATAAGATACCCAAATGGTGGTGTGATTGGACTCTTTGATTGAGCTCACTTGCTTGACATTGGAGGGTTTCCACTTTTGAGGGTTTTTCACGAGAATTACCAGAATTCGAGCGACTGCGTTCGAGCGAGGCGGCAGTTCGAGCGAATACTTTCATAAATTTTGACATTCTAGTGTGATGATTTATGCTCAAAAAGTATCATGCATTACTTACTTCTATGGTTGTTGTTCTACCCATGATATTATGAGTAATCAATTGTCGTACATATAAACAACAATTTCTAAAAGTGTTTACCTATGTTCTTCCAAGGGTCAAGGAAGGAGGAGGGGTTGAAGAAAGGGGTCAAAGTATGTGTTTTTCTTGTGCAATTTCCATTTTCAAGGAAAAAAATAATGGGAGGAGGAGCCTCCCAGGAGGCTGCGATATCGTGGCCTCTTGGGAGGCTTCTCCTGCCAATTTTATTGGGGCCATAACTTGGTTAATCAGACTCCAAATATGGTCATGTTTGTAGTCAAAATGATCGGAAATATATGAATGAATCCATTTATCGTACTAAAGTGTCAAAATTCTAGAGCTTTAGAAAGTTTCTACCTATCTTTGTTTCATTAGAGCTAGACCTTATCAAACTCTATATTTTCTTATGACCATGGATTTTTCTCATATAGAGTTCGGGTCCTTGGTTTCCTCCCTCCCTCCCAGAGGTGTATACATGGTCATGTACATATGAAGGTGATCTATATTTAGTTAGCATCATGGTCATAAGGTGATCAATAATTTATTAGTTTCACAGTTTAAAAATTTTATTCATATGATCATTTCATGTACAAAATGGATCAAATCATATGGGTAGCATAAAAATCAATGAGCTACAAATAGCTATTTGCAATGGGTTTTGCTAGGAGGAGCTTCTATATCATGGGTGGTACTATTGTTGTTTGTATGTAACTCCACAAAATAAAGAAACCCCTTCAACTCACGTGCTACCTTACATAATTTTGAATGACTGCCTCGAGGTGTAGACATTGTAACATTTCCCCTTTTGTATCCATTGAATGATTGCTAACTTGCATGGATTTATTATTTATCGAATTATAAGTTTTCTCTTTGTATGTTGCTAAGAATTTTCCCTTTGGTATTCATTGAATGATTGTTGACTTGCATGGATTTATGAGTTATTCAATAGTAAGTTTTATCTTAGTAAAAATAAGTAAAAACAATCTCTGATAGTGTCATGTAGATTTATGAGTTATCCAATAGTAAGTTTTATCTTTGTAAAAATAAGTAAAAACAATCTCTGATAGTGTCATGTAGATTCAACAATTTTTAGTACAAAATTATTGCTACTACAGGTTTAGGCAAAGTTCCTCACAAGCATCGCTCGAACTCCGGGCTTGCTCGAACGCAATCGCTCGATGTTTCGACTTACTCGTTTTCCACCATGAACCATGAATCTAGGTGATTTGCATAGGTGATCAACATGGAGGCCACCTTAATCAATCATCAGATCTGCGAGCTTCGTTCTGATGGCATGAAGATCACATTTAGGTCTAGAGGCTCACCTTTGGAACGTCATAGATGATGTGTGGATGTGGTGCCATTTGCCTAATCAGCATCTCTTCGCACAAGGAAGGAGCTAAATGGAGGAGGTCTACACCCCTTATATAGGGCTAAGGCTTCACCCACTGGCACCTCCAAGGAAGTCAACGCTTTGCTGCAGCAATAACCTTGGGGTGATAACTCTCTCTCTTGTATCTCAGCTCGCTTGAGCCTCTCTTGAGCTCTTAGTTTGTATTCACCGTTATCACCCAGGGATATCCCTTTGTAATGCAATGAATCTTTCCTTTTGTTGATCTACATGTGGCAAGCTTGAGTTTGGGTCAGGGTCACATGCCTTTTTTGCCTATACAGCTATTATTGTTTTGAATCAGATCTTGTCTTGTCCAAAGGCATTTAAAGAATACTTAATGTTTTTATAAGAACTACATACTATTTGTTTCTTCTAGGTAGTGTCCTTTTTGGAAAGGAAGTTTGAGTTTGGTGATCTGTTGTGGATGCAGTCCAGACTTTTGGTCTTATTTTGGTTCAGATAGATGTTGCAAGATGGAGACTAGAGAGCATAGATTGTAGGATCATTCTATGCATGTGCTTTACGGTTGTCATCCTACCCCAATCTGCACGTGTTTTAGTATATTTGGGATAGTCTGGGTTTGGCCTCTAGTTCTACAAACAACAAGTTCTGGACCATTTGATTAGAAATGGACTGCTTTAGCTATACATTTGCACTAAATCGGTGTCCCACACTTCTAGAAGATAAGGCTGTCATCTTTAGGGAGCATTTCCTCTGCATCTTCGCAAATGGTCTCGTTGAGCGTCACATCGTTTGAGAATTTCTCTCACATGTGCTATGTATAGCCTTGGACAGATCAGTCTCTTTTTCCACCATTTGTTATAGAGACGAGCAATATACATGCACACACGGGGATTAGTAGGTCTCTATTCTTAGCCTTTTGGGATCAGTTAGGCGCAATTCTTCATTCTGGTGTACTATGAGATGAGGAGAGTGATTTGTCTCTTTTTATGGGAGGCCAATGACTCTGTGGTATGTTATTTCATGCATCAGTCTGGGCTAGCCATCTTAGTCCTCAGGCTGATTTATCACGGTTAGAATTCTAACATTTACTGACTTAGTGCCCAACATAGCATATAATTTTTCACAGATAGCTCCACTAAGGAGAGAGAGCCCAATAAAAGGACCCTTGCACCTATTTGTGCAAGAAACATGATGTCTTCGACTTGAGTGGAGACAACACAAACAAGCAAATATTTGACTTTTGTGCTCGCCACAATTATTTTCATCTTAGTGTGCTAGTGTTCAAGAACCTTAGATGTCACACAGGACCCTTCTCTCATAGATCGTGCCTAATATTTTACCATGTACTTCCTTTGGAGTTAGTGATCTTTTCATGCTAGGAACCTTATTTATAATAATCGCTTCTGTCTAGGCATAGAGTTCCACAAGCTGTAAGAATTATGTAGGTAGTATCATATTGTGCTTTGGTTTTATTGCTTGCATTTTTAAACCCTGAAAGCAGAAACAACATGAGTGGGTTTTAAGAAAAATTTATTTGTATGTCCCAGGCTGAAGCGCAAGGAGGGTGTAACAAAGCTACAGGAAATCTTTTGTACATGGTAGTGCTCTTTCTAGCACTCTTTTGGGTTGTACTTTTCAATGCATGTGTTTCTCTGGATTTTTGTTCCACAAACGAAAGGGGACATTAAGGCATCCTTTGTAATTGGAGGTCAGTATTTGGATGCAGGTAGCTACAAAGTATCCCGTCAATGCATTGAAGCATCGTCCTTGGTTTTTACAGTATGTGACAAATGGCAAGGTCTGCTCTTTCTCTTAATTTGCCTTTTACAAGAAAGGATTGGGCTTTTCAAGGTCTCCTGTACATTTTCTTGTGTTCATAGGAGAACATGAGAGAAAAGGCTATGATCAAACGAGAGAAGTGCAAACTTAGTTGTGCTCTAATAATAAGTTTTGCCAAGCTGCTCTAGAAATTTATGTGTCATCTAGCAAGATATCTCTCCATGCTTAATTCTTGACCTGCCATTATATGTCTTGCAGATGGAGTGTCTGTTGAGAAGTTTCCATGTTTTGCTGATAGATGCGTTCAACATTGGTGTAGAGGAAGTTGTTTCATTCATTTGGATTTTGGAATTTGTGCAGCTCAGGGCCTTTTAAGTGCTAGCTTGTTAATCTGTGGGACCTTCAAATATCCTATTTCACTTCGTACATTTATCCTCTACAACTAACTGCTTTTTGGAATAGTTAGAGTTTCAACGTAATGTAATAGCTTCATATTCTTTTGTTTAAAATCTTGCACCGACACAGAGTGATCAAATATTTCACCAATTTTGTTGGTAAAATTGGGAAAATAATAGAATTTCCTCACTATAGGTGTTGTTCATGAGGTGTCCTACCCTGGAGTACATTGAATGATTACTACCTTCAGACAAGTGCAAAGTTTGAGGATTGTTGCTCTCTATGGATATTAACCCCCGACTTTTGCTGCTCATTGAGTGTTTGGTTGAAGTTGGGGTCTGTATAGGTACCAGTATGGGAGATATTAGATACATGCGCACCACTCATGAGGCTTATCTCTAATGGATTACAAACATGGAGAAGGCTAGAAAGATATACATGTTGCTCACATGGAGGTGGCCACAATATGGTGGACTACGTCATGGGATTTGTTATGTCAACTATATTACCTGCCCTAGCCTACAGTGGTATCAGAGCATTTCAGGGTTTCACCCTCTAGCCATTTTCAGCCACCTGGAGTCCTCTTGGAGCCATCGGGAGCTGTTTGGCAGCCCGTTCTACTGCTGGTCTGCTCATTTCACAACGCTCTCTTCACGTGTGTGAACACTTGAAGCTTCTCGACGCATTTCCATCGCGGGAAGTCTGCATTTTGTGCTGGAAATCTGCATTTGGAGCATCTTCTGCAAAAATCGGTGCATTTTGCTAGTGCAGCTCCTCATTTATTGCAGCTGCCTCTTGTACGGACAGCGGTACATTTCTGTACTGACTGCATTTACTGCTGGTACGGATCAGTATGGCTGCATTTACTGCAGGAAATCTCGCACGTGTGGTCCATACAGCACTATGGACTGTTGTACGGCGCATTTACTGCTTGTACGAACCTGTATGGTGGATTTTCATCGTGTTCGGGATTCATTTGAGCTATTTCGAGGTTTTTCGTGAAGCATGCCAGCCATCGAAGCCTCTTCTCAGAGAATTTCTTCATTTGGAGGCTTTGCCAGCCATCGAAGCCTCTTCTCAGATAATTTATTCATTTGGAGGCTTGTGCTTGGTGCTTGAAGCCATTTGGAGCTTGCTGCTGCCATCCGGAGACCTCTCCTTGAGCCCGTTGCCTCTCATTTGCTGTCCCTTTGCCTCCGGCTGCGAGATTCTCTCCATTGGATTCCTCTCCACTCATTTCGAAGTGCTCTCCTCCTTGTGGGAGCACATTCTCTTGCTGTAATTCTCATTTCCAGCCTTCTCTTGGCACCTGTCATTGCCATTTGCTGTCCATTTCACCTCTCCTTCAAGGGTGACTATCTGTGCTCGCTTTTGGAGCATTTTCTCTACTGCATTTTTGGGCTACATCATTGGGTAAGCCTCTATTGTATTGTAGTTTCTGCAAAACAGTCCTTTCTTTGCCTCATTGGCATTGTGGAAAGGCCTTGTGTAGCCTTGAAAGGCCTCGTGTTGCCTTTTGGGATTTTGTTTTGCAGCAGGTACACCTTGAGACAGCCAAGCATTTGCAGTGAAAAAGCTTTGAAGCTTGAGCATAAATTTGCGTTTTGGTTTTGAGAGGTTACCCTCCTCTCATTTGCATTGTCAGTTGGTGCTTTTGCCTTGAATTTCAACACTATGGCTGGCAGTAAGGAGGATTTGTTTGAAATGCTTGGGGTTGAGGACAAGCTTGATGGCATTAATTACCCCATGTGGGCTTATATGATGGGATGTGTTTTGGTTGCCAAGAATTTGTGGAATATTGTTTTAGGCACTGAGGTCAAGCCTACTTGACCTCTGTTGCTTCTGGTAATGCCTCTGGTACATATGGTATTGCCTCAAGCTCATCTGGTGATGGGTCTAATGCTACTTCTGGTGCAGTTGCATCTTCCACTATAGGTACTTTGCCTCCTACACAGGAGCAGATTCAATGGTGATGGATGTGATGCCAAAGCACATGCCTTGATTGCTCTTTTAGTAAAAAGGGTCAATAGAATGCGGCGAGGGTTACCTATTTTTGCAAGCAATTGAAGGACTTGAAGCTTGAATAGGGTGGTATAATGGATGCCTATCTTACTAGTATTAAGGATTTGAAAGAGCATTTGGCCAACATTGATGAGGTGGTTCTTGATTCTCAGCTTGTTTCTATACCCTTGATGGATTGCCTGACTCCTACCAGGGCTTTGCTACTACTTTGAGGTTGGTTGCAGGTGGCAATGCCAACCATTATTCCTTTGACCAGCTAGTTGCCCTCTTATTACAGGAGGACCAAAGCGGTGCAAACAAAAATGCTTCTATGACTAGTGATTAAGTCTTTGCTGCACATCATAAAAACAAGGGCAAAGGCAAGGTTTCAGCTGGTAAGCCCCCTCATACACATGTTGGTCACTCCCATGATGTCTATTCTTCTGGGGAGGAGAAGAAGAAAAAGAGATGCAACTATTGCAGGAAACCTGGGCATGATATCTCTGAATGCAGAAAGAGAATTGCATCTGAAAAGAAGAAGAAAGAGTCTGGTCTTGCAGTATCTGGTCTCCAAGTCTAGATGATTGATATGAGTCAGCTAATTTTACACATGACTAGCATTGGGCTTTTCTTGTTACTTGTCAGTATAATCTAGATGTTCATGATGCCTGCATGACAGTTTCTGATGTTTCTTAGGGGTCTTTGATAGTGGTGCTAGCAAGCACTTCACTTCCTATCGGAAGTTATTCAGCTCCCTTGAGCATGCATTAAGGGGGGGATAGTTTCATGTGCCAGTAATGCATCATATACAGTGAAAGGCATCGGGCAAGCTGCCATTACTTCTCTTTTTGCGTCTAGTCACTCTAGACAATGTGCTTTATGTAACAGGCATCCGCAAGAACCTCATATCTATTTCAGCCATAGATACTTGTGGCTATCATGTTTTCTTTGATGGTGTTCTCTGTGCGGTCTATGATGCTACACATGCCTTTAACATGGTGTTGATTGGCACATTGACTAAAGGGATCTAATAGACTTGATGCCTATGACAGATGCTTCGATGATGCTGGAGTTGCAGATGCCGATGCCTATGTTGTTGATACTTCTACCATGGCAATACTCATTTGTGGCATGAGAGGTTTGGACACCTCAACTTTGGGGCTTAGGTGAAGTTATATAAGGAAGGTATGGTTGTTGATCTTCCTAAAATGCATATGCCTTCAAAGCATGTCTGTGAAGCTTGCTTGCTTGGTAAAATTCACCGTTTTGCATTTCCCAAGGATGGGAGAGTTTGTGCATCTTGCTAGCTATATTTGATTCATAGTGATGTTTGTGGACCCATGCAGGTTGCCTTGACATTGATGATTTCACCGGATATACTTGGATTTTTGCCTTGACATCCAAATCTGAAGTTTTTGCATGCTTTGGACTTTTTATTTCCTTGCTAGAGAATGAAAGCGGGCTGAAAATTGCCCACACTAATAGAGACATGGGGGTAAATATATTTCAAAGGAATTTGCTGATTTTTTGGCCTCATGTGGCATACATAATCAATGCACGGTGCCTTACACTTCTCAGCAGAGTCCTGTGGCTGAGAGAAAGAATCTATTAGTCATCATGGAGATGGATAGGTGTATGTTGAAAGGCAAGCATTTGCCCAACAAATTCTGGTTGGATGCCGTTGTGTGTGCGAACTCTATCTTGAACAGATGTCCCACAAAGGTATTGAAAACCATCACATCTTATGAGGCTTTGACAGGTCATGAGTCTAGGATTTCTCAATTGAAGATTTTTGGATGCTTGGCATATGCACGTGCCTTCTCAAACATGCACAAATTTGGATGATAAAGTTGTCAAATGCATTGGGCTACAAGCTCTAACAGCCTCGCACGGGCAAGGTTTTTGTTAGGAGAGATGTTGTCTTTGATGAATCTTCATCTATGCCTTTGCTGGACTGTCAAAAATAGCCCAGTGTTGATGCCACATATCTCTTTGACAACTTCATGCCTGTGTTTCTGTCAGACTCCCATGATGATGTCACATCTGAGGTTACTCCTCTTTCTTCTATTGGTCATTTGCAGCTGCATGTGCAGTTTGAAAATCAGCATGCTGTACGTTCTGATATGCCTCAGATTGATCAGCATATTGTGCACAGGGCTATTGACCAAGAAAGAGCTGAAATTCAGGAGCCCAAAAGGCTTCCCCGTTGGCTCCTTGGCAGGCTAAAAGACAGCAAACAAGATGCTCCTCTGCCAGCCCGTACTAGAGCAGCTACATGCTAATTTGGTTGCTTCTGCTACAGCATGCAATGAAGAGCCATTATGCCATAAGGATGCCTTTCAAAATGAATGTTGGATGTTAGGCTATGCCAGCTGACTTGGATTCTATCTATTAGAATAACACTTGGGAGTTGTGTGACTTGCCTCTTGACAAGAATGCCATTGGGACTAATTGGGTTTACAAGATTAAACGGAAAGCTAATGGTTCAGTGGACCATTACAAAGACCGTCTTGTTGCTAAGGGCTATGCACAGCAGCAAGGCATTGACACGGTTACAAAGACCGTCTTGTTGCTAAGGGCTATGCACAGCAGCAAGGCATTGACTTTGTGGAGACCTTTGCCCCCACGTCCAGGATCACTACTAGTAGGATTGTTATTTCCTTTGCTGCCCATTCTCATTGGGAGGTACATGAGCTTGATATTAAGACAGCTTTTCTTCATGGGCACTTGCAGGAATAAGTCTATGTTTTCTGAAAGGAAGGTATGCCGCTTACACAAAGCTCTCTATAGATTGAAGGAGGCACCTTGGGCTTGGTATTCCAGGATACATGCTTATTTGCTTAGTCTTGGCTTTCAAAACAGCCCTACAGCGACTACCCTTTAGAGTGGGACAGATTCGCTAATTTTAATACTCTATGTGGATGACATGCTTGTGAGACTGGGACACATGCTGAGCAAATTGCAGCTTTTAAGCTTGACTTGGAGAAGACATTTGCTATGTTTGATCTTGGTCTTTTGCATTATTATTTGGACATTCAATTTGCTAGGAGTGAGGCGGGTATTGTGATGTCACAATTTGAAACTGGCCTTCAATATATTAAAGGGCAGTAAAACTAACAAGTAACCAGCCAACACTGTAACCACTGTGCTGACTAATTCTCTCCACAATAGTTAACAAGGGAACCACCTTCGAGAAGAATGACCAGCTCATTTTGAGCAATTGGAAGGCATCGAAGCTAGGCCACACAATTATGTGGAACCCCTCGTAAAGCCGGCGCAGCATCCCCGCCCCAAAGGAAGGTTCGAAAAAGACTATTTACTTGGTCAAAGCCCTTCTTTGACGAAAACCAGCAGGAGATAAAGTAGATTAGAGAAGGACGGCCTGTTTGGATCGGCCATATACAACCTGCTGGGTCGGTTTTTTGGGCGGGCCCTTGGGCCTATAAATGTTGGCCCTCTTCTAGAGCAGCCAATCCACCAGCAGCAGCAAGGCTATCTTTGGGCCTATGTTCAGGAGGAGAAAGAGACCTTGAAGCTGCAAAACTAGCTCACAGGAGGCTGCCCACCTAGGCTGTACCCAGGCAGTAAGGTGAAGAGATCACAGACAGAGAGTTTACATATGCTCAATGGAGCACACGGGATGGGAGATCTAGAGTAGCTAAGCATTTAGGAGGAGAACCTTTTGGTATTGTATCTTGTCGAGATTGTGGATGGATTGAAATTTAAAGTGTTGCTTTTACATTTGTCTATGAGCATTGTCTTGCTAGTCAGCACACGCACATGAATGTTGTGAAGTACACACACGTGATGAAGCATTGATTCCATAGTGAACACTTTTGCGTGTAATTCTTGGTCTAACTATAAGTTTTCCGCTGCGGGATACCCTCTGTGAGAGAGAGGTCACTTTTCTAAGACAAAGTTGGGCTCAACATCAATGGCAACCGGATAGGTGACATATGATATGGTTGCACAAGTCGTGGTGCAATGGCCAAAGAAACAGAGTAGAGGACTTATGACACAAGACTTAGTCTATTGGTTGCACATGGTCGTCAAAAACAGCCTAGTGGGAGACATGACCAACAAGGGTGTTCCCTTCTTCTTTCTTCTCAAAAGCGTGAAAGAATTTGAAGTGGTACCCTTCATTTTGGCATTATGATAGGATCTTAAAGTAATCAAAATCAGAAGTACAAGCAAACACAGTTGTACCCTGCCACATGGGCCTTTCTGCCAAGCATGCACCATGCTGCCATAACTTTTAGTGCTGTTGACAGCTGTAGTACAGGCCCCCCGTTCTGCTATCCTGATTGTTGTATAGATGGCTCAAATTGTCATCGTGTTGGCATTCAATTCGCTGTCCTGCAAAAGGCAGTACTACAAGTGATGAAATATTTACCCACAGCCAATGCTTTAAGTGAGACATTGTTCAACCAGATCATCAGGAGAGTCCTGCAAATAGTAAGTATCACGCCTTTGCATGAAAGATATTGAAGTATTACACGATTGCATGAAATACCTCTCAAATTGAATAACCTTATCGGTGAAACCAGGCCTCAGGCCATCTCTTCTCATGGTACTGAGTCTTGGTGTAACGTGCACTTGTTTTTGCATTGTGTGAATACTCATCTAGTTATTCAATGAGTTTCGAAGCAAGGTTCTCCATACCCATCACTTGGTGATTCATTTATTTAACACACACTCAGTGCCACGTTGTGTTAATTCTCTTGCTCCATTTGTTCCCTTCATTGTACTCAATCTCAGTGATTCATTTATGTAATGTACACTCAGTTCTCCGTTGTGCTATTTCACTTGCTCTACTTTGTTTCTAGACAATTGGTTTAAGCAAAGGCTCTCTATACCCAGTCTTTCCAGTGCACACCATTATCACAGGCATCCTCAGCCCTGCGGACATCTGATTGGTACTCATTCCAGCTAGATATCATGAAAGCGCGGCTGGAGGCTTTAGAACACTCAAAACCAGCCAATGGCCATGTAGCTTGAAACCGGCCTTCGATAAACAAAGGGGCAATGATCTTCCTCTACTCAGTCATAAACTTCATAAATGGCCACAATGCAAGCTTCAGTTACTTCAATCGATTAGCACAACTTAGAAACAAACTTCAACAACAATAAAGTGAGGCTAAAATGCCCCTGCTCAATGAAAATAGTACATAGTGCACCCACTGGCCCCAAATGCCTTGGCGACCCTTACGGTATATATTCAATGCTTCTGAATGGAAATGCTTTACAATAGGGGATGAACCCTGCACTGTTCCTCTCTGCAAATGCTCTACCTGTCTTTAAGGCATCTAATCCAAGTGCACCACTAGAATTCCCACTGGCAAGGCATACTCAGGCACCCACTTCTGATCTGACCCAACTAAGAGGCATTTAGGCATCCAAACCACTGGCAAACTGAGCTAAAGCAACCTCAAGGCTATCACATGCACCCACACTGTCCTTGGGCTGCTTGAGCTCAATTTGCCAGTGGTTTCGGTGCCTGAATGCCTCTCAGTTGGGTCAGATTAGGAGTGGATACCTTAGTATGCCTTGCCAGTGGGAATTCTAGTGGTGCACTTGGATTAGATGCCTTGAAGACAGTTAGAGGATTTGAAGAGAGGACAGTGCAGGGTTGAATCCGTGTTGTAAAGCATTTCCATTCAGAAGCATTAAATAAATACCGTAAGTGGAGCCAAGACATTTGGGGCCAATGGGTGCACTGTGTACTATTTTCATTGAGCAGGGACATTCTACCTAACCTTTGTTGTTGTAGAAGTTTGTTTCTAAGTTGTGCTAAGTGATTAGAGTGACTGAAGCTTGCATTGTGGTCATTTATGAAGTTTATGACTTAGTAGAAGAAGATCATTGCCCTTTTGTTTATTGAAGGCCGGTTTCAGTGGTTCCATTGTCGGGATAGTGACAATCTTCCCATAGAGGTAAGCCCTGGTAGTGTTGGGTGAAGGACACTTTCATTGCAATTGTTGCTATATCCATCAATCTCAACAAGCATGTCACACCGTGAGAGGTCGTTGACCATCTCTCATATTTTTTTTCGAGAAAAAGAGACAAATTTGTATTGAGAGATTCAGCCTTCTAGCTCATGCAGGACAGCAAAGGATGCTTGCGACAAATTGGCTTCTCTTTATCAGATTTGCAATGAGGCACGTGTTGCATATTTAAGAAGGCAATTGCAGGAAGTAAGCATGAATGAAGGTGACTCTATGGAGGCATATACTTGACAAAGGTCAAGGACCTCATGGAACAACTTGCCAATATTGATGAGGTGGTGCCAAATTCTCAGCTTGTC
This sequence comes from Dipteris shenzhenensis, assembly GCF_047967505.1. Classification (NCBI taxonomy): domain Eukaryota; kingdom Viridiplantae; phylum Streptophyta; class Polypodiopsida; order Gleicheniales; family Dipteridaceae; genus Dipteris; species Dipteris shenzhenensis. The sequence goes on from NC_141598.1 coordinate 5,605,353, forward strand.
TGTATCACATTGAATGGGCTGCCATATACGTATCAAGGGTTTGCTACAACCCTTCGACTAGTGGCCATGGGTAATCCAGACCACTACTCCTTTGATCAATTAGTCACTTTGCTTTTGCAGGAAGAGCAAAGTCGTGCTAAAGCCTGTGGGCAAGCCTAAAACTATTATCGCAAGCCAGGGCATGAAATTTCAGAATGCAGGAAGCGCATTGCTTCGGAGAAAAAGAAAGCAGGATTGACAGTCAATGCCTCACATGCAATTGAATCCCACGAGCCAGCAGATGCCTCACATGCACATGCTCTCCAGGATGATTGGGCATGGGCTGTCCATTGCTCCTTTGATCCCTCCAAAGTTGATGCATTCTTTACTGCTAATGATGCTCAGTCTTGGTATTTTGATAGTGATGCTTTGAAGCACGTCACATCTTGAGATAGTTGTTTCATTCCTTAGCTAATGCACCTTGAGGGGGGACTGTCACATGTGCTAATAATGCTTCCTATGCTGTAAAAGGAATTGGAGATGTGCAGCTCACATCCATTTCAAGCCATCCTGTCACTACAGAAGATAAGTCAAAGAAGAAAAGATGCAACTATTGTCGCAAGCCTGGACATGACATTTCAGAATGCAAGAAGCGCATTGCTTCGGAGAAAAAGAAAGCAGGATTGACAGTTAATGCCTCACATGCTATTGAATCCCATGAACCAGCAGATGCTTTACATGCACATGCTCTTCAGGATGATTGGGCATGGGCTGTCCATTGCTCATTTGATCCCTCCAAAGCTGATGCACTCTTTATTGCTAATGATGCTCAGTTCTAGTGGTGCTTCCAAGCATGTCACATCTTGCAGACAGTTGTTTCACTCTTTAGTTGATGCACCTCGAGGGGGGACTGTCACAGCAAAGGAAAGTTCCCAGATGGCGTCTTGACACATTGAGGGACAGCAAAACAAGATCAACCTTTTGCTGCCCGGACAAGATCAGGGAATAGATAGATGCATGGTCACTTTCTTGAGTTTGCACTTCTTGCTACAGCTTGCAATGAAGAGCCTTTGTGCCATAAGGATCTTTTTGACAGCAAAGCGTGAATGGATGCAATGAGAGCTGAGCTACAATCCATTGCCAAAAATGACACATGGGAATTAGTGGATCTCCCTCCCGGCAAGCATGCCATTGGTAATTGATGGGTCTACAAATTAAAAAGGAAATCTGATGGCAGCATAGATCGACATAAAGCCCGTCTTGTTGCAAAAGGGTATGCCCAACAACAAGGCATTGGCTTTGAGGAGACCTTTGCTTCCACTTCCAGGATTACTACTATTAGATGTGTCATTGCCATTGCAGCCCATCACCATTGGCAAGTGCACCAGCTTGACATCAAGACTGCCTTTCTTCATGGGGATCTGCAGGAAGAAGTTTATGTGACACAACCTCCTGGCTTTGAGGTGGTTGGCTTTGAAAACAAGGTATGCTCGCTGAGAAAAGCCCTTTATGGTTTGAAGCAAGCACCCAGGGTATGGTATGCTAAAATTCATGCACACTTACTGTCCCTTGGTTTTCAGAATAGCCCCACAGAGCCCACTTTATGTCCGTGGGAGTGGATCTGATTTTTTAGTGCTGATTTTATATGTGAATGACATGCTGATCACGGGCCCTGATACTCAGCATATTGCAGCTTTCAAGGCTGATTTGCAGCAAGCTTTTGAAACGTCAGACATGGGACAGTTGCACTATTATTTGGGCATTCAATTTGCTCATGTTGAGGGGGGTATCATGATGTCACAATCCAAGTATATTGGACAGCTCCTTCATCGGATTCAGTTTGAGGATTGCAAGCCAATCTTTACTCCAATGGACCCTGGCTTCAAATTTTCAGCTCATGATGGGAGCCCACCATGTGATATCACTCTTTATCAGTAGGCTGTTGGATGTCTCATTTACTTATGCCACACCAGGCCTGACTTACAGTATGCAATATCCCAGCTCAGCAGGTTCATGCACATGCCCAGTTCACAGCATTGGCAGGCAGTGAAGAGAGTCTTCAGATGTCTTAGAGGCACTCAGGATTTAGCCCTCTTCTATGGTGATCAGGGTTCACTTACCATGCATGCTTACACGGATAGTGATTGGGCAGGTTATTTCGACACCAGAGTGTCACATACCGGCAATTGTTTTCTGCTTGGCAGTTCATGTATCTCTTGGCTCAGCAAGAAGTAACCAACAGCTGTGGGGTTGAGTACAGGGCAGCCTTCATTGCTATAGTAGAGTGCGTTTGGCTTCGACAGTGTGTCTGGCTTTGATAGTTACTTACAGATCTCGGTATTCGCTAGACATCCTCCACTATGGTCTACATTGGTAGCCACAGTGCTTTGGCCATTGTGCGTAATCCAGTGTTTCATGCGCGTACCAAGCACATTGAAGTTCACTATCATTATGGTCGTCAGCAGGAGATTTAGAGTTGTCCTACCTTCACACAAAGGACAACATAGCAGATATGTTGACAAAGGCACTTCCTCGTCCCAAGTTCAAAGTCTTTCGACATGGTTCACACTTGGTTCCCTTTGTTACATGATCTGGCATACCTTGTACATTCTCATAGGTGTCTATATCCTTTTGGATGAACATGTGCCACCATGACCAGAAAATACAAGGTATTCTGAGACGTTTCCAGAATACTTCAATGGAGGGGGGTTTGTAGGCCATCTTCTCCCGGTTGTATTGATGCCCTTTGCGCCTTGGTATGTGCCATGTAGCTTTATTTATTGGCACTTAGGGCACCTAGTACTTTTAGTGTCTTATGACACCTAGTACTAGTGGTACCACTAGGACACTAGGTCCTTGGGTTCTTTTTTATAGTACTTTGTACTTTCATTTTCATTACACTAGTTGATGTGACGGCTTCCACTTCTTGCTCCACTCTTGTGCATCCTTTGCTTCCATGAGCCTACAGGACAAGAGGAAGATAGAGTTTCAGAGAGCTTTGAAGAGGAGCACAGCATCAGCGGGGGTGATGACCAGCAGGATAGTGGGGCACAGCCAGTTTCTCTTGAGCATGCCACTGAGGACTCACAGGATGAGGTAGAGGAGCTTGCTCCCAATACGCTTTTTCAGTTGCGAATGCAAAGTGTATCAGGAGCCCTGTCACAATTGCAACATGTTGTCACTGAGATTCTGCAAGCTTCTCCCCCTATGGTTGCTCCCCTTGGAAGCATAAAGACAGCTCAGAAGAAACATAAGAAGCATAAGAAGACCCTTAGGCATGTTCCTTTCAGTGGACAGCACCTTCGATCACGCGTGTAGCGGGTAATGCCAACAACTTTCATTCAATCAATCAGGGACAACAAGCCCTTCCTCAGTCCACGATGCATCCATGATATTTTGGAGGGGGATTGGTTTTTCAGGCAATGGTGGCACCATCTGTAGAGGCACCTGGAATGCCATGTAGTTTTATGGGCAGCACACAGCCCAGAATGCAGAAATTCCAGCAACCTATGATGGGTGGATGCCCCCTGCAAATGCCAATATGATGTACTCGAACATTGGGATGCAACCTAGAATGCAGACATGAATGCATAGGACAATGGGAAATACTTGGAATATGCCACAGATGCAGGGAGTGGGACCTGGAATGCCAAACCCCACCATGGGTACGGGTGAAATGGCTCAAAATGCAGGAGCAGTGATGCCCCCACCATTGTTACAGCCCCCCGTTTATGATAATCTCGCTCCTAAAGGCAAGTTGAAAGATTACAAGAGGGAGGGGCAACTGTAAAGTTTGAGACCTTCAATGGGATGTAGGACAAATTGAAGGTTTTATTATTCGTACAACATTTTGATGCTGCCTACTCAGGTGGACACTTAAAGAATCCTCCAAAGTCCGAAAGGCAGCTACCTTTTTGAAGGGCAATGCGCTCGAATGGTGGACAAACCTTTCCTTGCAAGGCAGAGCACCTACCACTTGGGTCAAATTCAAGCAGGTCTTCTCAGCAGGATGGCTTACTACCACTTTTGAGGTGGATATCATGACCGCCTGGTACAAGGTAGATGTTGCAAATTTCATAAATTTGGAGGAATACGATAAGAAGTTTTGGGAAGCCCTACTGCCAGTGAATTCTTACAGACATGTACCGCTGTGCGAGCAATTTGAAAGGTATTGCTGTTGGTTTCCAAAGGAGATTTGGGACTACTGCACGAAGACAAGGGTTTCCAATATGTCTTAGTTGGTTGAGAATGCCACTACCGCTTATGCACTAATGCAAGGGAAAGTTTATGGGTTCAAAGGAAGCTCGCAGGAGACATCAAGGTGAAAGGGCAGCAAGACGGAATTCCCTAAGAAGTTCAGAAAGTTTTTGCAGCCCATGAAGGTAAATTTGTTGGAACACTGAAAGGAAAGAGTAGAGTTGACACAAAATCAGAATACTTGCTTATAGAATGAAGAAGAAAGAGGTCCTTAAGTAGGCACCTCATACAAGGTCACTGACATCACTGATGACCTCAAAACTCCACAATCATCTCCTCAATCTGCTCCTAGATTCACTCAATCATCCTATGTGGCTTTTCCACCACCTAACTGTGCTTGTGGGCACCTAACTGTGCCTCTAGCACTCACACATAGAAACATAAGGTGTTTGGAAAAGCCACATAGGATGATTGAGTGAATCTAGGAGCAGATTGAGGAGATGATTGTGGAGCTTTGAGGTCATCAGTGATGTCAGTGACCTTGTATGAGGTGCCTACTTAAGGACCTCTTTCTTCTTCATTCTATAAGCAAGTATTCTGATTTTGTGTCAACTCTACTCTTTCCTTTCAGTGTTCCAACATGGTATCAGAGCCATTTGATCCCCCTTGAGCCCATTTCTGCCACATCATCATCATCTTCTTCTTCTTCTTCTTCACCATCTCTCCCTCTTCTCCCAAAAATTTGCTTGAGCTTGTTCTCCTTCAATCCTCAACCATTTCCCACGCCCTTTCTGCTGGAGATCCCTCTTGTTGGGGCGAGTTTACGGCTGCAAGCAATTGAAGTATAATTCGCGCTGCTGGTCGCCATTGCACGAAAATCGTCGATCCTTCTTCCTGCAAGTTCTCTGCGCCTGCTCTGTCTTTGCCTAATTCCTTCCAGGGCAAGCTTCTCCATACCTAGAGCTACCTTGTGCTGAAATCTGAGCAGCAATGGCTGCATATTGAAGGAGAAAACAGAGAAAAACCAGTCGACTTTGTTCAAGAAGGTGAAGGCGACCTGACGCATATTTTCGCCTCTTCTTCCCAGAGGATCTACTGTGGTATACCAGCTTTCTTTTGCCTCAGAAAGCCCCCTTTCTTTTGCTTTGAAGAGTGTGATATGAGCCCTCCAAGTTCAGCTCTCTAGTTTTGACAGTTTTGACATACTTTTGAAAATGATGCTACATAAAATGCTACTCTAGCATTTCTGGTCTTTTGAAGTTTTTAATAACTTCACTACAAGTGTTGCTTCAGTTTTGTTTTGACTTGCTAGACCTGGTTGTGATTGGAAAGTGTTCATTTCATCCACTTCTATGAAGCATGTAAAAGAAGCATCATTGTTTGAAATCTAGTCACTACTATTTGCTACATCAAGTGCTCATACTTTGGAAGTATTTTAGTTATTTTTGCCCTGCAAGAGAGAAGACACTACCCAATACTTGGGTTAGAGCCTCTCATGGCTTGCTTATGCCAAATATATGAAAAGCCAAAACATAAAGCAATGTCTTGTTATGCTACAAAGGATGAAAATGCCAATCTGACTTCCTTGTTGAAGATTGCCAAAACAATGGTTGCCAAAAAGGAAGCAAATACAGAGATCTACACTCTCATGGCATTTTTATTTGACTCCAAGTACAAGAAAAAGATGAAGGTCAGATACCTCAGATATGCTTCTCTACACAACTATGGAGATGACAAGATAATTGTTCTCTTGAAGGATATGACTTTAAGATCCACTTGTTCTATCATAGTACCATCTTATAAGGCGCTAGACACTGCCCATGTGGTAAGACCTTGCCTTGACATGGATATTTTGCCTCCACAAGATGAGGCATCCCATGAAGATTATGCATTTTAAATCATCTCTATGTATGCTCCAGATCTCTCTTTTTATGTCAAGGTACTCAGCCTGGATAGTCCTCCAAAATGAATGAAAATAAATTATTGTGTGTTGTGTGTTGTGTGTTTTGTAAACACCTCTGGTCACCTTATGATGTAGGCCATGTGTATGTTTGTTCCATGGTACCTCCTACAGACATTGTGTGCATGTACATGTAGGGGAGATAACCATTGGAAGGTCTGTTTGTATCCCTTTCTGTTTACCTTACACCCAAGGAAACCCTTGCTAGCATGAGAACCTAGCCATAGATTTATCCTTGACCACCATGAGATGGCATGAGAAACTATGAGACTAGATGTATCCTTGACATAGCTTGAGGCATTCCCTTGAGGGGGGGTTTGTTGGGATATCTCAAGGTGTATGCCTCAGGCACACCTTATGTTTCTATGTGTGAGTGCTAGAGGCACAGTTAGGTGCCCACAAGCACAGTTAGGTGGTGGAAAAGCCACATAGGATGATTGAGTGAATCTAGGAGCAGATTGAGGAGATGATTGTGGAGCTTTGAGGTCATCAGTGATGTCAGTGACCTTGTATGAGGTGCCTACTTAAGGACCTCTTTCTTCTTCATTCTATAAGCAAGTATTCTGATTTTGTGTCAACTCTACTCTTTCCTTTCAGTGTTCCAACAAAATTTTGTTGCAGGATAGAGGCGACGAGTATCGACCCGCATGTATGATGAGAAAAAGCAAATTCTTTATGATGCCAACAAGTGTTATATTTGCAAGGAGGAAGGCCACATGGATTTTGAATGCCCACATAAGAAGTGGAAGTTCCCTCCTATTGAGCAGGGTGAGCACAAGGAGTAAAAGAGGACTGATCAGAAGAATAAAAAGCCCAAGCCCACTTTTGGTCTTTTGCCAGACTTGATCGGGGCTGTTCAGACTATAGATGCTACAGAGTTATGCTGGGCATGGGGACAGATAAGAGACGAGACAGCTCTGATGTTTTTCGATCCATGAGCAAAGGCCAACTTCATCTCTCCAGAGCTGGCTGGAAAGTTGGGAATTCAGGTAGAAGAGACGGGTCCCTTGTGTGATGCACATAACGCTTGTACGGGACTCAGCCAGGCAGTTACTCCGGTGATAGGCAAGCTGCGGATGCATATTTAGAGCTACGTGGACATAGAAGAGTTCCATATTATGCCGTTGAATGGTTGTGATGTGTACTTGGGGATACGTTGGCACTTTCGTGTTGGGGCTGTTTTGGATACAAAGAATAAAACAATCACAATCACTCACCGTGGCAAAACCCACATTCTTGATGCTAAATTGAAGGGAGAATCCTGTGGGCCATCTTTTGGTGGTTCTAGTGATGCCCTATAGGCCATGGTGTGTGCCTTGTAGGCATAAGTGTAGGCACTTATAGTGTTAGTGCCTTCTATGCCACATAGGACACTTAGTCCTATGTGACACCTAGGACACTTAGTCCTAGGCCTAGATACAAGTACTTTGTACTTGTGTTTAGGAACCTTATCCATCAATGTAAGTTTGACGTGATTTCTTCCTCGACTCGTCGTGTACCTACACTCACTCTCTCTCTTCACTTCACACCTTCAGTGGTATCAGAGCAGGTTTTGCTCGTCTTCCAGCTCTACTCAGCCCTCGAGTCCTCCATTGCTCTTTGGGAAGTCTGTTGCCCTGCTGGTCGACATATCTTCAGCAACTGCAGTTTTTCGAGGTCACCTGTTCCGTACTGCATACAATATCTTAGCCGTACAGCCCGTACGTGAACACGTACATCGCCGTCGCCGTACAACTGTGCGTCACCGTACTGTGCATCGTCGTACCGTACTGCCACAGTCCATACGTGAGCAAACCTGCATCACCTGTACCTTCTACGTTGTCGTCGTACATCCGTACTCTGCGCCGTACACTGTGCAGTACCTTCCGTACTCTGCGTCATCACTTACCTTCAGTGGTAGTTCGCCGTACGTACGGTGAGCAGTTCGCCGTACGCTGTACTTGCAGTGCGCCGTCGTACTGTACCGTACGTGAGAAGACCTGCGTCCGTACGTTGCGCTGTACTCCATCCGTACATCGTACTGTACCGTATGCCATTTCGTACCTTCGCTGTACAAGGTCCTTGGTCTCAGTGCAGTCATCTACAAATTTGGGGCTTTTGCAAGACATTGCAAAAGTTGGGGCTTTCACACATTTGCCCTCCTTTTTGGCCTATTTGCCCTAAATAAATTTGGGGCTTTTGCCAAATTTGCTGTTTTTGCATCAGATTGCAGTACATTGGGTCAGATTGCAGGACATTCAGTTACATTTGCAGGACATTGAGTCAGATTTGCATAGATTGGGTCACATTTGCAAAATTTCAGCAAAATTTGGGGCTTTTCTGAATTTGCCCTCTTTTTGGCCTATTTGCCCTCAATAAATTTGGGGCTTTTGCCAAATTTGCTGTTTTTGCAGTGAACATTGTCTGTCACAGTCACATCTGGGTCAGATCTGCATTTGCCCTTTGATTTGGGTTAGAAATTTGCTGTCATTTTTGGGACAGCCAGCTTTTTGCAGTGATAGCCTTGAGGCTTTTGGGTTTTCAGGTCTTTTACAGGTTATCACAGTTGCTATGGCTGGGAACAATCAAGACTTATTTGGAGTTCTTCGTGAAGATGATAAGTTGGATGGCACCAACTATCCGATGTGGTCATATCTCATGAAACATATTCTTGTTGCAAAGCATTTGTGGAATATTGTTTGTGGGGCTGATCTGAGGCCAGCCAATGCTACAGTGGTTGTTTCTACTGCTGGTCCTTCTGCAGGTGGTACTCCTCCTGATGCCTCTTCCTCTAGCACTCCTGCTGCTGCTCTTCCAACTCAAGAACAGTCTAGATGGGATGCAAGAGATGCAAATGCACATTCATTCATTGCTTTATCATGCAAGAGAATCATTATTCCACACATCCGTTCTTGCAGGACAGCAAAGGATGCTTGGGATAAATTGGCTTCTCTATATCAGATTCGCAATGAAGCTCGTGTTGCATATTTGAGAAGGCAATTACGGGAAGTGAATATGAATGAAGGTGAGTCAATGGATGCATATTTGACAAAGGTCAAGGACCTCATGGAACAGCTTGCCAACATTGATGAGGTGGTGCCAAATTCACAGCTTGTCAGTACTACATTGAATGGACTACCAGATACATATCAAGGGTTTGCTACAACCCTTCGATTAGTGGCCATGGGTAATCCAGACCACTATTCTTTTGATCAGCTAGTTACTTTGCTTTTGCAGGAAGAGCAAAGTAGAGCTAACAGACAAGCCATTATTCCTGATCATGCATTTGCTTCACAGCAGACAGGAAGAGGCAAGGCTTCCAAGCCTATGGGCAAGCCAAAATCTGCGCACAGCAGCTGCAATTCCTCTACGCATAGCAGCTGCAATTCCTCCCATGCATCTAAAAATACAGCAGATAAGGGAAAGAAGAAAAGATGCAACTATTGTCGCAAGCCTGGACATGACATTTTAGAATGCAGGAAGCGCATTGCTTCGGAGAAAAAGAAAGCAGGATTGACAGTTAATGCCTCACATGCCATTGAATCCCATGAGCCAGCAGATGCTTCACATGCACATGCTCTTCAGGATGATTGGGCATGGGCTGTCCATTGCTCATTTGATCCCTCCAAAGCTGATGCACTTTTTACTGCTAATGATGCTCATTCCTGGTACTTTGATAGTGGTGCTTCCAAGCATGTCACATCTTGCATACAGTTGTTTCATTCTTTAGCTGATGCACCTCGAGGGAGGACTATTACACGTGCCAATAATGCTTCATATGCTGTAAAAGGAGTTGGAGATGTGCAGCTCACATCCATTTCCAGCCATCCTGTCACTCTGACAAATGTTCTTTTTGTGCCTGGAATTGAAGTCAACTTGATTTCAATTTCAGCAATTGCTATTTCAGGTTTCAGAGTAATTTTTGATGGCTACAGATGCCTAGTATATGATCTTCGTGATGACAATGCCATAGTTCTCACTGGCACCTTGCAAAAAGGGCTTTATCACCTTGATCATCATTCAGCTGCACTTTCTATTGAAGCATTAGCTATTTCAGATTCACAGCTTGTTGAAACTCATCTTTGGCATGAGAGAATGGGCCATCTCAATTATAGAGCTCTTGCAAAGCTACATTCACAGCAGATGGCAAATGATGTACCTCAGACTCACACAGTTTCTAAACATGTGTGTGAGGGTTGTCTTTTGGGTAAGATGCATGGATTTTCTTTTCAAAAGAATTGTCCAAAACTCTCACAAAAGAAATTGCAGCTAGTACACAGCGATGTCTGTGGCCCAATGAGGACAAATGCCATTGGAGGATACAAGTATTTCATGACTCTCATTGATGATTTCACAAGGTATTGCTGGGTATATCCTTTAAAGGCCAAATCTGAAGTTTTCTTATGCTTTCAGAGATGGCTGAATATGGTTGAGAATGAATCAGGATGCAAGCTTGTCACCCTCAACACAGATAGGGGGGGTGAGTATATGTCAAAGGAGTTTGATGCATTTCTATCCTCACGGGGCATTATTTATTCATGCACTACTCTTTATACTCCTCAGCAGAAGCCTGTTTCTGAAAGGAAAAACAGGTCCACCATGGAGATGGCTAGATGCATGATTAAGGCTAAGTCTTTGCCCAATAAATTTTGGCTTGATGCAGTAATGTGTGCCAACTATGTGCTGAATAGATCACCTACACGGGCATTAAAGACTATTACACCTTATGAAGCATGGAAAGGCAGGAAGCGTTCACTTTCACATATGAAAGTTTTTGGGTCTCTTGTATATGCTCATGTACCATCTCAGCTGAGACATAAGCTTGATGACAAGGCAATCAAATGCATATTCATTGGTTACAGCCAGGAGAGCAGAGGGTATCGGTTATATCAACTAAATACTGGGAAGATTATTGTCAGTAGAGATGTGATCTTTGCTGAACATTCAGCTTCTCCTCTTGTGGACTGCAAAGCAAAGCCAGATATTGACATGCTTGATGCCTTTGAATCTTGGTTACCTCTACCATCATCAGAAGAGGATTTTGAGCAGCAACATGCGCCTCCTGCAGGCCCTCCACAAAGCAATAATCAGCCTCAACCTCATGCTGATTTGCAGGTTTCTCTTCGGGCACAAAATGATCCCATTACTCATGATGCAGTCATTGAAGAAAGAGCTGTTAATAGACAGCAAAGGGAAGTTCCCAGATGGCTTCTGGATACATTGAGGGACAGCAAACAAGATCAGCCTTTTGCTGCCCGGACAAGATCAGGGAATAGACAGCATGGTCACTTTCTTGAGTTTGCTCTCCTTGCTGCAGCTTGCAATGAAGAGCCTTTGTGCCATAAAGATGCTTTTGATAGCAAAGAGTGGATGGATGCAATGAAAGCTGAGTTACAATCTATTGCCAAAAATGACACTTGGGAATTAGTAGATCTCCCATCTGGCAAGCATGCCATTGGAACGCGGTGGGTCTACAAATTAAAAAGGAAATCTGATGGCAGCATAGATCGATACAAAGCCCGTCTTGTTGCAAAAGGGTATGCCCAACAACAAGGCATTGACTTTGAGGAGACATTTGCTCCCACATCCAGGATTACTACCATTCGATGTGTCATTGCCATTGCAGCCCATCACCTGACGTGACTTCTTCCTCGACTCGTCGTGTACCTGCACTCTCACTCTCTCTCTTCACTTCACACCTTCAAATCCATCCCTGTTGTATCCGCTTCTGCCATTGGCAACGTAATGAAAAAGCATCTTTCAGCGTAGTTAGTGTTTGCATCTGAAAAGAAGTCAGTAGAACTTTGAAGAGTCTCATTTTTCTAAGCTCGAAAAATAGCAGACCGATTTTCGTCTTTAGTTTAGGGACTGTTTTTCTAACTCACTTCCACAGGAGTTGCCCCCTGAAAGGTCAGAAGACCACACGCTAGATATAATCCTTGGTAGCAGCCCTCCTAACCGACCTCCTTATAGGGTCAGTGCAGCCCAGCAAGAGGAAATTATGAACCAGGTTAAGGACCTGCTGGAGAAGGGGCTGATTAGCCCAGCTCTTCACCTTACTGCTCGCCCGTGCTCTTGGTTCAGAAGAAGGATGGATCCTGGTGGATGTGCATTGACTACAGAGCCCTCAATACGATTACCATCAAGAACAGATTTCCTATACCTAGGATAGATGATATTTTGGATAGGTTACAGGGATATGGAATGTTCAGCCGCATATCACCAGATCAGAATTTAGCCAGAGGATGTGCACAAAATAGCATTTCGTACCACATTGTAGCAGGATTTTCAAAGGTACAAGGGAGGAACCAAGCCCCTCATTCTCATCTCATGGCTCAACTTGCTTGAAAGAAAATCCTCTGTTGTGTGTGAAAGGACAATGAGAAGTGCAACCACATCCCAATTTGGGTAGGGCAAGGGCAGCCAGCAATCAAGCTAATGCACAAGGCAAAGCTGAATAGCAGCAAGCTATGTGGGTCGAATACAATATCCATCTTGAAACATGGGACTCGGGATGTGCTTGGCACACTTCCAGGGAGCCAGTATGAGGAGACCTCTCCTCCAATAGTCAAGGCGAACACAATCAAAATCCTAATGGCTTCCACAACAGACTATGAACAAAACATTTATTTTGAATTTATACTCAGCAGCCCCAAGCTTTCGAAGTTCAAGGGCAGGAAGATAAAGTCTGCAAGCTGAAAAGGCCAGGAAGAGATTTATCCTCAGCTGCCCCAAGCTTTTGAAGTTCAAGGGAAGGATGAAAGGTAAAGAAGGCACTTTATAGATTGAGAAATCCCCACATGCTTGATTTCAAAAAGTTCATACATTTTACTATAGGCTTCAAGACAGCCCATTAGAAAGAAAATTGTGTGTGTAGGATTGTTTTTTTGGATGACATCATAGCCTCTAGAAACAATGGGCAAGAATCATAGCTTGTACAGCTGAGTTTTCTGGCACTTTTAAGATGAATGATCATTGGAGTGTCTCACTACTATTTGGGAACTGAGGCAAATGTGGTATCTAGATGCCCAACTAAAGTATGACAGAGATATCTTGAAGAGATTTCAGTGGGAGTAGAGCTAACTGGTGCCTCAACCTTTACAGAGATGAGCACGAGGAGTCAGTACATGCTACATTGTATGTGCATGTGTGGGCAGATTAATCTATCTTTGCACTACCAGGTATGTGTTGACTCATATGCACAGCTCATCGGCAGGCATCCAAGCAGATGATTAACTCCTGTTGTGATTTGAAATCACATGGATTAGTGATCGTGATTGATGACTGACACTCCATATCAGGTTAATTGTCACAGGTGTCGTTGCCAGACAACCATTGTGTAACTTGCCTATGTCAGAAACAACCAACCATTGCTCTCTCATCTGGTGAAGCAGAACACGATGACACTCCATATCAGGTTAATTGTCACAGGTGTCGTTGCCAGACAACCATTGTGTAACTTGCCTATGTCAGAAACAACCAACCATTGCTCTCTCATCTGGTGAAGCAGAACACGAGGCTGCAACATAGACTAGGTGTTCTACCCCTTGCTCACCTGCTTGAGGAGATTGAAGGGCACACTACATAGATGAATCTTGATAATTGAATGACATAGCCGTGTGAATGATGTTCGCAGATAGGTCCTTCACTCGTGGGTTCTCTCAAGTTTTTTAACTTAAAAATTGGATTTTGTGTGGCTTTAGTTATTAAGTAGTTTTCTTTCCTGATTTTTTATTACTAAACACCTTCTTCTAGACACACTCTCTCTCTCTATGTATATATGTGTGTGTGTGTGTGTGTGTGTGTATCCATAATAGGTGAGCAAGCTCCAATGGACTCGCTTTTGGGTACTATGGACCATTTGGACACAGAGACTGCATTCTAGGATGGGTCAATAGTTTCCTCAGGCATATATTTTCTTCAGAATGTCCCTTAAGCAATCCTTATATGACAGTTTTGCTGCAAGGGACTTGGATGCTACTAGCCTTGAAGTGTTCTCTACTTGTTTTTGAGTTTTTCCATCGGGCTCTCTTTTGGAGTCTAATGTCAGTGTGTGGGAGAAAAAAAAAGTGTGTGTGTGTGTATCTACACACACACACACACAGAGCAAGGAGGGTGCCCGGATTGCAGGATATGTTTTGATACTTCTTATCACACTGATGATGTGGTATTCTTCACAAAGGGCAAGGAGAACTTGCAAGCACATCTGGATGCGCTGAGAAAATTCTGCAACGTTCGGGATTGCAGGTCAATATTGACAAGACAAAACTAATGATGATTGGGATGCTAATAAACAGGTTGATGTCACCTTTGAAGGAGAGCCCTTGGAAACAAGCAACAAATATAGGAATTCACGGACAATTATAAATGGAATGCAGGTGTGGGGAGGAGGATTTCGGGAGGCTTGAAAGCGTTATTAGCTTCCAAAATAAATGCAATAAGGCATCTGGGATTGGGAAATGAGAAAGTTGTATACACTATGCTCGTGCAGAAAGTAAATTTTTACCCAGCTTGGGCACCTGGACTCTCTAGGATCTACTTGGAAAGAATAGAAACTTTAAATAAATTTTTACTGATAGGGGAGTTAGGGGTTAAGGCATAGACACTTTTCCCCATCCTACTGGCTGAAATAGGTATGATATCTCTAGAAGGGGAGACATAATAGAAGGATACCACACAAGATGATGGACACAATGCAAATCACGGGATGGCACAAGGAGGGAATGAAGTGTGGGTTATAACAGTTGCTGATATATCAGAAGATGCATGTGAAATTAGCGAGATAGTGATGCAGAAAATGCTACAGAGCTATTGCAAAACCCGGGGACAAAGATACGGTTATACCAACAGGAAATTAACTCAATGGACAGCTATGGAAAGCAGAAATGCCTTGGGAAAGACATATCAATATTTAAAAGGAATCTAATCTGAACCAGTCTACATGATCTAGAGGTGGAAAGGGGCAGGTGGGAAAGACCCATGATCCCCAGAGATGAAGGGACTTGTTAAATCTTCCCTATAGGGGAGGTAGAAAATGAGCAGCATGTACTCCTAAAATGTACATCCTTTGCACACATCAGATGTAGGAGCAAAAATAACTTGAAAAACCTACTGAAGCAGCCGCCCAAAAAACTAGGGAGCTACTTAAATGAAGTTTGAAACATTGCAACCGAGGAAGATAAAGACGATCTTGATGGATAACAAGGAAATTTAGGGGTTGCATTTGATGGTTTGGTTCGGTATACTGTATCTAGATCCGATTCATATATCCTTCTAGGGGACTAGAAATCCTTATTAGGGGACTGGAAATCCTTATTAGGGCTAGCTCAGCAAGTACTCACTACATAGCAAGTTTTGTAATATTAGGGGCTAGATGTAAGGGATCACTATTAATAGTCATCACTAGTCCTATAGATCCTAAAGGCCCTCCCATCTTATGAGTGACTATCGTGAGATTGAAACTGCACTATGTTGTGTTTTTAGAGGATGAGTTTGGGAATGTTCCTGGATTCATCTAGGTATATCACTAGTCTCATAGATCCTAAAGGATCTCACATCACAGTTAGGGGAAACAGAAACGGGGAAACGGGGAACGGAAACGGAAACGTTTCGGGATTTTTGGGAGGGCTGAAACGGGGAAACGCCACGTCAGCAAAGGGGGTTTAGAGATGAGAACACACACATTTAGAATGCTACAGCCTACAGCTTGAAAGAGAGCCAAGGGTTGAAAGAGAGGGCTGAAACTTGAAAGTGGGGCCTGAAATAGGAGGGAACAGAAGGCTGAAAGAGAGGGCTGAAAGAGGGGGCTGAAGGAGGGGCTTGGAGATGATGATGGAGGGCTAAAGCAGCTTGCAGGAGAGAAAGGAGAGGAAAGGTGTGAATGGGGCTCAAGGAGGGCTGGAAAACCTTGAGGATGGAGAGAGTATGAGGCTGAAGGAGTGGAAGGAGGCTAAAATCGAAAGCAAAGAGACCAAAAACAGGGCTGGCGGCGGATTTCGCGTCATTTTGGAGACCTAGCAGCCTGTGCTGTCTGAAACGGCCCGTTTCAGGGCTTTGAAATGCGTTTCAGACTGGCTGAAACGTTTCAGCCAGCCGTTTCAGGGTCCTGAAACGTTTCAGATCCTGAAACGCGTTTAAGGAAACGAGGCTTCTCTGAAATGGCGTTTCACGCCTGGTTGGGCTCTGAAACGCGTTTCAGTGTAACTGTGTCTCACATGGACTTTAATGAAGTACAAACTGCTAAGAAGGAAGTGATTTTGGAGTTTGATACAAAGGTAAATAAAGATGATTTTCAAGAAGAGATTAAAGAACATGCAGCAGACGTGATAATGCCTTAAAGATCTGAGTAGGGGGACTCCTTGAAGGATGTTATAAAGAGGACTTTTTCAGTGACACTCTAGCACATGTCAAAGCAGCCATGCCTAACATTGATTGGACGGTTGACACGGATGATGAGGTCGATGATGATGATGAAGCCAGAGCAACTCAGATCTCACAGCGTAAAGGTCATGCTATCATTATGCTTACCTCATGAGACCTATGTGTCAAGCTTCTCCAACAATCTTACAAGTTGAAAGGGACTAAGGTGTGGATAGTTGAGGAACTTGTAGGATCGTTAGATGATAGAGACAGAGTAAGGTGCAAAAGAGTCGATAGAGTCTGCCGTCACGTCAAAACTAGGATAGTGAAAAAAAGGAGTACAAGGTACTTGTACCTAGACCTAGGACTAAGTGTCCTAGGTGTCACATAGGACTAACTGTCCTATGTGGCCTAAGAGGCACTAACACTACAAGTGCCTATATTTATGCTTACAAGGCACATACCATGGCCTATAGGGCATCACTAGAACCACCAGGAGATGGCCTACAAACCCCCCTCCATGGGATGGGCTGAAGTACTCTGGAAACGTCTCAGAATACCTGGTATTTTCTGGTCATGGTGGCACATATTCATCCAAAAGGATATAGCCACCTATGAATGTACAAGGGATGTCAGATCATGTAACAAAGGGAACCAAATGTAAAGCCTATCGAAAGACTTCGAACTTGGGACGAGGAAGTGTCTTTGTAAATATATCTGCTATGTTGTCCTCTGTGGGAAGATAGGACAACTCTATGTCTCCTGTTGACAACCGCTCCTGAACATAATGATAATGAACTTCAATGTGCTTGGTACGCGCATGAAACACTGGGTTACGCGCAATGGCCAAAGCACTCTGGCTGTCAGTGTAGACAATAGTGGAGGATGTCTGGCGAATACCAAGATCTTTAAGTAACTGTCGAAGCCAAACACACTCTACTGTAGCGGTGAAAGCTGCCCTGTACTCAGTCTCACAGCTAGATGTGGCAACTGTTGGTTGCTTCTTGCTGAGCCAAGAGATACATGAATTGCCAAGCAAAAAACAATTGCCAGTATGTGACACTTTGGTGTCGGAACATCCTGCCCAGTCACTATCCGTGTAAGCATGCATGGTAAGTGAACCCTGATCACCATAGAAGAGGGTTAAATCCTGAGTGCCTCTGAGATATCTGAAGACTCTCCTCACTGCCTGCCAATGCTGTGGACTGGGCATGTGCATGAATCTGCTGAGCTGAGATATTGCATACTGTAAGTCAGGTCTGGTGTGACATAAATAAATAAGGCATCCAACAGCCTGCTGATAAAGAGTGATATCACATGGTGGGCTCCCATCATGAGCTGAGAATTTGAAGCCAGGGTCCACTGGAGTAGAGATTGGCTTGCAATTTTTAAACTGAAAACGATCAAGGAGCTGTCCAATATACTTGGACTGAGACATCATGATACCCCCCTCAACATGAGCAAACTGAATGCCCAAATAATAATGGAGCTGTCCCATGTCTGACATGTCAAAAATCTGCTACAAATCAGCCTTGAAAGCTGCAATCTGCTGAGTATCTGGGCCCGTGATGGCAATATCATCCACATATAAAATCAGCACTAAAAAATCAGATCCACTCCTGCGGACATAAAGAGTGGGTTCTGTGGGGCTATTCTGAAAACCAAGGGATAGGAAGTGTGCATGAATTTTGGCATACCATGCGCTGGGTACCTGCTTCAAACCATAAAGGGCTTTTTTAAGCCGGCATACCTTATTTTCAGAATTAACAACCTCAAAGCCAGGAGGTTGTGTGACATATACTTCTTCCTGCAGATCCCCATGAAGAAAAGCACTCTTGATGTCAAGTTGGTGCACTTGCCAATGATGATGGGCTACAATGGCAATGACACATCTAATGGTAGTAATCCTGGATGTGGGAGCAAATGTCTCCTTAAAGTCAATGCCTTGTTGTTGGGCATATCCTTTTGCAACAAGACGGGCTTTGTATCGATCTATGCTGCCATCAGATTTCCTTTTTAATTTTTAGACCCACCGGGTACCAATGGCATGCTTGCCAGGAGGGAGATCTACTAATTCCCACGTGTCAGTTTTGGCAATGGATTGTAACTGAGCTTTCACTGCATCCATCCACTCTTTGCTGTGAAAAGCATCTTTATGGCACAAGGTCTCTTCATTGCAAGCTGTAGCAAGGAGTGCAAATTCAAGAAAGTGACCATGCATCTGTCTATTCCTTGATCTTGTCCGGGCAGCAAAAGGCTGATCTTGTTTGCTGTCCCTCAATGTATCAAGAAGCCATATGGGAACTTGCCTTTGCTGTCTATTGACAGCTCTTTCTTCAATGATTGCATCATGAATAGTGGGATCATTTTGTGCTGGAAGAGAAACCTGCAAATCAGCATGGGGTAGTGGCTGATTATTGCTTGGTGGAGGGCCTACAGGAGGCTCATGTTGCTGGTCAAAGTCCTCTTTTGAGGATGGGAGAGGTAACCAAGATTCAAAGGCATCAAACATGTCAACATCTGGCTTAGCTTTGCAGTCCACAAGAGGAGAAGCTGAATGTTCAGCAAAGATTACATCTCTACTGACAATAACCTTCCCAGTATTTGGTTGATATAACTGATACCCTCTGCTCTCTTGGTTGTAACCAATAAATATGCATTTGATTGCCTTATCATCAAGCTTATGTCTTAGCTTAGATGGTACATGAACATATGCAAGAGACCCAAAAACTCTCATGTGTGAAGTGCTCCTGCCTTTCCATGCTTCATAAGGTGTAAGAGTCTTCAATGCCCGTGTAGGTGATCTATTCAGCATATAGTTGGCACACATCACTGCTCTCCCCCCCTATCTGTGTTGAGGGTGACAAGCTTGCATCCTGATTCATTCTCAACCATATTCAGCCACCTCTGAAAGCATAATAAAACTTCAGATTTGGCTTTTAAAGGATATAACCAGCAATATCTTGTGAAATCATCAATGAGAGTCATAAAATATTTGTACCCTTCAATGGCATTTGTTCTCATTGGGCCACAGACATCACTTTGTACTAGCTGCAATTTCCTTTGTGAGAGTTTTGGACAATTCTTTTGAAAAGGAAACCGATGCATCTTACCCAAAAGAAAACCCTCACACACATGTTTATGTACGTTGTACGGACACACATGTACGCTCGCACGTGCAGGTACGGCGTGGCTTTTAGTACAATCGTTCGTACAGTCGTACGGATTGTACAGAAGGGGGTGTAGGGAGTCCGGGGGTAGGAAGATGAGTCAAACGTGGCTCTGATACCACTGTAGGATCGTTAGATGATAGAGAGAAAGCAAGGTGCAAAAGAGTCGATAAAATCTGCCGTCACGTCAAAACTAGGATAGTGAAAGAAAGGAGTACAAGGTACTTGTACCTAGACCTAGGACTAAGTGTCCTAGGTGTCACATAGGACTAAGTGTCCTATGTGGCCTAAAAGACACTAACACTACAAGTGCCTATATTTATGCCTACAAGGCACATACCATGGCCTATAGGGCATCACTAGAACCACCAGGAGATGGCCTACAGAACTTACAATTGCTCGATTGAAAAATAAGGTAATAGAATTAGCTAAGGTCAAGGTTGATAGGAAGGATGGAAAAAGGACAATATATCGTGAAGACATAGCAATCATTAAGGAGTTTAAATCTAAGCCAAAAGACTCTCAGTCTTAAATTGATGTATAACTGGTTATATTTTTCTCCCAAGCTGTAATGTAGGTACCCTAAATAATTGTAGTTGCTTCTTGCACTTCCTAGGAGTTGGCATATGCCCTCCCTAAACAGATGCACTAGAGGATTTTTTAATTGTCCCATAGACTTGTTGGTCTTTCGTGGATGTTAATCTCTCTCTCTCTCTCTCTCTCTTTCTATCTCTCTTTCTCTCTCCTCCCAGATTTTACCTTTGGTGCTTTTAACAATGAGAATACTTTTTTGTTATAAAAGAGATTATTATACATGAGATATGAGGTTACAATTCTTAATTTGCAAATGTAGTCTGTTGCTGATATGAACCTTTGCCTTTAGTGTTTTTTACAATGAGAATTGCTCTCAACATATATGCGATTATCCTTTAGGAGATATAAGGTATAATTCTCAAAATGCAAGTGTAGATTGATTGAACGATTGAGAGAGAGAGAGAGAGAGAGAGAGAGAGAGAGAGAGAGATTTTAGCTGAGGATTTTAAGCTTACAGGTGAAGAGTATTCCCCAATTGGAAGCTGCATTTTTTTTCTTCTCTCATATTGGCCCTGACAATTTCGACGTAGAAGAGTTTGAGAAGCAATGCGGTGTAGGTAAGTATTGCATGATTCCGATTGCTAGTATGTATGGTTTGTTATTTTGTTAAATTGCTCTAATTTCTTTTATTTCTATGTTCAACTGTATACAAGGAGCTTTTTTTAAAAAGGGGTTCAAGTAATTTTAAGTGGTGGAGTGTTTTGTCATTGAGGTTGATGCATGTGTATTGTGAAGATACAGTGTTGCATTCTTTTGCATTGCAGTTAGATAGAAACGACTGTGGACTCACTTTTTGATTAGTTCACTCCTTAAGTGCTCTCCTTAATCATGGATTAGACTTTCCTTCACCCCTAGAGTTCCAACAAAACTGAGTACAAAGGTTTGTGTGTCAATGGATGCCCATGTCCATGTATATGTATGTGACTATGTGAGCATTTGAGAGCATGTGTAAGCTAGTACCCACTATTGGGACACTTGATTTGGTGGAATGCCATAGTAGCTTGTCCTTTTACACCCGAGTCCATAGGTTTTAGCTTGTGGGTACGATAACAACTTTGGGCATTTCATGGGATGATGATCTACAGATGTGCAAGTAGGCATACACCTATATGTGTACATGGGCATGTGAGCTAGATTGTACTCACCATTGGGGCACTGGTGACATTGGTAAGGACATGGAAGTAGCTAATTTTTGATATGATTAAGGGGGAAAAAACCTATGTGGTCTTTTATGGACTCCATGATCTGCTCACATTACTTCATGATGCGATCGGCCTCCTACACCTTTTTGAAAGTCCTGGTGAGAAGGGACTTGAACTTCTTTTCTTGCCGAGGGTTGCTTTGTAGGGGTCCTACTCACTTTGGTGGAATGGGTGTCATTCAGGATCCCTTGGACTAATGGCAGAGACTGCTCCCATTGGGACTGTGCAGAGACTGCTCCCATTGGGACTCTGCATTTGCAACAAAACATTTCAGAAAGTCGAAGGCCAACTAATTGTAGATTTCTGTTTGGCAATCAGACTGAGGATGGAAGATGCTAGAAAAAATGAGCTTTGTATCAAAGTTGTTGAAAAGGGCTCTCCAAAACTGACCAATGAACTTGGAATCCCTATGCTACACAATGATATGTGGCATACCACACATTGGATACCACCATTGTTAGAATCATGGTGCGGAGAGAGAGAGAGAGAGAGAGAGAGAGAGAGAGAGAGAGGGTTAGGGTGTGAGGAAATGACACTCAATTGAAGCTGTGAGAGAGAGAGAGAGAGAGAGAGAGAGAGAGAGAGAGACGGTTAGGGTGTGAGGAAATGACACTCAATTGAAGCCTGTAGACATAAAGAAGGCTTTCATTCATTCATCAAGTATGACATGATAAGTGAAGTACAAGCCTTATATAGGCTAAGCACACACGCACATGTACCATGTGTATATGGGATAACTCCCAGAGTGACATGTGGCACTCACACATGATTCACACATGAACTAGTACTAGAACTACTAAACTACACACCAACACATCACATCACCACACTGTTTGTCTATAAGATCTCCAACACCCACCTTCAGATTAAAGAGTGTGAGACCCAACACGCAAAAAGTAGACCGATCCCCCCTCCACCGCAATACTGCAAAGAGCAAGTCCAACTATCCAACACCTCTTGTGTGATAGTGACTTCTCAGTCAGCTTGTGACCAGCAAGGGCAAACCATCACTCATCACCCCTCCTTACTCTGAACTAGGTGGTCAATGCCATCAAACCAAAGTAAAAGACAATACAGTCATTTTTGGGGGACAACCTAGGGTATAGTACCTCTTATTGACTCCAAATGCATTCAATTTAGAGGGACAACTCATGGGTGAGAACCTTTATTAACTACCTTCTCAGAGAGGAATAGATCATGCAACATAGCAGATGAAGCTTCCTGCTCAGGTCTAGTAGATGTAGCATATATATTCTTGAGCTTGTCTAGGTTCTGCGTAGCTGAAGTAGTGAGGTCAAGGTGATGAAGCAAGTTGTTGACCAACCTCACATCAATAAGTGCCAATGCTGTGTCATGCTGCTTATCCCTAGCTGAAGGTAGTGCAGATGAGTTTGTGCCACGAGGATGAGGCTCCACAGTGTCAAACTGAGGTAGGAAAGGAAGAAAGCTGAAGTAGATAACCAGCCAAAAAAGGAGCTTGTCTAGGGCTCTGAAATGACTCAGCAACTTGAGAAATGTTTGAATAAATGTGTCCAGCAGCTGATGGATGCACTGGGGGGTTCCAAAATGCAAACCCTAATGGAAAAGCAGCAATAATACTCTTGGAAATGTAGAACTGAGTAAACCTAAGCCAAATAACAGCAAGTAGATGCCCTGATGTGCAGAAATAAGCCAATAAAAGAGCACTTGTGGGCAGGATGAGTGCTCAAGATCCTGGAGCAGGTCCGAAAGCCTGAAGAGGGTAGCTGGAGGGGCGCCAAATGGAAAGATATAGCTTGAAATGTATGAAGCAGCTCTCTAGGTATTCCGAAATAAAGTTGCAGGCCTCCACAATAAAAACGGTCTATTGTAGGTGTGCTAGAGGCTTCAGAACAGCTCCAAAAATGCTCGGTCGGCTATCAAAGTGCACCGAGATGCTGCAGCAAGTCTTCACGCTGAAAATTGATGGACTTTGACCAAAAACACCTCGAAAACGGTCTTGCTGTAGGTAGTTCTGCAACAGCATCCCTAGATCGAAATGCAAGTAAGTCGATTGTTTACAGGTTGGGAGTGGCTGGAGCTGGTTGCGGGGGCTGATGGCAGCCTCTTGAGTCGATGCAGGCCTGGAGCAGACAGCCTCCCGGGATGACAGCACGGCCCACCCGGGCTGTGGGAAGAAATGCGGGAGGGCCTAGAGGCTCTGGCAGTCTCTACGGCCTGCACTGCTGCAGGCCCTGCAACCAGAAGGCGCCGCGCAGCAACCCCTTAGGTAGCGGGGATAGTGCAAGAGGCGCCCATGTTGATGCAAGGTGGCGGGGGTGATGCAGGGGGCACCGGGGGCCCTCGTAGCAGTGGAGGAGGCTGTTGCGACAGCCAGCAGCCGGCGAGACAGCACACACCCGGCACGAGAGCTTGGAGAGCCTGCGGAGTTGGGAGAAGGTAGGCGAGGGGGGGGGGAGAGAGAGAGCCCGTAGGGCTGGGTGGGGGGGGGGGGGGGGGGGGGGGGAGGGGGCTGGGCAGATGAAGGCTTCTGACAAAGTGGTGTTCCTGGAACCAGTGGCCGGTGGAAGGCCTCTGACAAAGTCTATGCTGACTTGTTCAAAAAGCTAATAAGGGGCTAAAGACCTGCTGGCATATCTAGCAGTGCGACACATACTTGTGGATGTTGCTGCATAAATGAGGCCAGAAAAGCTTGCACTCAATTCTCTTAAGAGTGCCTGCAATGCCTTGATGCCGCCACCGTGGAATTGTGTGTATCATGGATTATAGTAGCACAGAACTAGGGCAGCACATGAAGCCGTCCTAAAAAAAAGAGCCACCCATCATGTATGGCATAGTCACCCGGCTGGTTATCAAGCATAACTAGGTCCGATGAACCTGAAAATCTGAGTCGGTGTGGTATTGTTGCCCATGGCTAAAAGAGAGGATTGGAGATGGAGCTAACCATGCCGTGTCAATTGAGAGCATTGGCCACTACATTTTCTTCCCAAGGCTAGTACTAAATCGTTTCACCAAACTATTGAAAAGTTTGGCTCCACCGAACTTGGTGGTTAGACCACTGGGCAGATGGCATAGTTTGAAGCCACCTCAATGCTTGGTGATCTGCCCGTATAGTAAAATCCTGTCCATACAGAAAATGCTTCCATGTTTTTTTAGGCATGGATCACTGCTAACAACTCCTTATCATATACAGAATACGTTGTCTCGACTGGAATTAGTTTCTGTTCCTCAAATGCCATGGGGTGACCATTTTGCTCCACGACTGCTCATATGGCATAGTCACTAGTGTCGGTCCGAACATCAAAGGAAGATCCCACTTAGCCAGTGCAATGGATGGTGCTGAGGTAACTGCTTCCTTCAAATGGGTGGAGGCTGAAACTGCTTCTAAAGTAAAGTGAATGGACTTCTTCTTGATTTTACCCCTCGTAGCAAATTGGTGATGGGAACCGCAATCTTTGCCAAGTCCTTTATGTGCTTCTTGTAGGCTTGAAAAATTCTTAGAAACATGCGAACCTCTCGCACTGTATTAGGCACCTCCCACTCTATGATGTCCTTCACCCATAGTTGCCAGGAGTTTCTGAAACGGGAGGATTTAAACGGGTTTCATACGTTTGGAACGGGTTTCGAAAAATGAATGAAACGGGTTTCATTTGGAATGTGAAAATATGTGCATTTATACCTAGGGTATGCATCATGCCATATACAAAAATGTGCAAATAGAGATTATAAGTGACTCCATAGTGCAGACATGATACAAAAAACATACATATCAAGTATGAGCACCATACATACTGAATCCTGATCATACAAAAAGCTGGAGTCATCAATGATCATACATACTAGAGTACTCAATGATCATCATCACACATACATACTGAATGATCATACATACTGAATCCTGATCATACTGATCATACATACTGAATACTGATCATTAGAAAAACTAGAGTCATCAATGATCTTCCCAAGACCTCCATGGACCATGAAGGTAAAAAGGTCAAACTACAAATGGAATCCAAAGATCTTGAATCCTCCTAGTACTGTCTATCAATGATTGGGGCTGTATGAAACGGGTTTCATACGTATGAAACGTGTAAACGTTTCATATGGGTTTCATATTTGTATGAAATGCGTTTCAAATGCAACTATGCCTTCACCGGATCCAATCAAACAATTGTAGGAGAGATGACAAACACACACACGCACACGCATACACGCACCACACACGCACACACACACACACACACACACTCACGCACGCATGCACATGCATGCCCGTGCCCCCTGCGTGCATGCACACACATGGGGCATGACAACAAACGCGTACTATGGGTTCTCCGTGCGAAAGGTTGACTTCAGAATATCTGGTTCATGAATATGGATCTCATGGTCTCCACTTTTTAGAGCAATTTTGGAGAGCATCTTGGTCCCATTCAGGTGTTCCAAAGTGTAATCAATCCAGGGCATGGGAAACTGGCTCTTCACTGTCAGTTTGTTGAGTGCGTTGTAATCCACACACATCTTGGCAGGGCTGTCCTTCTTGACAAAGAGGATCCAGACTACATATGGAGATTACTAGGGTGTACGAAACCACTCCGCAACAGATCCTTCAACAAAATCTTGAGCTCCTCCTCCATCTTCTTGATGAGACGGTAATGATGTTTGCTCAGTGGTGATGATCAATCCAACGATCTTTTGGCCAAACTGGTGGTAAGGCTATAAGGACACTCAATTTGAGGAATATATCTTGGTACTACTCTAGTAATGCTCGAGACATTTGTACTTATGAAATCAATGGTCGAGGAAGTGTACCGTGGAGCCAAGGAATGAATTTACCCCCAAGGGCCTGGGATTTTGAGATCCAAGCCCTTGTTTTGGTGGTCAGGTTGAACCTCAAATTGGTGCCACCATCATGCTCTCAAAATGACACCCGTTGCCTTGTTGGTGCGACCTTGAGTGGCCGGTTATCTACCCAGGCCAACTATCTACCCTCTTTAGAGTGGCTGAAGTGACCTCCATGTTGCTCTTCGCTTGCTGTCCCACGAATGCGCCATTTAAGGCAATGATATGTTGGGACGAGAGTCAACTGGGCCTGCATGGAAGTTTTGTTGGAGATGATATCCTCCAAACTCTTTGAATTTGCAAGGATGAGGACCTTCTGCCCGCCGATCTTGCCAGTAAAACTAGAACATGGTTTGGAAATGTGTGAGGCTACCCCTTCTGCTGATCTTTAATCTCCTCGATGACCATATATGTTTTCGGGGGAGGTGAAGCTATGGATAACCACTTGATGTGGCTGCCTTTGCTTCGAGCTTCTTGAAGTGAGGGCAATCTTGCTTGTCGTGACCTTGCACATGACAATAGTAGCACTTGTTCTCTTTGGCGTAGATCACTCGGGATGCTGAATCCAAGAAACTACGTAGTTGTCGTAGTTGTTTCTATCTATTGTTGTCTAGTTCTTCTTCGACTTCCTATTCCTAGGTTTCTTCCCGTTCCCACCATCACTTGGCGTGGAGTCCTAGTATCAGGAGGGGGTGCGGATTCTTGATGCATGTGTACATGAGGAATATACAAGAGGCCATAAGAGAGATTTAGCATTAGACGGATTACCCTCCGCAAGACAGTTGGGTCAGTTACGGTAGCCGATGCCATCTAGCAGAGTAGTGTTGAGCTTCAAGCACATAGGCACTTTAGAGACGGCATTCTCTTCAATAGTGGTAGAGATAGGACTTGGCCTCCATAGAGAGATTCAAGGAGACGAGATACATACGAGAGTGCATAGCTTGACCTCCAAGCCGTAGAGATCCATAGCTCATAGTTTCATCGCTCCGTCAGGGTGTGGCATGTTCAACAGGGGGATAGGATGATTCGGTAGTTTTTTCAACTATTGGCCCGTGCTTAGCAAGAACCCAACTACGAGAGCTACGAGATGAGATTGGTCGGGACCTCTGTGAGATTATAGAGATGACCACCTTTTTTTAATCTCCAACGGTTTTAGGTAGAGTCGTCGTCCCCTCAGGTTCTTGCGGCCCAAGAGAGAGTTTGGGTGCACACTCCTTTAGTTGTTACCGCATGCATCAATAGGCAAATAGATGCATCATTCACAGATAAAAGACGGCCCTAAAGCCCTCCAACCGTAGAAGTGCCTAGGCGAGGTGGCATGACACTGTCTTTTAGTGCTTTTGGGAGGGCATGCATGCTTCCATGTGGTTGGTAGGTGGATATCATCTCCACCTTGCAAGCCATATGGATTGTTCTCGGATGACACAGAGACACTAGTCCCACATGTGCTCTTGACTTTTATGTACTCTCGACTTTTCTTTCTCACTTTGATGTTTTTTCTTTAGTCAATACGTCTAAGGTGATCTAATCAATGTGAAGAACCAAAGTTTTGAGGATGCAAATGTGTGCAATGCATGCATAAATTTGACACTGATTGGGCCCTCCAATGGGGGAATTGCGCCCTCGTGAGAGTACTTATGACACTGGTTCGGCCCTCCAATGCGAGAAGAGCACCCTCATGAGAGAGTTTATTTCCGTTTTGGCGTACCCCTTGATTAATGTCCCTTCAGATCACTCAAGGTCCATTCTCCCATTTCATCCTATACTTAGCCTATGACTCATGCACCTACCACTTTATGCAATCTAATGCACCTTTCCCTTTCCAATTACCCTTAGCACCTAGACATGTGGATGCACATCTTTATTAACAATGATTGGCCAATGGTATATAGTTTAGCGGTAACTATCTGCACCCTCGATCAGTCATCATATGAACATATGCCACACCATCAAATGGGTGCCTAATGCAATAATGTTCTAATGACTAATAATTAACAAAATAATCATTTCTCTTGTCATGACACTCCCTCTTGCTTGGATGAGCAGATTTCCTCTTCTGAATTATCTCTTGCCTCTATCTCTTGCGTTTGCTTTCTTTTTTTACTTCTGCATTTTTGCATTGCCTCTTTATAATCTGCAAATATATATGGAAAATCTATAAAGAACTCTTCTTCCATCCATTGTGCATCGCTGGCTGGCTGGATTAAAATCTCAGCAGACACATCTATCTCTTCTTTCCAATGGATACTCTTCTCTTGACGGCACACAATCTGTTCTGGAGTAAGAACTTCAACCTCATCTTTAAGCTTGGGGTCCTCTTGATGCTGAATGCTCAACTGCAGAAGTATCACCTCGGTATCTTTTCAAATTGCTAACAAGAAAGACATTCTTTATCACCAGTGGCCTGGTAATCTGAACTCATATGCCTTGGGATCTTTCTTCGGGATACAAAGCTGCTGAAATCTGAAATGGACCATAAAATTTCGGTGCTAGCTTGACATGTCTCGTACTTCCCTTCATTGACTTCATCCTTCTTGTAACAATCTTCAATATGACCAAATCATCCTTGTCATAATAAACTTCTTTTATAGTCTTATTGGCTGCCTTAGATTGTTGAACCTGGCATTCACAAAGTCCTTGATATCCTTGTGACATGGCTCTTTTTTTCTTCTAATACAAGGGTTTAAAGCCTTTGTACATTCGTCTATGTGCATTGAGATTAAACATATACAAATGCACTGAAAATGCAAACTTTTAAACCTCAACACCAACTCATGTGTAAGCTCACTAGCTGTTCATTACCCAAACTCTTCCTAAACCAATATCAGCCGCTACTGGCAATCGCCTGTAATCAGCCAGCTCTGTCTGTCATAAACAATTGGCACTTTAGTAATCCGCTCAGGACTCATCAAACAGCTAGCTTCACCTTCAAGAGCACCCCATTGTCTGGTGTCAACACAATGACTTGGCTCAACCAGAACGAATGACCACACAATTATAGGTGTGATGAAAGGTCTTCCCACCACCTTTACAATCACACGACGAACTATCCCTTGTGCATGCCCAGCTAAACGGCACCTCAGGCAAGCCTTTCACAAACTACGATGCTTTGTTGCAGCACTCTTCACGACCTTAGCAATTTACTGGCCTGTCTATGTTCCCGTTTATCAATTAAAGTACGTCCATACCGAACCGAACTTTCCTATGATACCAAATATTACAGCCCAACTCTCCTCTCTAAGACCTGATCTGCAACCTAACTAATCAAAGAGCAAACACAACAGCTGTGCAAGGGAGAATACCACCCAACAAATTAAACCATACAACAGGTCCACTCATCAACACATACTCGTTGTGTCAAGAAGATTCTACCCCTTACATGTGATGTCCTCTAGACCCTAGAAAGTTCCTACCCGCACTTAGCATCTTGGCAGGTGGCATTTCTAATCCTTGACCATTAGTTTGACTGTATAACCCGCAAACCAACAAAAAAACCACGCTGTGGTTCCTTACATAAAGGCAAACCGAAATGTGTAACAATGCAAAACAATCTTATGGTCTCTCTAAAGACTTCTGTGAACTTATCCATCTGAGGTCATGGCACATTCAAACAAAAAGCCACCCAATTGGCCTTCACAAGATGGAAGGCAATGGACAAAGAGAGTGGCTTACTTATAGAAGAAAGATCATACCAGCTCCTACATATGTTTGTGTATACATAGAAACATGTATTTATATACATAAGTAGTTATGTATGAATGTATGTGCGCGTGTACAGGCAATTGTTGTGTGTAGATTTCTAAACACGTGATAATATGCACAAGGTAAAAACTATCTACAATTTTTTTTCCAAAGCAAAGAACTTTTTGCCTTTGGTGTTGTCATCCTCATCCTCGAGTATTGATGGGAGGTCAGGGAAGGCGACCTGGATGTACCTCAAAGACTGGTGTCCAGGGTCAAACCTCTTTACTCTACGTGCCGATCATGGGAAAGATCGAGCTACAATTTCCTTTTTTTAACTTGACACCACTGAATACAACTCAGATGAATCTGCTTCCTTAAGCTAGAATGTCCACCTACGTCTCAAACTTTTTAGCCCCCAAGCCTGATTGTATTGGCTGTAACCCTTTCCCCTTATCCTCCTATATATTCCTCTGCTTTGCTCTCTTAAGGCTTCATGCAACAAAATTCCCTGATATGTCGACTTCGACTTGAAACCTATTACAAAATGGACTCACCTTGTGCATGCAGTTCGTGATGCCCCTATCATGGAATCTGAGCCTGAGGCTTATAATTCCCGCTCGTTGTGATAATCTGTCGCTTTTGTGCTTAGAGTGTCTCTGTGTCTTCCTGGATTGAAAGCCATGCTTTCGGGTGTTTGTCTTGCTATATTGAATCTGCATGCCTGCCTTTGCTGCTGCATGTGCAAAATAGTTTGTTTGTGGACCTTCGTATGCCCCCATGTTCCTGTAGGGGGAGGGTCGTGCTGCCCTCATTGATAAGGTCAAACAGATCGTTGAATTGTGTTCTGGACATGTAAAATTTTGGTTCCATATACAGACAACGTGAGGATGTAACCTGTTTCGAATCCACATCAACATTTTTGTCAAGTTTATGCTCTAGAACTTTAATCCAGAGATATTCTGGGTGTTGATGAAAATGTCAAGTCCAATTGGGCTATGAGTCAAATATAATATTTTAGAGTAAGTGGTTGCTGAGGTGGTGATGGAGTTTGGGCTAGTTTTACCTCTTGATTAAATATTATCATCTACTATATACTTAAATGTTAATTCTCATATAGATGTGTGTTGATTGCTGAACTACTTCCCCCCCCCTGTATGGCAGGTGTTGAGGTCACCTTTGAGGAGATCAAGAATTCTGTGGAGGCCGTTGTCAAGGGAAACAGAGATTTAATCCTTGCCGAACGCTATAGGGTCAATGGTGTGTCTACTTAGTTGGATATTGCTTATTTACTTTTTCAAAATATCAAAGGTCTCTCTAATGGGAGAAATTAGTTCTATTGGGTGTTCACTAATTTGTAACCTTTCACACTTAACTGATGGTTATCTTCCATGGGATTGTTCTAGTTGGATTATTACTGGGTAAGGTTCGGAGAGATTTACCCTGGGCAGATGGAAAGGTTGTCAAGGTAAGAATTTGCAAGGATATAATATGGAATTGGAATTCCTATTGGTTTCTGCAACCGTTTTTAAGAAGAAAATTTCTTCATCATTGAGACGCTGCTATACTTTTTTCAATCAGGAGGAGATGGACACACAATTGAAGGAGTTGCTTGGAGAAAAGACGGCAGAAGATGAAAAGCCCACTAAGAAGAAAAAAGAGAAGGTTTCCAAAGCTGAGGTATTACACCCTCTTTTTTTTTTTGGGCTGATCAGATGTATGGTTAATCACATACTGAGGGCCATGCCTGGTGCCCTGAGATGCCATAAAAACTTCATATTCTTTGATAAAGAAAGTGGCAAATATTGACAAGCATGCTGGAAAGAATGAAGGAAATCTTCATCATGTTTTGGTTTTCTTGATTCCGTAATCACATATAATTGGACGTACCAGCTTCCCTGAAAGGTGCTGAATACAGTGAAATCTTATTGCTCTTTGCTCAGTGAGGCTATCGTAGTACATGAAATTTTCTGTGTTATCCGAATGCTTGACCTGTTGTATCATGTTAATGTCTACAAATTCTCCTGCATCAATTAGGCTTTGTTATGTTTAAGCAGTTTACTGTCCATACACATTTCTCCATTTTATCCATATGTCTGATGTCTGTATGCTGAACCCGAGCTTTCAAAAATTGCAAGACTGCCGTCTTCGAGGTTTGCTTGAGAATTGTATAATGGTTGAGACTTAAATTCAGCTATGTGACTCGTAATTGATCTTGTTGCATTCCTTGTTGGGTCAATATTTGTTCATATGGATCACTCTGTTGAATATTTTTGCAGGATTGTACAGCTGCAACCCCAGAAATCCCCTCAGTAGAAGCTAACCATGAAGAGGCTAACCCATTTTCAATTTTTCCTGATCCTCAAGAAAATATACAGGTATCCAAGTACGTAGATGCAGTCATCGATTGCTAGATCGTCAGCAGAGCTGTAAACGGAATACTGGGTCTCTACCTTCTAGTTCATGATCTAGGCTTCTTTGGTAATGTTGGTGGCCCCCCTAGGTTATCTTCATTACTTTCTAGCAATCTTACATTCGAA
This sequence comes from Dipteris shenzhenensis, assembly GCF_047967505.1. Classification (NCBI taxonomy): domain Eukaryota; kingdom Viridiplantae; phylum Streptophyta; class Polypodiopsida; order Gleicheniales; family Dipteridaceae; genus Dipteris; species Dipteris shenzhenensis. The sequence goes on from NC_141598.1 coordinate 5,637,835, forward strand.
AGGTTTTGTTTTAGTCAGGTTCATACTGAAATATTCTTCAGCGATGGAAATATTTGGAGGCCTTCTAATTCAAAGGAAAAATTGGAGATGCACCTCAGCGTTACTGGTGGAAAAATATTCACACGGTTTCCCCCTGAGCCAAATGGATATCTTCACATTGGACATGCTAAGGTACATTGCTTGACTTGTGTGTTGTTCACAGATCTGGCATCCATAGCAATGGTGTTTTGGATGTATAAGTGCTCCTGATTAAAGCTTGTGTCTCAATTCTAGAAAGAACCCACAATCTTTGCTTTATTGAGGCCTGACAAGAAATATGGTATATAATCGAGGTGTGTTGAAGCTTCCTTGAATGCATCCAGTCATGTCAGACCAGTTTCTTAAAATGAAAAAGTTGATTGGTGTGCATTTGTGTGTGTCTGTGCAAATGCATGCATCCTCTATTTTTTTGCTTACGATGTGGTCTAGAATGTTGGACTTTAGAACAACAAAATTCTGAACTTGTATGATTGGATATATTCTAGTCTTACAGAGGTATACAATGTGGTCTAGATATTACAACTTTCCCTCCCCCCCAACTTACATGTGCTTGTGCGCGCACAGCAAATAAATAGGTAAGCAAGAATGATAATAAATTGTTGGAAATGGAAGCGAGAGAACGTGAGAGAATGGAGCTGAAGCAAGCTGGAATGAAATTGCAGCAACAACAATAAATAAGTAAGCAAGAATGAGAATAAATTGTTGGAAAATGCGAGAGAATGGAGCTGAAGCAAGCTGGAATGAAATTGCAGTAACAACAATGAACTACAAAGTTAGGGTCGTAATAAAGATGAAACCCTACAATGAACCCTAACAGATGTGTGGTGACTAACTCACCCACAAACTCAACCTTTAAGTGAGATTAGGGATAAAAAACCATAATAAGGGAAAAAGTTCCCCTAGCCCCTTATTACATAACAGTGGCCACTACCTTGGGAAATACAAATATTTCTAACACCCCCCTGCAGTGACAATGTCACAATGTAAAAGGTAAACATCAATTACCACACGGATATAAGTTTAAGGCTTTGCGAAAAGCCTTAAACTTTGGACGAGGTAATGCTTTGCTGAAGAGATCTGCCACATTCTGTTGTGTAGGGCAGAAGACCAAGCTGATGTCCCGTGCATGTAGCTGCTCTCTGATTGTCAGTGAGAATTAGAGTAGGCTCCTCCAATGATGCATGAAAATCACCCAGCAAGCGCCTCAGCCAAATACACTCGCGTGTGGTTGTGAAGGCTGCCCTGTACCCAGCCTCACCTGAAGAGATAGCCACTGTAACTGTTTCTTGCTTAACCAAGGAATGCTTGAGTGCCCAAGAAAGAAACGGTTACCACTAGTGGACTGCTGAGTATCAAAATCACCAGCCCAATCTGCATTGCTGTAAGCATATAAGTGAAAGTCATCCCCCCCCCCCCCGGAAAGAGTAAACCAAGAGTTCGGGTGCCACGCTTCACAGCTTGTGAATGTAGAAGTCTTTGGACTGTGAACACACCTGCTCAACTGGGACACTGCATACTGAATGTCAAGATGGGTGTTGCATAAATAAATAAGGCATCCCACAGCTTGAGGCATCAAATGGTTCACTGGCATCATGAACGGACAGCTTAAGCCCCGGCTCCATAGGAGTAGAGATGGGCTTGCAATTTTGAACCTTAACCGTTCTAGGAGCTTACCAATATACTTGGAGTGCAATAGGCCAATACCTCTAGTGAGCAGCATGTCATGGACATATAGAACAATGATGAGCAAATCACCCCCTTCCTTCTTGACATAGAGGGTGCTCTCATGCAAACTATTCTTCATTCCTTGGCTAGTAAAAAAGGCATCTATCTCTTTCCATACCAAGCTCGTGGATTCAAACCATACAAGGCCTTTCTCAACTTGCATACTTTGCCTTTCTTGCCAAGTTCCACAAATCCAATGGGCTGAGAAACATAGACCTCCTCCTAAAGGTCCCCCCCATTCAAGAATATGGATCTTCCATCCATGAAATGCGGCCAATGTAACCACACCCCTAACAGTGGCCATACAAGTAGTGGATCATGCTCAACAAATGAGTAGAAGTATCCTTAGAACTTGCATGGTGAGTTGAGCCTGAAACTGCCATACCAGACTCTTTCTTCGTCTCTTTTGCAAGCCTCTTGGGGCATTCATTGATGTGATGACCAGGCTTTTTGCAAAAATGGCACTTGTCTTTCTTGAAAGGCTTTGAGGCATCCTTTATATCTTTCCCACATGCATGTGGAGCCACTGCTAGAGGCATGACTTGGATGAACTTTATTTTTCCCCTTATCCTTCACTGAAAAAGCATGCTTCCCACTGCGAGAACATGAAGCCATATTGTTTCGTGTTTGCTTCTCTTGCAAAGAGAGTGCTACCAACTCTTGAAAAGTGAGGCGATTTTGATTCCCTTGCATTGAAAGGTTGAGAGACGTATGAAAAGAAAGGTAAGACTTTTTAAGGAGTTCAAAGTAATGCTAAGAAGCTGTGTGTCAGTAATGACCTCATCACTGTTCAAGAGTTGTTCTTGCAAATCGTGAATCCGGTTGACATGTTCCTGCATAGATGTAGGCCATCTCCTGGTGGTTCTAGTGATGCCCTATAGGCCATGGTATGTGCCTTGTAGGCATAAATATAGGCACTTGTAGTGTTAGTGCCTTTTCGGCCACATAGGACACTTAGTCCTATGTGACACCTAGGACACTTAGTCGTAGGTCTAGGCACAAGTACCTTGTACTCCTTTTTTCATCTATCCTAGTTGACGTGATGGCGTTTCTCATCGACCCTTGTACCTTGTACGTGCTCTCTTTTGTCTACGCGACCCTTCAGTGGTACCAGAGCCCAGATCTGCTTCCTGCGCCTCTTTTCTGTACTGTTCGTACAACTGTACGGACGTTCGTACAGCTACGTACGGATCCCATACGTTTCCTCCAGCTGCTGTCCAAGGCTTCCAGTGTTTTTTCGTTGCCAAAAAGCGCCTCATTGCTGTTCCCAGACTGAGGCGACTGCTTGTAGGCTTCAGCTGCAGCATTTTCGAGGTCCTCCATAGTACTCGTGACCATCTGTCGTCACCTTTACACTGCTGTTCCAGACGCCTAGCTCCCGCGACTTTAACCAGACCCAGATCCAGGTGCCTAGCTCCCGTGACCTCTCCACAATCATTTGCTGAAGACGTTCTGCTATCGCGACCTGTTCAGAGCCCTCCAAAGGAGATACTACCAGCCACACACTAAGTTCGAGGTGTCTAAGGGCTGTTCCAGCTACGCTGCAGCTGTCTTTTGCACTTCAACCTGCTGCAGCAGCTTCGTGGTTTGTTATACCCTACCTACAGAGGCCTTTTGAGTCTCAGTCCTAATCTCAAAGGACCAGAAGCTGATTCACAAGCAACATTTGCAGTATTTTACTGTTTTTGACAGTTTTTACTGTCAAACCCTAATTTCCAACAGAAAAATTTAGGGCTTTTGACATTTGGACCTTCAACCTGTCAATACAATACTTTGGACAAGGCGAACAACTGAAATCCTTCCAAAAATTGAAGTTTTCAGTTAATTTCAGGTTCAGGACTGTCACATTGTGCCACGTCATCACTCAGGTCAACAAAATTTGGGGCTTTTGTGTTGGGAGCTCAATTTCAACTGGTGTTTGGGACAGTAACTCATATTTTTGCAGTTTCAAGCCTTGAGGCTATACATTGGGTCAGATTATCATACATTGTTTTTGGCCTATTTGCCCTCATTAAATTTGGGGCTTTTGCTAGATTTGCTGCTTTTGCAGTGAACATTGCCTACCACAGTCACACTTGGGTCAGCAGATCTGCATTTGCCCTTTGATTTGGGTGGGAAATTCGCAGATATTTTCAGTCATTTTTGGACAGCCAGCTTTTGCAGTGATAGCCTTGAGGCTTTTGGGTTTTCAGGTCTCTTTCAAGGTATCACATTTGCTATGGCTGGGAACAATCAAGATCTATTTGGCGTTCTCCATGAAGATCATAAGTTGGATGGCACCAACTATCCGATGTGGTCTTATCTTATGAAACATATTCTAGTTGCAAAGCATTTGTGGAATATTGTTTCTGGGTTGATCTGAGGCCAGCCAATGCTACAGTGGTTGCCTCTACTATTGGTCCCTCTGCAGGGGGTACTTCTCATGATGCCTCATCTTCTAGCACTCCTGCTGCTGCTCTTCCAACTCAAGAACAGTCAAGATGGGATGCAAGAGATGCAAAACACATTCATGTATTGCTTTATCATGCAAGAGAATCATTATTCCACACGTCCGGTAATGCTTCATATGCTGCAAAAGGAATTGGACATGTGCAGCTCACATCTATTTCAAGTCATCCTATCACTTTGACAAATGTTCTCTTTGTGCCTGGAATTGAAGTCAACCGGATCTCAATTTCAGCAATTGCTACTTCATGTTTCAGAGTGATTTTTGATGGCTACAGATGCCTACAATGCCATAGTTCTGAATGGCACTTTGCAAAAGGGGCTTTATCACCTTAATCATCACTCAGCTGCACTTTCTATTGAAGCATTTGCTATTTCAGATTCACAGCTTGCTGAAACTCATCTTTGGCATGAGAGAATGGGTCATCTTAATTATAGAGCTCTTGCAAAGCTACATTCACAGCAGATGGCAGATGATGTACCTCAAACTCACACAGTTTCCAAACATGTGTGTGAGGGTTTTCTTTTGGGTAAGATGCATCGGTTTTCTTTTCAAAAGAATTGTCCAAAACTCTCACTAATTGCAGCTAGTGCACAATGATGTCTGTGGCCCAATGAGGAAAAATGCCATTGGAGGGTACAAATATTTCATGACTCTCATTGATGATTTCACAAGATATTGCTGGGTATATCATTTAAAAGCCAAATCTGAAGTTTTCTCATGCTTTCAGAGGTGGCTGAATATGGTTGAGAATGAATCAGGATGCAAGCTTGTCACCCTCAACACAGATGGGGGGGAGAGTATATGTTAAAGGAGTTTGATGCATTTCTTTCTTAACGGGGCATTATTCACTCATGCACTATTCATTCATGCACTACTCCTTACACTCCTCAGCAGAATCCTGTTTCTGAAAGGAAAAACAGGTCCACAATGGAGATGGCCAGATGCATGCTTAAGGCCAAGTATTTGCCCAATAAATTTTGGCTTGATGCAGTGATGTGTGCCGACTATGTGCTGAATAGATCACCGACACGGGCATTGAAGACTCTTACACCTTATGAAGCATGGAAAGGCAGGAAGCCTTCACTTTCACACATGAGAGTTTTTGGGTCTCTTGCATATGTTCATGTACCATCTCAGCTGAGACATAAGCTTATTGGTTACAGCCAGGAGAGCAGAGGGTATCGGTTATATTAACCAAATATTGGGAAGATTATTGTCAGTAGAGATGTAATCTTTGCTGAACATTCAGCTTCTCCTCTTGTGGACTGCAAAGCTAAGCCAGATGTTGACATGTTTGATGCCTTTGAATCTTGGTTACCTCTGCCATCCTCAGAAGAGGACTTTGACTAGCAACATGAGCCTCCTATAGGCCGTCCACCAAGTAATAGTCAGCCACTACCCCATGCTGATTTGCAACTTTCTCTTCTAGCACAAAATGATCCCACTATTCATGATGCAGTCATTGAAGAAAGAGCTGTCAATAGATAGCAAAGGCAAGTTCCCAGATGGCTTCTTGATACATGGAGGGACAGCAAACAAGATCAGCCTTTTGCTGCCCGGACAAGATCAGGGATTAGACAAATGCATGGTCACTTTCTTGAGTTTGCACTCCTTGCTACAGCTTGCAATGAAGAGCCTTTGTGCCATAAAGATGCTTTTGACAGCAAAGAGTGGATGGATGCAATGAGAGCTGAGTTACAATCCAGTGCCAAAAATGACACATGGGAATTAGTAGATCTCCCTCCCGGCAAGCATGCCATTGGTACCTGGTGGATCTACAAATTAAAAAGGAAATCTGATGGCAGTTTCGATTGATACAAAGCCGGACTTGTTGCAAATGGGTATGCCCAAGAACAAGGCATTGACTTTGAGGGGACATTTGCTCCCACATCCAGGATTACTACCATCAGATGTGTGATTGCCATTGCAGCCCATCATCATTGGCAAGTGCACCAACTTGACATCAAGAGTGCTTTTCTTCATGGGGATCTGCAGGAAGAAGTATATGTCACACAACCTCCTGGCTTTGAGGTTGTTAATTCTGAAAATAAGGTATGCCGGCTTAGAAAAGCCCTTTATGGTTTGAAGCAGGCACCCAGGGCATGGTATGCCAAAATTCATGCACACTTACTATCCCTACTCTTTATGTCCGCGGGAGTGGATCTGATTTTTTAGTGCTGATTTTATATGTGGATGATATTGCCATCACGGGCCCAGATACTCAGCAGATTGCAGCTTTCAAGGCTGATTTGTAGCAGATTTTTGACATGTCAGACATGGGACAGCTCCATTATTATTTGGGCATTCAGTTTGCTCATGTTGAGGGGGGTATCATGATGTCTCAGTCCAAGTATATTGGACAGCTCCTTGATCGTTTTCAGTTTAAAAATTGCAAGCCAATCTCTACTCCAGTGGACCCTGGCTTCAAATTCTCAGCTCATGATGGGAGCCCACCATGTGATATCACTCTTTATCAGCAGGCTGTTGGATGCCTTATTTATTTATGTCACACCAGACTTGACTTGCAGAGTATGCAGTATCTCAGCTTAGTAGATTCATGCACATGCCCAGTTCACAGCATTGGCAGGCAGTGAAGAGAGTCTTCAGATATCTTAGAGCCACTCAGGATTTAGCCCTCTGCTATGGTGATCAGGGTTCACTTACCATGCATGCTTACACGGATAGTGACTGGGCAGGATGTTCCGACACCAGAGTGTCACATACTGGCAATTGTTTTTTGCTTGGCAATTCATGTATTTCTTGGCTCAGCAAGAAGCAACCAACAGTTGCCACATCTAGCTGTGAGGCTGAGTACAGGGCAGCTTTCACCGCTACAGTAGAGTGTGTTTGGCTTCGACAGTGACTTATAGATCTTGGTATTCGCCAGACATCTTCCACTATTGTCTACACTGACAGCTAGAGTACTTTGGCCATTGTGTGTAACCCAGTGTTTCATGCGCGTACCAAACATATTGAAGTTCACTATCATTATGTTCGGGAGCGGTTGACAGCAGGAGACATAGAGTTGTCCTATCTTCCCACAGGACAACATAGCAGATATGTTTACAAAGGCACTTCGTCGGTTCAAGTTCGAAGTCTTGCGACAGGCTTTACACTTGGTTCCCTTTGTTACATGAACTGACATCCCTTGTACATTCATAGGTGGCTATATCCTTTTGGATGAACATGTGCCACCATGACAAAAAAATACTAGGTATTTTGAGACGTTTCGGGAGTACTTCAGCCCATCCCATGGAGGGGGGTTTGTAGACCATCTTCTGGTGGTTCTAGTGATGCCCTATAGGCCATGGTATGTGCCTTGTAGGCATAAATATAGGCACTTGTAGTGTTAGTGCCTTTTAGGCCACATAGGACACATAGTCTTATGTGACACCTAGGGCACCTCCCTGTAGGCTCACGGAAGCAAAAGGATGGAGCAATAAGTGGAAGCCATCACATCAACAACTAGAATGAAAATAAAAGTACAAGGTACTATAAAAGAAAACCTAGGACCTAGTGTTCTAGTGGTACCACTAGTACTAGGGGTCATAAGACACTAATAGTACTAGGTGACCTAAGTGCCAATAACTAAAGCTACATGGCACACACCAAGTCCCAGACGGCATCAATACGACCGGGAGAAGATGGCCTACAAACCCCCCTCCATGGTATGGGCTGAAGTATTCGGGAAACGTCTCAGGTACAAGTACCTTGTACTCCTTTTTTTATCTATCCTAGTTGACGTGACGGCGTTTCTCATCGACCCTTGTTACGCGACCCTTCAATAGAGCCATGTGCAAATGATGAAGCTCTCTATGGAAATATCAGAGTCTGGCCTCATTACGAGTTTGATACGTATGTCCCAAAATATCCCAGGCTTCTTCAGTAGTCCGGCAGGACCTAATATGAGGGACAATAAACCGCTTGATATTCTATGGAATCAAAGACAAGGCTTGAGCATTACAAGTATCCCATCTCCTTTTCTTAGGAGTAATCCTTGCAGATGCTTGCCCATACGGGGAAGCTTGTTGTCCTTGCTGCCCACGACCTACACCACCACCATGACCCCCCCCCCCCTTCTCCCCTTGTTGTGAAGGAGTACCTGGTGCTATAGGGCCGGGACACGCATCATCACTGGTAACATAATCCCGAACGTCCTTGGCAACTATAGATTGCGAATCAAAAACTCCAAAGAGCCTAGTTGTCATCAGCCTTCGGGCTCTCCAAAGGGCAGTAAATCCGAAATAATGAGCAAATCACTTAATTACAGCCACTTAGAAAATTCAAGACAGCAAACAAATAAACTTCCAACACACAATCCAAGAGCTAGAATGCCCCTAGTTTGCACTAGACACCAGATTGGCCCCAAAATCGTTGGCGCCCCTTGTGGTATTTCTTTAATTATATTCAGTGATGTCAAAATACAACAAAGCCTCGACTTTGCACAACACTCGAAAGATCAATCACTTGAATACTCAAGCAACCAAATTGGGGCTAGCAAAGCCATCAGAACCCAATGCTAACTCCATGGCCATCCTAGCGCGGACAGCAGGTATGCAGCAAAAACTAACTGATCTGGAGGGTCTTGGCACAAAAACAAAGTTTTTTTGAGCTTCTGGAAGCCCACTAGCAACCCACACACTACCCTGGTAGTCGAAAATCAGCAAGGGGATGTGTTAGAATACCCTTGGAGCACGCTCCTAGCCTGTGACTTGTTGGAGATATCATAGCCAAAGAGTGTGTTGATGTGATGTGTTGGTATGTAGTACTAGGAGATTTGGTACTAGTTCATGTGTGAGTGCCACATGTCACTATGGGAGCTATGCCATATGTACTTGCAAGTGGTTTAGAGAGGGTAAAATCCCTTTCGCTAAAAACAGCTTCAGGAGCCACGTTTGGCTAGCTCGCTTGGAAAGCAAGTAGAAAAGGCAAAATTTGCTTTGAAGCTTGTTTCTACCAGACAAAAACAGGGAGAGGCTACACACTTGCACCAAGTGCATATGGGATAAGCCCCGTAGTGGCACGTGGCACTCACACATGACTCACACATGAACTAGTACTAGATCTCTAAGTACTACACACCAACACATCACATCAACACTCTCTTTGGCTATGATATCTCCAAGACCTCCCTTCAGAGTAGAGAGTGTCAAACCCAGGTCGCCCAACACGCAAAAAGTAGACCAATCCTCCCTCCACCACAATACTGCAAAGAGCAAGTCCAACTATCCAACACCTCCCGTGTGATAGTTACTTCTGAGCTGTGCAACTAGCAAGGGTAGACCATCACTCATCACCCCCTTACTCTGAACTGGGTGGTTAATACCATCAAACCAAAGTAAAAGACAATACATTGATTTTTTGGAGACAACCCAAGGTAGAGTACCTCTTATTGACTCCAAATACATTCATTTTAGAGGGACAAGTCAAGGCTGAGAACCTTATGACTCAACACAAAAACACATGATCATCAGCTCAAAGAGGGATGGATCATGTAATATTGCAGATAAAGTGTGCTCCTCAGGTCCAGTAGATGTATCGTAAATATTCTCGAGCTTGTCCATGGTCTCCTTGGCTGACGTAGTGAGGTCAAGATGCTGTAGTAGTTTGTTAGCCATCCTCACACCAATAAGCAGCAGTGCTTTGTCATTCTGTTCATCCCTAGCTGAGAGTGGTGTTGATGAGTCTTCAGCATGAGGACAAGGCTCCATAGTAGCAAACTGAGGTAACGGATTTCGCAGCAAATGAAGAGCCAGCAAGCTGAAATGAATGAGCAGCAAATAGAGGGGCTGGTCTAGGGCTCTGTCCAGCAGTTGGTGGATAGCCTCAGAGACTCCAAAATTCAAACCCTCATGAAAAGCAGCAAGAATACGCCTCAAAATGCAGAACTGAGTGAACCCAAGTCAAAAAAACAATAAGTAGATACCCTATAATGCAAGAATGAGCCAAGGGAACAGAACTTGTGGGCGTGATGACTGCTCAAGGTACTGCAATTCATCCGAAACCCTCGAGGAGGTAGCTGTAGAGGTGCCAAATGCAAAAGTATATCTCGAAAGTTGTGAGGCAGTTCCAAGCTACACCAAGATGCTGTAGTAGATGTGTAGTTGTACCAAAATGCACCATCAGGTCCAAAACTGATCAGGCGGTTCTCTAAAGTGTTCCGAAATGAAGTAGCAGCCCTCCACAATGCAACCTGGCTGATAGGCGAAAATGCAATAGCAGCTCCAAACTAGGTCAGAAAAGCCTGCAAGGGCCTCAAAATTCTGCAACCAATGCCCACAGGTGGTCAACTTCTGCTGCAGCATCCTGGAAACCCTGATTTTTGGCGACAGAAAGCTCTGAAATGACCTCGAGCCTCGAGGGTCCACACGTGCAAAGAACGCCTTGGAGACTGTGCCGACTAACCAGCTAATAGGCTGCCTAGAAGAGCACCTAGAGCTCCACTAGATCCCGAAAAGAGGCGGCTATAAAGGCAGGCTGTGGAGAGGCCCTAGGTGAGTAGGAATGAATGCAAAAAGGCTGCAAGGAGAGGCAAAACTGAGCACAGGAGGCTATGGAGAAAGAGGCGGTTATGGCAAAAGACCTAAACGGGTAGGGGCAGTTGACAGGTAGAGGTAGAATGAGGAAGAACTGAGGCGGGTAAGAGGAGAAGAGCTGAGCAAAGTTGGGTTAGGTTAGGGCAGAGAGATGATGACGTAATAGGGTGGCTATGGTAGGACTAATCTGCTTTGATACCATGTTTGAAACATGGTATGTGTGTGTGTGTGAGAGAGAGAGAAAGAAAGAAAGAAAGAAAGTGTATTATTGTCCACTAAAGGCCAAAATGGGCCCATGGGACATCAAGAACTCTGCATACAAGATAGCACAAAATCAACGTGCCACAAAGAAGAGGCATCGTCGAATATCATTTAAGTGCTACGCAATACAATGCAAGTGAAAGTACATAATGTCAAATCTTAGCCTAAATACAAAGTAAACTAGATGCAAGGAAACCACCCCTGGGTGCCAAAAGGGGGGATGAGTACAATATGCCAATGCAAAGATACAAGTCCAGGTGTCACGGAGTCTGAGAACCAAAATAATACTGGAAATCCTGTCCATCGACTCTGCCTCCTGCTATGAGAGAGAGAGAGAGAGAGAGAGAGAGAGAGAGAGAGAGAGAGAGAGGGGCTAGGGAGTGCAGAAGTGGTACACAAATGTAGAATCCATTCACGCTTTCATTCATTCATCAAGTATGACAAGACAAGTGAAGTACAAGCCTTATATAGGCTACACACTCACACACTTGCACCCCCTTGCCCTTGACCCTAGGAATTAATGCACTAGGTTACCACTCTAGGGCAAGGGCTGTCACATGTAAAGAGGCAAATAATCTCAACAAAGTTCACTTGTTGTGAACACCCTGCTCAAGTAACAGATATCACTGCCAAAGCCTATACTAGGCTTGAGGATGCCCCTAAAATACACCATAAAGATCCCAGGTTGGGATATGTGCTGCAATCTCAAAAAATTATCTAAAAAACCAGCGGGTGAACAAGGCATAAACCCAACTGAATGCTTGATATTACCTGCAAAAGCAAACCCGAGTGGCACGAGGGCCAACAATTGCAAGCAATTCAGAGGGAAAAGAGGTCCGAATGCAAGCAGTAACAGAATTGAATGTTTACCAAACCCAAACCCAAGCAAATGGGCTGCAAAATGCCTATAAAAAGAGCTCCAAGGTGAACTCTGAATGATTTCCCACGAACTATATGTGCTTCCTTCAAGATTGCTTGCCTTAGCAAGCAATAAATGGCTGACTTTTATCTCTGTTTTGAAAAAAACAGCAAGTCCCCAACTGTATGGACTGAAAATGCACCTGGAAGGTGCAAAATATGAGCTGTCCTTGCACAATACTACCTGCGACAGATTCAAAACAGCAAGGAGAAGTTTCCACAAGCTCCAAAACAGTCTTGTGAGTGGTAGAAAAGCTTCTAAACAGCAAAGCAGTCCTGAAAAACACCTTGAAAAGCATGTCCAGCTCTCACGAAATAGGCTCCTAGCCTAGGAATGATTGCTGGGTTTGAAAATCAGCAACAAATCCCTTAAAAACCAGGTTCAGCTGGCCGTTTTTGTAACAGGTCCAAAATGAGGTCGCCCAGCCCAGAAGAAGCTCCCATAGTGCTCAAAAAGAGGTGCCTAGCCTTGGACTTGCTATTAATAGGAGGCACTGGCTGGTCCAAACCAGCTCAAAATCAGCAAAAAACCTCCAAAATATGGCCAAGTTCCAGAACAGCGCTAGAACTTCTCTAGAAGTGGCGCCCGAGCAAGATGACCTTAGTTGAAGTGGCTGCTAGCAAGGCGAACTGTTTGCCCCAAGTTCTTCGTGACAAAAGTGAAGTTTTTCACGATAGAATCGAAGTTAGAGGCCGTGGGATGTGCGAGGAGAGGGGTGGGAGCGAAGGGGAACCTGCTTTGATACCAGAGTTTAGAAATGGAAGTGAGAGAACACGAGAGAATGGAGCTGAAGCAACCTGGAATGAAATTGCAGCAACAACAATGAACTACAAAGCTAGGGTTGTCATAGAGATGAAACCCTTGAATGAACCCTAACTAGGGTTAAAAGATGTGTGGTGACTAATTCATCCACCAACTCAACCTCTAATTGAGGATAGGGATATAGGGAAAAAGTTCCCCTGGGTCCTTATTACATAACATTGGCCATTGCCTTAGGAAATATAAATATTTCTAGCATAAATGCATATCTAAAAATACAAATAAACGAATTCAAATTCAAGTCTACATCTGGATCTAATCTAAATCCATATATATGTACATGCATGTGTGGTGTAAAGACATATATGCATGTGCACACACGCGTGCATGGACACGCACTTGCACACTTTTTTTTGGGGGGTAAATGGTTGTACCAAGAAGCTCAGTTCTTGGAAACTTGTTAGACACTGAGAGGATGTCACAAATTTATACTTCTCTCAAGAAAAAAAAGAAAATCTTGTTTTAATTCGGTCAAAGAAAGCTGACTTTGGTTAACTAGAACAAGTCTCATTTTTCCATTGCTTTGCATTGGTTAAGGAGTAGTGTGGGGATGCCCAGAAGGGACTAGGATTAGTCCAAGAACGAGAATGCATACATTTGCTAATCTCTAATAGTGAGCTCATTTAGGGTGGTAGAGGACATCCTAGGTTAGATCAGTGGCAGAGAAGATGGGAATGGACTTTGAGCTCAGTCTGGGGTGCTCTGGCTGAAAACAAATGTGATATGCGAATGTTGAGAGCATTAAACATTGTAGACACACCGATGAAAAAGTGAGAGCAAGTAGAACAAGAGGGTAGGCATTTAATCATGTTGGCTAAATGAAACAAGCGACAAAACTGCTGGTGCAATCAACCATCATGAGATAAATGTTGTTTCTTTGCTCAAACTTGGTGCTTTGTTCGAACACTTGCTCTGGGGTATCCAACGAAGCAAATTCAAGTTGCTATCCCCTTGAATTTTTACGAAGGCGACACCGTAATATGTACATAGGCACGCCCTTATTTTGGCTGAAGATACTTTGGGTTTGACTATTCTAATGTACGTAGCAACCGATGGTTATCACATTTTGTTTCTTGCCCACTCATTAATGTAACACCAAAAGCCTTGCTTTGAAAAACAACCATCCATTATGTATATGATACTTGCTTGGTGACCTATCCAATGTGACATTCAACCAAAGATTTTCCAAAATTTGCAGTCAATTCCCCATATTGTAAAATATATGACTCATTTTAATTTGCTTTAATGATGAATGACTATTTGAAACAGAAGAAGGGGTTGATGATTGATGCATGGACTTCTTAGAAGCGATACAATCTTGGAGACATCCTTGATATGCTTGCAGTATATTGGGCAAATTTTCATATGCAAATCTTCAGCTTCTATAGGAAACTCCTAGCTTGTGATCTCCTTCACAAGGCAAATGTGATTTGAGTCACATTGTAGCCCGAGTACTTCCTTGATGGTGAGTAGGTTTGCTTCTCACATCAACAAAGCTACAAAACCAACCTCAAGATTCTTGTGCTTCTCATCGTTGGAAAGACCAAATGTTATGCAGGAAAGCGGACACCCAATGACTAAAGAAAGGCCAATTACGACCTTAAAATTGTTTGCATCATCTTGTTGAATGTTTAACACTTTTGCGTTCGATTTCTCAATTCTATAGTCAATGGTGGGAAGGGGAAAACATGAGTTGATGGTTATTTTGTTCAAGGCTTTGTAATTTATGCAAAGCTTGGCTATGCCAACCTTTTTGTGGTACTTCACTGAATTATATGGAAGATGCATGGGGCGATTTCTCAAATTGTCTATCAATCGTGTTGTGGTGATACTGACTCTTGAGCGTACACTTACCGGTTCTCCTAGGCCTATTGAGAGGGAGATTTGTTGGCAAATGGGTGCTAAAAAACAACCCATCAAATGCTATTTGTAGTTTGCTACAACCTAGGCACGGGCAAGTGTGCTCGTTGTTAGTGGCCCCACCCCTTAGCTTTCATTGTATTTTTCTGTTCTGTCTAATGGACCCTTTGAACTTTCATAGCCAATAAACTTTCTTTCTTTCTTTCTTCTAGATATTTATTGATGTAGTAAAACAACAGTGTGCTCCGTTTTGGATTGTTGTCATAATGTAAATAGCAAAGACCATAGAGGATTCAACCAATAGCTGTTACTCTTTCGAGTACCTAAGATCTCATGGTCGGAGCTGTCCACTGCGCCCCATGACAAATCATGGTGTTGAAGGGGACCAATTCGGAAATTTCTTATGCAAACCCGATTCTTCTAGCCATGGCTTCAAATAACCTTACTTGGTGGGAATTCTACGACGTGGATGCTTCTCCTCGGGATTATTTTTGAGCCCTTTGTTGTGGATGCTGGAAGGGCACCATCTTCTCCTTTTTGCTTTTGAAATTGTGGAAAAAATGCACCTGTTGCTGCTGTTATGGTTCCCACGTTGGTCATTCTTCTTTTGGTTGGGTTGCCATTTACTACCTCTTTACTTGTTGAAGAACGAGATGTTTGACATGTGTTATAGTTGGGATTTGGACCTCTAATCATCATCTCAAAGTGTGTGCAAGGTCAAAGAACTCGTTATATGATTTGGATTGGTGGCTTGTTAAGTCCACATGATGTAACTTGGGTCTAACCAAGAGTATGTCTTATCCGAGGTTGTCACTTGAGCTAGCACAAGATGGGTTCGGAGACATTGGATGGTTGTCTTAATGATAAAAGTTAGTACTCGTTAGGTTTTTTGAATCATTAACAATACACAAAACATAATGAAGTTTTTGAATCATTAAGGGGCTAGGAATTTAATACTTTAAAATTATCAAAAGCTATGTCCTTCATCTTCTAAATTCTATGACAATGTTTGCGTATTTCATTACACTAAACATGATCATTTTCAGCTTATGCTACCAAAATGTTGGTTTGAATTGTTTACTTTGTTTGCCAACTTTGATTGTAGGCGTTGTTTGTCAACTTTGGATTGGCGCAGGACAAAGATGGGAATTGCTATTTGAGGTTGTGCAATTCTTACTTGTTGTTTGTTCTTTAATCACAATGAAAGGATTGCTTTATGCATTTATTCTAATCTATACATGCTAATATAGATTTGCACTAAAATGAGTTTTTCAAAGGGATTGACAATTGAACAAAATCATCCTCATGTGCAAGGAAGTAATGAGAAGATCCTGGAAGTATAAAAAAACAATGGTCATGGCGAATGCCAAGAGAACTCTTCTAAATCAAGAAGTCTATAAAATGGATTGTGGATGGTAAAATTGATCATTGTCATAGACTAAAAAGTATTTCATACGAGATCTCTTAGTCAGTCTAAGTATAGTATCACAAGGGGTAAAGGGCAAGGACATGCAGACTATGGGAATGAATGACAAAACTGAATAGCGCATGAAAGCTGAGAGAAATCATATTGAACTTATATGAGCGCGGTTTTACGAGTTGGCAAGATCTTTTGTAAATTGAATAGAGGAAAAAGTCTACTTAAGTATGGACGTTGGGTTAAAAGCGAGTGCTTTCTCTCACATGATTGATAGATGATCAAGATGAATGGATGTGACTATAGTTTGATGGAGGTCTTGAATCGCGTGTTATGATTTTATTTTCTATTAGATGCAAATAGATGGTCCTAAAAAGGAATGCAAACATACATTACCAAAACAAGCGAGTACAAGTACTCGTGAGCACTATCCTTAGAGGGACAAGTTGATTTGGGAAGAGAGAGAGAGAGAGAGAGAGAGAGAGAGAGAGAGAGAGAGAGTTTATTAAAGTCTTCGGAAGATCGATGGGTCTATGAGACTGGGAAAAACCTGATACAATGAGCTGTGGTATTGGAGCTACTAAACGAGCATCCATACCAATGCAGAATGCAGAAAATGCAAAATGATAGTACTAATCCTAAGTACAATATAGTCATATCTCGACTATATATATATCAATCTTAGCATCATCTTCGACATCATCATAACCATTATCATCATCATCAACAGCAGTAGGACATCAGGATGGATGGGGTTGTGGAAGTGGAGGCATGAGGTCAGCAATAGAGGGCTGTCGCCCCCCCAAGGGTGCAGTACTGGTACATCTCCTAGTCATAGCTCTGCGTCTGACTAGGGCCACGGTGGACCCCGTCTATTGGGCTCCGACCCTAAACAAGAAGGGAATGTCCCCAAGTATGATCTGTGAGTCAACCCTCTGTCTGAGCTGTTGGGTCACAGGCTCCGGGTCACGGTCATGTCGAGGCCTTCCCTCGTGGGGGTCTATGTGATCTGGCTGAAAGAACTCCGTGATAGAGCTCTGAGAGGTATCAGTCGAGGGAGAAGTCTATTCATGCCTCCGTGCTTGGAGTATCCTATCGCGGTGTCTGAGCACCTCATGAATCAAAGCAGCCAAACATTGTTGGTCTGGGTAGGAGAAGAAACGGGCCAAAACTATCTCTGAAGAGGCAGTAGAAACTCCCTCGGATCTCATAGTAGACAGGACATCTGAAGATGAAATGCTCCTCTGTCTCAATCTCCTGCATGTCACCTAGTGTGCATATGCGCCTCTCCCTGGGTAACCGCTCCGCTCTGCGGCTCTTAATACGAAGTCTGTGTGAAGAGACTCGGAACTGCCCAAGAGAGATCCTCAGCGAGTGGGGTAGGTGAATTTGCGTGTATCCTGGTGGATCAATGAAATCCTCCGTTGTGATATGTAAGAAGTGATCTCTGTAGAAGCCTAGCTTCACTGGAAGATCACTCGGGCTCAGTGTAGCTGTAGTATATCCTCACGGATAATTTGGTTGACCTCATGAGATAGGAGGGGAGAACGGAGCATCCATGCTGTACTGGAAAAGGCAAGTGCCATAGAAGAGGACAATGCTAGCCATGGTATCCTGCTACGCCCAGATGTGTAATCCCCATACTCCCTGACTCGGTACAGATACGTGATGTCTTGAAATGCAGCATCTAGCTGTAATGGGGGTGACCCAAACTCTGCCAAAATGATCTGGTGAGGGACGGATGGCTTACCACGGATCATCCGTGATAACATGAGAACCTGTAGCGGCTCCGCCTTGGCCCACTCTGTATTCGACAAGTCTGGCCCCCATCATGGACTGCAGTACATCCTTGCTGGGCGGACCAAGGAGTCAAAAAGCAACCCTTTGGTCCGTGGATCCTGAAAGTGAGAGCAGAAGGAATGTCTCTCTAGCCTAGCCAATGAAGCATATCCTCTGCTCAGGCGTGCACGTATTGCGGGTCTCATGGTGAAGATGGGTCCGGAAAAGACGGCCCGAAGGTAAGTGTATGATGAAACTATCTTTATAGGGGACGCATCAAATGTGAAATGCTCATCTCGCACGACAAGTCGAGATGTATTGAAGATCATAACCTTGGTTTTACCCAAGTTGACCTTCAAATCATGAGACTCAAAAAAGGACTGTAGTGCGTCAAGGTGTCTCTGGAGCCCCTCTGCTGAGGACGACAAGAGGGCCACGTCATCTGCATAGAGTAATATCTGGATCAACGTGACCGCGAGGGAGCAACCTACCTCACCCTGTGCTTGCATCACTGTCTCGAGCTCGTCGATGTAGAGGCCAAACAAGGTAGGTGATAATGGGCACCCTTGCTTGACCCCGATAGTGCTCATGATCTCGTCTGTCCATCCAGATCCTGTCTGGACTCTGCCTGAAACTCGCTCATAAAGTGCTATGACAGCCCAAATGATCTCCTGGTCGTAACCCAAATCTGGTAGGCGTCATATGAGGCGGACTCTCGGAACGGTGTCAAATGTCTTGCGGAAATCCACAAAGCAACAGTAAACCCTCTGCTTCCATGTCCTTGCCTCCTCAATGATACATTTGAGTGCGAGAATATGGTCCATGGTCCCATGATCCCACCTGAAAGGAGCCTGTCTGGCTGCTCTGAGCCGTTGATACTCCGCAAATCTGTTGACCTCGGAATCAAGTATTGATGCATAAATCTTGGACATGAAATGGTGGGGGAGGGGAGAGATTGGGAGGGGGGAGGAAAGAGGGAGGGAGAGAAAGAGAGAGAGAGATAGCACGCAAAATAGAAAGGAGTATGGGTATTGGATGAGTGGGGCAACGTGGCCTAAAATAACTGGAGGGACACTTTTTTGAAAAGTGTAAGGGACACTCAAAAACGTCATATAGTCATTTGGACCATCCAAAAATTATATGCTCCACTTTTGCGTACAAAGGTTATAAATATGTATGTATGTAGGTGTACACACACACACTTTTTTTTTTTTTTTGGGTGAGAAGGAATATTTTATTGCTGTGAAATAATTACATTCATAGTTACTCCAAAAGCGGAGTAATTACTATCCAACCGAAAATCTCAGTATAAGCCATATATACATCATGATCAATCAAATGACTCTGAAAGCAATCATAAAACGATTGCCGCAGAGATCGTTGGAAAAAAACTAAAGATGAAAAAATTAGGATCACCAAAGACTCTATGATTTCTGTCCATCCATAGAGTCCAAAGTGCCCAATAGGGCACCCAAACAAAAAATAAATCAAAACCGTGTCTAGCGGGATGAAAACCAAATAACCAGAAGAACCTCCCAAAAGTGTCAGTAGGAAATCTCGCTCGAAGCCGATGACGAATGAGAGCGAGGAAATCACAAGTATGTGGACAATGCCAGAAAATGTGTGGCACAGATTCAACAGGATGTAGACATATGTGGCAAATAGTCGGGGCAATATGTCTATGCACGAGTAACTGCCCAGATGGAAAAATGCCAAGTAGGACTTGCTAGAGGAAAAGTTGTCGAAGAAAGGGACTTTATAATGCTAAAGGAGACATAGTCGCTTTTGATGGGCGATCCATATGCCAAACAGAATTGGCTCTGTCAGAAACCCAAGACGGAGGTAACAACACTTTATACAGAGAAGGCAGTGTGATATGTGACAGCTTCAAAGGACGGGTTGAAGAAGAGGAAGAATGAAGAGTCCAATCCTCAAGCCTATCCTGAAGTTCCAAGCGAGGTACTGGCAAGAAAGGTTGAAGCATTTCTGAAATTTTGTGCCATAAAGGATGGTAATGAGCTCCCAAACTATACTTGCTAGCAGCCGCAGAAAAAGATAAAAGAGTGCCATCATCTTGAAGTACATCCGCCACAGAAGCAGTATCTTTGAAAGATATAAAATAAGAATGCGTGGGTTCTTGTATAGCCAAAGGAGGGTGAAATACTTTGGACCAATAAATATTCTCAGCCCTCAAGGAATTTCCCAACAAAGAATCCCTACCATTCCATTCCAAGTGGGATAAGATATGCTTCCAATCAAGAAGCAAACGAGAGACAAAAGGGCAGCCTCTGATCTTGCCTTGAATAGAGCCAAATAGAAAATCCCAATGTGTAGGTTGCCAATGCCCAAAAGCAGAAGTATCAATATGCAACAAAAGAGAGC
Source organism: Dipteris shenzhenensis (assembly GCF_047967505.1). Taxonomy (NCBI): domain Eukaryota; kingdom Viridiplantae; phylum Streptophyta; class Polypodiopsida; order Gleicheniales; family Dipteridaceae; genus Dipteris; species Dipteris shenzhenensis. The sequence goes on from NC_141598.1 coordinate 5,658,021, forward strand.
AGATCATATAAGCCCAGGGTTGATCCCCTTGCATAAACTGCAACATCATTTTTTCCCCTATGAGCAATTATATGCATTTGAATATTGAGTATGTTCAAACCCCCGTGCATCTTTGGAGAACAGAGACGATGCATAGAGAGTAATTTGAGACTTTTCTTGCCATTTTTTGAACGCCAAAAAATCTCCATGATAGCAGACATAAAGGAAACTAGATCTGTCTTAGTAAACATGATGAGGGGCAGATAGAATTGTATGTATGCTATTTAAATGGATTGTGTTATTCGCAAACGAACATGTAATGGTCAAGTTGCAAGCTTCCAATATTCAAGTTTTTTCCTCAGCTTTGTGAGCACCCAATCAGTTCGTTGAGAACGAGTGAGTCCCCAACAGAGTCTTTCCACTCTTTCCTTGTGTCTGCAAATCCTTCGTGCATGACATCATAAACCAGTTGTGCTTCAACAGAATCATGCACGGGGTCATGCTGACCCTCAACCTGCTTTTGCTTTTTGCATTGAACCGATCGATCCTTAGGTTTTTTCATAAGAGTATTCAGCTATATCTTCTGAAGAAGATGGAACCCAAGAAGAAGGTACCTGTAAAGTGATAGAAGAGAAGAAACAGTCCCGAAAAAGCCCACAAAGAAGAAGGAAACAAATACACACACACACACACACACACACCCCCCCCTGTACCTATACATACATAATATAACTACACATATATGTATACTTTTTTTTGGGGGTATGTCTATGTACACACACACTTTTTTTGGTGAAATAATTGATTGATTATATTATATGAGTAGTAACCTCAAAGAAAGGTTCTACAATTACATCAACTGAAAATTTCAGTATATGCCAAAAAGACCTCATGACCTATGCAGCGAGTCTGCAAGCAATCAAAGAAAGATTGCTGCAGAGAACGCCTAAAAAAGACAAACAGAGAGAATGTAGGATCACCAAAGACTTTACAATTCGTGTATGACTATAAAGTCCATAGTGCCCAGTAGCGAACCCAAACAAAGAAAAGATGAAACTCTGGTCTAGATGGATGAAACCCAAATAGCTAGAAGAACTTCCCAAACGGAGCAGATGGGAATCTCGCTTGCAGGTGCTGTCGAAGCAGATCAAAAAACTCACGAGAGCACGGACAATGCCAAAACAAGTGAGGCACAGTCTCCGAAGAAGCAGAACACCTATGGCAAAGTGAAGGAGCAATGTGTCGATGAGCTAATAGCTGTCCAGATGGAAACACTCCCAAAAGAACTCGCCAAAAGAAAACCTGTTGTCGAAGCGGTACTTTATAGGCCCAAAGTTGCTGTAATCTTTTCCTCCACCACTTGGCTGGGCAATGCATTCGCTAAACAGAATCACCTCTCTCTGAAATCCAAGGTTGACGCAAAAGGATTTTATACAATGCAGGTACAGTGATCTGAGATAGCCTCAAAGGACGAGAAGAGGACCTTGGACAAGTCAAAGTCCAATCTTCTAGTCGGTCCTGGAGCTCCAAAGGAGGAATCGGAACAAAGGGCGAAAGCATAGAAGTAATTTGTCGCCACAAAGGACCATAATGAGAGCCCAATCCATATGTAGTGGCTGCTAGACGAAAGGGGAGCACAGTACCAGCATTATCTATAACATCAACAACCGAGGTGATGCCTTTAAACGAGACAAAGTAGGAACGTCGAGGTTCCTATAAAGCCAAGGGAGGCTGAAAAGACTTTCGACCAGTGAATGCTTTCAGCTCTCAAAGAATTCCCAAGCAAAGATTGCCGTCCATTCCATTCCAGATGAGAGAGAACATGCTTCCAGTCAAGAAGCAAGCGGGAGACAAAAGGGCATCCAGGCAAAGTGCCATCAGTGCAGCCAAAAAAGAACTCCCAATGATCGAGTTGCCAATGACCAAACGCAGAAATAGTGATATGAGTGACCAGAGTCCTAATCATAGGAGCCCAAGGCTGATCACCTTGCAGAAATTGCAGTAACATTTTCCCCCTGTGGACAAGAATATGCACATGAATATCCATGATGTTCAATCCACCATGCATCTTGGGAGAACAAATGTGATGCATCGAAAACAGCCTGAGATTTTTTCTGCCATGTTTGGATCGCCAGAAGAGATCCATAAAGATAGACATGAAAGATGTAAGATCTGCCTTAGTGAACATGATCAATGGCAAGTAAAATTGAATATATGCCACAAGGATGGACTGCACTATTCAAAGATGAACGTGCAAAGGCCTGATTGCCAGTTTCCAATACTCAAGATTTTTCCGAAGCTTAGCCAAAACCCAATCAGTTTGTTCTGGGCGAGTGAGTTTCCACCCCAAAGGGTAACCAAGATGACGAAATTGAGTGGGTGGAATGATATCCCCGGGCCATAATAGACTATGCCAGTATTTGGAATGCAAAGGGAGCAGCTTAGACTTCTGAAAATTAACATGAAGACCAGCTGCCAAACCATAAATAGAGATGGCCTGCATCAAGGCACCAAGATCATGGGGCGTATTCTTCGGGGTAAAGAAAGAATCATCAGCATAAGCTTGAGCAACCATGCTGCGATTAGCATCCAATTCCAATCCATGAAGTGATCCTGTAGCCACAAGATGATCAATATATTGCAGCATAGGATGAGTAGCAATGGCATACAGTAAAGCACTGAGAGGGCATCGTTGGCGGACCGAACAACGAAGAGTCCACTCATCAGAGATATCCCTAGAGATAATGCAAGCCGCATTGCTATCTCTGTAAAGCCAGTAAATAACCGGCTGCATTTTTTGTCCAAACCCCAAAGCTCGCATAGTTTGCGAGATGAAATCCCATTGAACTGTGTCAAAGGCTTTTGCAATATCTACCTGCAAGAGTAGAACATCCTGCTGCGTGTATTTGGCATGTTCAATCCCAATATAAGCATTGGCAATGTTATCTGTGATATGGCGACGTGGAACAAAGCCATATTGGGAGGGGTGCAACCCATCATGCAGATAATCTTTAATCCGATCAACCACCATTTTGGCAATGATCTTGTAAATGACTGGCATGGGCCTCCAATCACCCAGTGAATCACATAGCTGCTTTTTTGGAATCAGCTTGAGAGGACCCTTTTTCCATGACAAAGGCATCTGCTGATTTTGCCATGCTGTATTTACCATTTGCAGCAAGGTGAATTTAAGAAGATCCCAGAATGCAAGAAAAAATTCAACAGTGAGACCATCCCATCTTGGAGATTTCCATCTACGACAGGATCTCAGTGCGTCAGACAATTTCCTTTCAGTGAAGGGATGTTCAAGTTCCAAAGCCTGAGCATCAGACAGAATTGGATGAACATGCTGCAAAAGAAGCTGACGTGGAGACACGACTCAAGGAGAAAGAGTATCTAGATGCCCAAAATGAGTGGAGAAGTGCTGCACACATAAATCAGCAAGCTCTGAACGAGATGTTGACCAAGAACCATCAGGCATCCGGATCCGACAGATATTGGCAGCCTGTCTTTTGTAGTGTAAACTCTAAACAAATTGCTTGGAAGAGCAGCCTTTATCCAAAAATGCCCGTTGTCTGGATCGAGTTTCCCATTTAGAAAGCTTTCTGTGATCATTAGATTGAAGAGAGAATTGAGCCTGACATAAGAGCATGCTTTCCTCTGAAGACAAAGGGCGAAGATGAGCAAGCTCAGTCAAACTTTGACATGTAAATTTGGCATGTGCTACAGTCTCCCTTGTGGCTTGCATATAGGATTTGCCATAATCTCGAATAACTGCTTGCATCCGAGCAACAAAAGCTTGCCAGGCATAATGCAAACCAATGCGTATCTGACGAGAGAGAGGCTGAATAGGATCAAAGACCAAGGCTTTAAAGTCAGCATGCTCCAGATAACTATTATCAATCAGCAAAAGCCTTGCAAGGCAATCTGTCAGTGGGAAATTCATGTAAGGAAAGCCTCAACCAAAGAGAAGCATGATCCGAATGTGTGAAAGCATGATCAACCCAAATTTGACAAGTAAAGGCATCACAATGCTGTGGATCAATCTAATACCATCTGTCCAAGCGTGCCCGATAAGAAGATTGAACATTATGCTGAAAGGTATAACCCGGAAGCATGGGCTGTAATTCCTTCTAGAGATCAACCAGGCGCAACTGAAGCAAAAAATCAGACCATGCCTGTGTTTCAGAAGCCAATATATGAGTGTGGCCTGAGGTGTTGTCACCCGATTGAGGGGCATTATTAAAGTCACCACAAATGAAGGCATGTTGTCGCCATGGATAAGTATGCATGGCAGCCCAGATCAAAGCTCTATCACGAGAAGACTGGGGGGCATAAACCGATGCAAATTCAAAAATTTCCCCTTGAACAAGGCATTGAACAATAATCCATCTACCATGGCGATCGTTGAGATCCACAACAGGTTGAAGGTCGTGCTTTACCATAAAAGCCACACCAGAAAAGGAGTGCTCTCCAACATAGAAGATATCATAACCAGCAAAATGGCCTATTTGACCAGCATACATATGCTGATTATGCTCTTGCAAAGCAATTATATCAGGCTGCAATTGCCTGATATACATCCAGACCAGTTTCCATTTGCGACCATCACACATTCCCTGTACATTGAGAGTAACACACTTCAGATGATCAAGCATATTTACAGTTATGGGACAGGTATGTACAGCAACTTACGGGCTGTCTACGTCTGCATTTCCACCTCAATGTTCGGGCCTCTGCCCTAGGATGAAGGATCAGCCTAAGGAGAGGACAAAAGTGCAGCAACTTCTTCTTCAGGAAACAAGGTTCGATTTGCAGTCACAGCAGCCCAGGTCAAGCCAACACCAGAGTTTTCAGGAGGTGTTTTCCCATGAGAGGATGCACCACTCCAAGTCTGAGAAGGCAAAGGTCGCCTGGGGGAGATCACTTTGCGAGGAGTTTGCCATCCCTCAGTCAAAAAAATTTCTCCTTTCCCCTGAGGTGGAGAGGACAAAGGCACAGGAAAAGAAGCATTACCATGTGAGACAGCCGGGGCTTTGCCTTTGTCTTGAACAGAGAAAAACTGTTTGACCCCTTTGTTTTTGACCACAAAAGAGGCATTTGCATTCTTATTCAAAGGCTGAACCATTTCAGCTTGCACTGGCATCCGTGGAGCTCGGGAAGGGCATTGTGAAGGCATGTGCCCACATTGCTTGCATTCAAAGCAAGCACCTGAAAACAGCCCCTACTTGAGCTTGTAAAAGGCACTCCCCATGGAAACATTATTCACAGTGACCGAATATGAAGATGGAGTGGGATGATCTGTATCGCACAAAATACCACCTTACCGAGCGAAGCTGCAATTTTAGGTAGAAGAGAAGACAAGCATTGAGGAAAATCCACAACTTCTACCCAAACAGGGCAACGATGCCGAATCAATGCTTGGTAATCCCGGGTGGGAGACCAAGGCAGAACATGGACCATCTGCTGGCCATATAAAAGAGGAGAGTGCTCCAGCAAAACCTGACGGTGCTCCTCATCAGCCATGATGATCTCAAAAAGCCCCTCGCTGCATAATGAACTTTTTTGACATAAGAACCACCCAGGGTTCGAGTCAACCAATTCCCAACATCTGCAGCAGCAGGCATCCGTCCTGGGAAGAAAATTATAATGGCATGCTTTGCATACTCCTTAACTGGATCAAATATATCATCCACTTCCACCATAATGCCAGTGGTGGGAAGTGGATCTTTCCAACCTTTACGGGTGTCTTCAAACCCTTCATGCATAACCTCATAAACAAGCTGAGCCTCAGCACAGTCATGAAGGGAATCGTCTGAATCCATCACTTGTTTTTGTTTCTTGTTGGAAACCGACTCGTCTTTGTGAAAGGTTTTCTCATAGGAATAATCCGCCATTCGAGTTAAGGAAAAAACTTGGAAGCAGCAATGCTTTACAAGGAGGAAAGCACAGCAGGTACAAAACTGTACGGTGTTTTCCTAGCTGTACGGACGTAATCGTACGGATTTTGGACAGTACGAATTTTTTTTTTCTTGACAGGCAAACTGTACGGACTTTCTAACGAAACGGACTGTACGGACAAATTGTACGAAATTTTTTGACTGTACGGACACACACGCACGCGTGCACACATACATGCGCGCGCGCACACACACATGTTTTGGGTGAAATCTTTGATTGATTATATTATATGAGTAGTAACCTCAAAAAAGGTGCTACAATTACATCACCTGAAAGTTTCAGTATATGCAAAAAAGACCTCATGATTGTAGCGGGTCTGCAAGCAATCAAAGAAAGATTGTTGCAGAGAACGCCTAAAAAAGCCAAACAGAGAGAAAGTAGGATCACCAAAGACTTTACAATTCCTATATGTCCATAAAGTGAATAGTGCCCAGTAGCGAACTCAAACGAAGAAAGGATGAAACTCCGGTCTAAATGGATGAAACCCAAATAGCCAGAAGAACTTCCCAAACGGAACAGATGGGAATCTCGCTCGCAGGTGCTGTTGAAGTAGATAAAAAAACTCACGAGAGCACGGACAATGCCAAAACAAGTGAGGCACAATCTTGGAAGAAGCAGAACATCTATGGCAAAGTGCAGGAGCAATGTGGCGATGAGCTAATAGCTGTCCAGATGGAAACACTCCCAAAAGAACTCGCCAAAAGAAAACCTGGTGTCGAAGCGGTACTTTATAGGCCCAAAGTTGCTGTAATCTTTTCCTCCACCACTTGGCTGGGCGATGCATTCGCCAAACAAAATCACCTTTCTCTGAAACCCAAGGTTGAGGCAAAAGGATTTTATACAATGCAGGTACAGTAATCTCAGATAGCCTCAAAGGACGAGAAGAGGACCCTGGACAAGTCAAAGTCCAATCTTCTAGTCGGTCCTGGAGTTCCAAAGGAGGAATCGGAACAAAGGGCGAAAGCATAGAAGTAATTTGTCGCCACAAAGGACCATATTGAGAGCCCAATCCATATGTAGTGGCTGCTAGAGAAAAGGGGAGCACAGTACCAGCATCATCTATAACATCAACAACCGAGGTGATGCCTTTAAACGAGACAAAGTAGGAACGTCGAGGTTCCTGTAAAGCCAAGGGAGGCTGAAAGACTTTCGACCAGTGAATGCTTTCAGCTCTCAAAGAATTCCCAAGCAAAGATTGCCGTCCATTCCATTCCAGATGAGAAGAACATGCTTCCAGTCAAGAAGCAAGCGGGAGACAAAAGGGCATCCAGGCAAAGTGCCATCAGTGCAGCCAAAAAAGAACTCCCAGTGATCGAGTTGCCAATGACCAAACGCAGGAATACTGATATGAGTGACCAGAGTCCTAATCATAAGAGCCCAAGGCTGATCACCTTGCAGAAATTGTAGCAACATTTTCCCCATGTGGGCAAGAATATGCATATGAATATCCGTGATGTTCAATCCACCATGCATCTTGGGAGAACAAATGTGATGCATCGAAAGCAGCCTGAGATTTTTGCTGCCATGTTTGGATCGCGAGAAGAGATCCATAAAGACAGACATGAAAGATGTAAGATCTGCCTTAGTGAACATGATCAATGGCAAGTAAAATTAAATATATACCACAAGGATGGACTGCACTTCTCGAAGACGAACGTGCAAAGGCTAGGTTGCTAGTTTCCAATACTCATGCTTTTTTTCGAAGCTTAGCCAAAACCCAATCAGTTTGTTGTTGGCGAGTGAGTTCCCACCCCAAAGGGTAACCAAGATGACGAACAAACTTAGTGGGTGGAATGATATCCGTGGGCATAATAGACTATGCTGGTCTTTGGAATGCAAAGGGAGCAGCTTAGACTTCTGAAAATTAACATGAAGACCAGCTACCAAACCATAAACAGAGAGGGCCTGCATCAAGGCACCAAGATCATGGGGCATATTCTTTGGGGTAAAGAAAGAATCATCAGCATAAGCTTGAGCAACCATGCTGTGATTAGCATCCAATTCCAACCCATGAAGTGATCCTATAGCCACAACACACACACACACACACACATATACATACACATATACATACACATATACTTCATGGGATAAATCCAAGTGAACTTGATGAAGTCATCCACAAAAGAAACAAATTAGTAGTATCCTCGAATTGATGCTGTTCGGATCAGCGGACATACGTCACTATGTACGTAGTGCAACTTTTTGGATGCACCAAGGGTCCCGTCTTTTAGAAATGGGGACCGATGCAGTTTTCCCAACAAGCAGCGCTCACAGATTTGTTTTGTTATTGCATGCATGGGGTGAGAGATCTACCACCATGTCCTTTGAATGCATTTTCACCAAACTATCAAAGTTTAGATGCCCCATCTCTCATGCCTTGAGTATCGGAAGTCACAGATTCAACAATAGCATTAGCTTCTATAGCAGCCTGTTTTTAAAAGGCAACAAGGTGATACAACCTGTTGTCAAGTCTCCCGGTGAGTACAATACAGTTATCGTACCGGTTATCATTCACGGGACAATGCAAATCCCTGGTCGGGAGCTTTGCCTTCATGGTCAAGCTTTCCAAGAGATAGATGGTGAGCGATTGCAAATGTAAATTCCCAAAGAAAAAGAGTGCCTTGCAAATGTCAAAGCCTCATGGCTACAATGCAATGAGCTGGCTGCTCCAAAGCTGACTGAAAAGCTGCAAATGCTATTCCAAAACATAACAGCAAATGCTTTGCAACTGTAAATGCCGAGTAGGCTGCTCAAACACTGAGCAAAATCCACAATCTGCCCCAAAATCTGCTCTAAGAATTTATCCAAGAAAACACTGGCCTGCAAAAGGCTGTGCTGCAAAAGTGACCAGCCCAAATCAAAGGACAAATACCTGCAAATCTGTCCAAGGCAAGTCTGAATACAATGTGCCCATGCCCACAAATAGTGGCTAAATGTGCATGCAAAGCGACTTGGGGGAACGAGAGCCAAGTGGAGTGCAGAGGTTGCTAAAGCCCCAAAATTTTAAGGCAAAGACCCAAATCGAAGGGCAAATGCAAATCAAATCTAAATTTGGTTGTATCAAGCAAGGGTCACTGCAAATAACAGCAAATCTGACAAAAGCCCCAAATTCTTGAAGGGCAAATATGCCAAAAAGAGGAAAATTTTGAAAAGCCCCAAATTGTGCTACAACCTACGAATGTGACTCAATGTGCCGCAATTTCAAGCCAATGTCAATGCTCTTGCATGCAATGCTTGCAATAAATTGGCCTCACAAATCCCCAAAATCTAGCAATTCAGACCACTAAAAAAGCAAATGTCCGCAATTCTCACTCACACTGAGTGAAAAAATGCCTACAAAGCTGCAAAATGTGTTGTCCACTGCAAAATTGTAGCCCATTGCCAAAAGCCCTAATTTGTATACCAAAAATTTGAGCAAAAAAAAGGTCAATTTCAGGAGCTCTGCAAATTTGCAATCTGACTGCAATGTGCTTGCAATAGACTCAAAAGTTTCAATCGCTAAAGGACAATTGCGCCCAAAAGTGGAAATTGCAGTCATGGAGAAACTGTACAGATAGTTGTGTCAGATGTACAATTCGTTGTACGGATGACACGACGTCTAAAATCAACTCACAAGGTGTGTGCGATGTGCTTGTGTGGCAACCTGTATGTATTAACGGACAAGTACATGTGTGCGATATACCTACATGGAAACTTGTAAGGACATGTATGGCCAACTTGTAAGCATCCACTTGGCGGAGATGTGGAACGGACGTTTTGAAAGAGCTGTACGGACGAATGGTTGACTGTACAACAAATTTGCAGTTGACATCAGTACGTTGTACGGTGTTCTACACTTCGTTCACAAGACATATTTGCAAATGATGTACGACTGTAGTCCATACATTGTACAGACCACCAGATGTAGACAACCGGTATGAACTTTAGCGAGTACAAGCATTAGAAGATATCATTATATTACAAGCACTTAGCCTTGGTATGGCCTTGTATGCTAGTTGGGACATTTTGCTTGGCCTTGGTACGTTGGCCAGCCAATTGACTTTAGGGCCATATAGTGGCCACTCTTGTACTTTTTTCATTATCTATTTGCATGTACTTCGTTTTGCTTCAGCTTGTTGTCTGCCTCCTTACATTCCATACCATTCCACTCCATTGCTTCTCGCACCTAACAGTGGTATCAGAGCACTTAACATTCAAGACCTGTGCGCAGTCAGCAATCCTCCAGCTCCTCCAGCAGCTATTTGCTGAAATTGCCAGTTTGAGAAATTAACTTTCCATCAACAATGTGTGCTGCAATCGCTCTACAAGTGCATTTCTTGTAATATAATGACAAACGGATTTCACCCAAAGAAAAAAGTGTGTACATATGTGTATCTGTATGTAGGTATGTATGTATGTATGCATGCATGTGTATGTGTTATAAATAGGCAATCCTTTAAGATTGTTTGTCTGTTCGTCAGATAGACTACAATCTCTACTTGCCTTATAATGAGATTTTCTGATCTTGTACTTGCTGATCTCTGCTTTGGGGACAGCATCTTGGTAATACCCTACATGCTTGCATCTGAGGGAGATTGTGCTGCATCTTCTCTGGAGCTGTCTTACTGCTCGTGATTTTATTCCTAGATTGGCAGCTTCTCTTCTTGCCTATTTTTTGAGGATTTCCTTTGAAAGTCATTTTTCGCTGTTTGGTAGATATGCCTCCGTTCGAGTTTATGCTCAGTTCTTTTGGTGATGTCGCCACTAGGCTTTGTGGTTGTTATGTCATGCTCATACGATTCGGTTGTAGCGGCACTTCTCAGTGGATTTCTTTTGTTCTTCTTTGCATCAGTCTCTCCAAGATCTTGGAGACCTTCCTTTCGGCCTAGCTATGATTATTTTATCACGATTTCTGGTTTTTCAGCAGTACTTGCTTTCTTTTGGGGGTAGCTATGAATGTACATTATTTCCATTTCCACCATTTAGCTGGCCGATGCATTCGCCAAAGAGAATTACCCCTTTTTGAAACCGAGGGTTGAGGCAAAAGGATTTTGTATAATGCAGGAACAGTAATCTGAGATAGCCTCAAAGGACGAGAGGAGGACCCAAGGGAAGTCAATGTCAAATCCTCTAATCGAACCTGGAGTTCCAAAGGGGGAATCGGAACCAAAGGCGAAAGCTTACAATTGATTTGCTTCCACAAAGTACGATAATGAGAACCCAAACCATACTGTGTGGCTGCCAGAGAAAAGGGAAGCATAGAGCCATCATCATGAATAACATCAGCAACAGTATGAAGTCCTGTTTTTTCCTTTTTCTGTTCCTGCTCTCTCTCTCTCTCTCACACACACACACACACACGTACACACACACACACGGTGTGTGTGTGTGTGTGTGTGTGTGTGTGTTGCTCTTGCACATTGTTTGTGTTTCTCCTATCCTAGAGAGACTATTAGGCATCTCTTGTGGTGCTACTTGGCTACTCGGCATTGAGGCATTGTTGAATGGGCCCAGAATTCATTTCTCTTTGCATCCCATCGTATTTCCTTCCATGTCCCTTGAATACATATGCATGTTTCAAGGATTCCTATGTGGTGCACATGACGTAGGTGATATTTCTTTGCAGCTCTTAAAAGTGTTTTTCCACTGTTTTTAGCTGTCCCAACTAAGGGTGGTAGCGGTTGTACACTTCATTAGTTAAATCAGTGGTTTCACAAAAATGTGTGTGTGTATCATTTGGCCTATCCTTTGGATTGGTCAATTACTCATCGCCAACAAGCGGACTGGATATTAGCAAAACTTAAAAAAAAGCTGGCAACATGGCCTTTCTATGTTTGGTTACGCATTGTTCAATGAATTTTGGTGGCCTATATTCAGTTTTACTTACTGCTGATAATGTTCAGCAAGGCATAAGTTTCTTCTTTTATGTCCACTATTTAGGAAACTTTTTTTGCATTCTAAACATGGCAAGAAGAGTTTGAAATTAGTCTCGCTACAACATCTCTGTTCGTCAAAAAATGCACGGGGGGTTGAATATCCTTAACATTCAGGTGCATATTCTTCCCCACAAGGGGAAAATGATATTGCAGTTCTTGCAGGGTTCTCAACCTTGGGCTGCTATGATACGCCACTTGCTTTCACAGCTCACCACTCCTGCTTGTGGATATTGGCAGCCTACACAATGGGATTTCATTTAAAATTCTCACTTAGAACCACAAAAATCTGAATTCGTACGATTGGATATATTCTAGTCTTACAAAGGCATATATATAATCTAGATCGGGTGAGTTTTTTGTTCTTTTAAAACCAACTAACAAGAATCTTGTATCACGGAGGTTTGTAAGCTAAAAAATGCAACACACGTTGCTGGGTCGTTGGCATAGACTTAGAGGTTGTTTCTTTGTTGTGGAGAGCATGCCCAAAGTTTTAACAAAGGTTTGTTGCATCACAAAATTATATTCATAAATATGAATAAGCTTATGTTATCTGTGACTTAGCATGTCAATGGTTTACGGTGTTAAAATTGATGGAGATTATTTGTTGAGATTCTTTATGAGAAAGCAAGAGGACTCCGTGCCCACAAGGATTTATTTGTACAGGTTTTGTATTGTCGAAGGGCTTTGTTTTAAGGTCAATGCCATAAGGTGGCATGATAAAGCTGACATTAAGAGTGCAAAATGGCAGCTGATCCAAAAGACCCAGGGTGGCATATAAATACTTTAGCCTCGATTGTGAGTTTATGTTTGTTTGTATCTGGTGCTCAAGATAAACTCAGACAAAGTGCAAAAAGAGTTTAACATGTACACTAAAGTCTATGAACAAAATAAACATTAACACTCTATAGATGCTTCTAGTATGCCTTTGACAGGTTTTGTATTGCTGAAGGGCTTTGTCTTAAGGTCAATGCCATAAAGTGGAATGATAAAGCTGACATTACGAGTGCAAAATGGCAAGTGATCCAAAAGACCCAGGGTGGCATATAAATACTTTAGCCTCGATTGTTAGATTATGTTTGTTTGTATCTGGTGCTCAAGATAAACTCAGACAAAGTGCAAAAAAAGTTTATTATGTACACTAAGTATATGAACAAAATAAACATTTACACTCTATAGATGCTTCTAGTATGCCTTCGTGACACATTGAATTAATGTTGGAGGTCGATTTGTGTAAGTTAGATAGGTTGAGACTGCAAGGGGCACGCTATACACCCTATCATTAGAGCAAAAAACAAAACTTGAGATATTTTAAAAATCTATTTTTGGCACGTGGTAGGGAGGAATGTAAAGCACAATAATTTAGCTACTAGGCTCCCTAATATGCTGAAGTGAAAGATTTATTCTTTGCATATGCTCATCATGCATGATGGTGCACATCTGATATTGCAATCCAGTCCAATGCCCTGCATCCAAAATAGTTTTACCAATCTCAAACTTTGCTATGCACTGTCTCTCTTTCTACCAACTCGTAGAGGTAAGCATCATCATGTATGTGACACACTTACATCATTCCGTGGCCTCTTTTCCGTAACATAATAGTGAGAAGGAGCAATGGTCCTAAGTATCGTTGCCAATAGTTTCTATGTCCTCCACATCGATGTGATCATGACCATGAGCAGTACTAGTAAGCAAGGGAAAGTTATCATCAAACTGGCCTGCACACTCGCACAAGATCTCATATGTGTACTCTTACGAGATTACATTGCAACCCTTAAATCGCTTTTCCACCTTGTTTAGATGTGGTGCAAGACACGTGTAAATGTACTCATCTTCACAATAGTTCATCCACATAGACAAGTCACCAAAGTATAGGTTCAATTCCTGAACATATCCGAGGACCAAAGAGAGTAGGCTGTATTGTGCTTCAGGCTGAGGCTGAGTCCAGTGGACTGTGGAAGAGGGGGGCTGCATGGAGTCTGAAATATGGGGCTGATTCGTGAAATAGGAATGCTTGGAAGAAGGCTTAGGAAGTGGGGGGGAAGGAAGAGGTGAAGGATGGGGACTGATGATAGGGAATGGAGGATGGGGCTGAGGATGGAGGCAGCGGATGAGGATTGGGAGTGGAGAGCTGAAAGAAGGGGGTGGGAGTGGAGATGCAAAGGTGGGGATTGGACTGTGGAAGTGGAGAGCCTTGGGAGAGGAGAGGGGAGGAGATTGCAGGGCTAAGGCAGAAAGGGGAAGCAGAGGCGCCATGAAAAATGGCACAGGTGGTGGGAGAAAAAGGTGTATGTTTTCAATGGATGAACTTTAGAACCTCTTACCTGTACAATGTACGATACACGTACCGTATGGTATGGAACATGCCGTACCGTACCATATGAAAACATCCATAGTACACGTACTATAACTACCTCGGGTTACCTTGTAAAAAGCAGTTCTGCGTAGGCTAAGTAGCCATTTGATGATTTCCAACTTTATTTACTGGTATTCAACTGACTGGTGGCACTAATATCTAGCTATTGGACATTTCCACTGCATATGCGCTACATCAATCAAAGTCTCTAGTGAGGTGTAGAATGCATGAGCTGCCTTGTGGATTGGGAATGCGTACTCAACTTAGGGCGCAACATCTTATAAGAAAACGTAGACAGACAGAGTGAACTTAGTGGCAGATTTCATTCATGCACGTGGAGGTGGCTCATATTCTTATTTTTTTATTAAGGGTGAGTGATTATAATTGGTTCAAGCGAGATTATGACAGTGCACCCTTGAAGATCTGATCTAAGCTTTTATTGTAACTCTCTATGGCATTTTATGATGTGCTAGGATAGGTATGGTAGTTGAAGGTTTGAAATATTGCTTGCTCCCTTAAGTTCGGCACACAAGTTCTATAAAGGTGTAGGAAAACTGTGGATTGCACCTTTTTGGCAATGACGTTGGAAACCTGCTCCACACCCTTTTTAACTCAATAGCTTCTAAAATTGTCCACAATATTTGTCTAGGTTGTTTGCATGCTACTCTCGACTTTCAAAAAAGTACATATGGGAATAAATCATGCTTTTTAACATTCGTTTTGCTTATGTATTGTGCAGGTATGATGATACGAATCCTGATGCCGAAAAGAAAGAGTATATTGACCACATTGAAGAGATTGTGCATTGGATGGGTTGGAGACCCTTTAAGGTGAGTAAAAGATATTGTTGGCAATCAGATGAATTGGCCTAGCTGATTGTGATCTTACCAATAGCGATCATGCTTAGAAAACAATACATTCACATGAATGTGGAGCAAATATGTGTGCTTTTATTTGATGTCAGTCTCTATCCATTATTGTGAATTTATTGTCAAGGGTAAGTTCTCAATGACTTCAACAATATTTTTATGGCAGACCACCTACAGCAGTGACTACTTTCAAGAGCTATATGATCTGGCAGTGGAGCTGATCAAGAGAGGCTATGCATATGTAGATCATCAGGTATTGTTATCACTTTCTTGCGGCTAATAGCTGACATTGATTGTACGGAAGCAGGACTTCGGTGGCTGGCTTCAAACTTGTACCATGCGTTATGAACCGTATCTCAAGCTGTCTCCCTTGACAGTTGTTTTCCTTGGTTTTTGTTTTTGGCTTACTATTGTTCTAGCTTTTTAGAATCATTGACATGTTGAAAATTCAGTGCACATGGAAGTCTAAAAAGAGAAGAAAAGTTCCTCCTACTAGGTGAGACTAAGACTTCATTAGTTGCACAAATGTCGGTTTGCAAGCCATTGTGATTCAAGTGGAGAAAAGAAGGAAACAAACACCATCCATAGTTGCATACACATGAAGGTGAACTTAAAGTGAAAAGGAAAGACAAAAGACCCGCATAAATCACATAAGGAAAGAAAAATAGCAGGGGCTGTGCTATGCATTCCCATGGTGAAAATGAGACTTTGACTGAAGGACCAAAGAAAGTTCTCTTGTCTATGCTAGGCAAGTTTAAATTCGATGTGAGTGTGATGCAAAATGCCATGAAGTGCATCGAAATACTGGTTAGAAACAAGGGGACTCTTGTGGTGTGACATCAAAATATGTGTGAGCAGCGAGGCTTCCTAATATGCTAGGTTGTTATGCTACGTATCATTGCAAGTGTCAACATGATTGGGAGAAAGTTGATAAAACGATTATAGCAATGAAACATGCTAAACGGGTTGGTTTCCGATAGAGGCCCACGTTCAGGTGTTTGCTGCCCCTATCTTTTCCCTATTTGAACCATGACATCCAAGTGTTACTTCTAAGCTCCAATTTTATCTTTGGAGTGCCGACAGAAACTTAGTACGAAGAGTTTGCAGAAATGGATGCTCAAGTATGTGTGGGTGTGTGGATTTATATGTGTGCACTATGGTCTACACCGACTATTGGGCGCAAATGACGTCAGTAGGGATGCCATATTAGCTAGTCGCTGCTATTTGTAATGGAGTTTATGGTTGCAAACCTTATCAGTAACTATCATGAGATTGAAATTGCTCTAGTTTGGGCATGTTCCTAGATTTATCTAGATGTATGCTTCTGTCGTATAAGCAGACATGCAAATTGCACCTTGTGAAGTTTCCGTCCATGTTGCGGCCTATTGGTATTGCGATAATTCTTTCTATCTTAAGTGGTGGGTTGCCCTGTAAACTAGATTTAGATGCTCGTGTAGGAGAGACTAAAAGTAAATCGTTTAGTCTTCACAAGTAGTTGTAGCTTGAATGAAGAGTTTGTGGACTACTTTTTGATTAGCCTTCTCTTTTAGTGCTAGCCTTTGTCTGCCCTTCACCTTTGGAGTGCCGACAGAAACTCAGTACGAAGACTTTGTATAAATCGATGCTCAAGTATACCCACTGTTAAGCATTGATGATGTGAGTGGGGATGCCATAGTAGCTAGTCCTTGCTATGCATGATGGAGTTTATGGTTTCAAACCTTATGAGTGACTATCATGACATTGAAACTGCTCTATGTTGTGTTTTAAGAGGATGAGTTTGGGCATGTTCTTGTATTCACATCTCTCTCTCTCTCTCTATATATATATATATATATTTATATATTCACACACACACACACATATATACACACACACACACACACACACACACATTTGTTTTAGTAAAATCTAGTGTATTTATATTCTCATAAATTTACAAGATGGGAAGTCTCCAAAATGGAGAGTATCCCAAAGATCAGAAACGTAAAAAGAAAAGCTCTATGCAAGAAGCATGGATATCACCCTCATGGCAGGCATCATATAAGGATTGCCGCGATGCGGCTCGGAAAGATTCATATGACTTGTGAATTTGGCGACCCAAGTATGCCAAATTATGCTCACTCCAGATTGTCCAAAGAGCCCAATATGTGACCCATGAGAGAAATAGTGAATAGTGAGACAAAGACCTCATATATCTTCCAAATAACCAAAAATGTTTCCCAAATCGGTGGCTCGGCAAACGGAGCCGAAGATGATCTGAAATTCTCCCAAGGAGGTTCCTAGAACACGGGCAGTGCCAAAGCAAATGAGGGACAGTCTCTGAAGGAGCCCGACATCGTGAACATGTGGATGGTGCAATGTGACGTTTGGCAAGTGTGATTCCCACTGACAATGTGCCGGTCATGCATCTCCAAAGAAAAAGTCTTTGTTTCAAAGGCATTTTACACTTCCATAATATCCGGAGATTCTTCCGCCACCATGAGAGGGGCTTCCTAATATGCCACAGAGTATTAGCATATTGCTGAATCCATGGAGTAGGCTGAAGAAGCCTGTAGGCTTTGATGGAGGTCAAGACAGGCAGAGGAACAGGATGAGAGCATGTAGCAGAGGGTTGCAATTGCCAATCCATAAGCCTGTCTGTGCCAGCCACAGGAGGAACAGGGAGAAGAGGATGTAACAAAACAGCAATTTTCTTCCATATGGACCTATGATGCATTCCCAATGAATAGGAAGCAGTGGCGTGAGGAAAAGATAAGACATAGCCCTGATCATCTACCACATCATTTATGTATCTAATTCCCAATTTCATGAGATTATATACCCGAACAGGTTCCTGTAAAGCAAGTGGAATGTCAAAGATGACTTCAATGAATACTTTCTTTCCTACAAATCTCCCAATGACAACCTTCCAATGATCAGTAGTCCAATGGCCATATGCCGATGTCCTCATGTTGACACACATGGATGCTATCATACAAGTCCATGGCTGTTGTTGACGGAAAAAAGTATGGAGCATAGTCGCCTTCCTTGCAAGTACATGATATCTTATATTGAGAACATTAAGTCCACCATGCATCCTAGGAGAGCACACCAATTCCATCTTCATCAGTCTCAATGCTTTCACAGCAGTTTTTGTCCTCCATAACAGCTCCATAGCTTGAGACATAAAGCTGAAATATCTTTGGGGGATTGATGTAACAAGGGCAAAAAGAACTGAACATAGGACATTACAATGGACTGTACTATTCTGAGCTTGACATGAAGTGGCCAAGTAGAAATTTTCCAATATTCTAGTTTATGTTGAAGTCTTTGGAAGATCCATTTTAACTGCTGCTTCCTGGTGATATGCCATCCTATAGGATATCCCAAATGCCTGACTACATCTTTGGAATGCACCACCTGACCTGGCCAGAGAATAGGATGCCAGTCACATTGTTTCAGGGGAAGCAATTTACATTTGTCAAAATTGACATGCAAGCGCGCTGCTAATCCATACAATGATAGGGTGGTCATAAGCATGTGAACTTCCCGGGGAGAATTTTGTGGCATAAAGAAGGAATCATCAGCATATGCTTGTGCCAAAAAAGATGCAGCCCTAGGGATTTTAAGACGAGTCATCTGTCCTGTGTTTCTAAGATGTTCAAGATACATCAAGAGGGGATGGGTCGCAATAGCTTAGAAGAGAGCACTAAGAGGGCAGCCGTGTCTAACTGATCTCCCCAATGTCCATGACCGAGATAGATGACTCCCAAGAATGCACTGAGAAGTAGAGCCAGAATAAAGCCAATAAACTGCATTTGCTATCTTGGGACCAAAGCCCAACTTTGTCATGATTTGAGAGATAAAATCCCATTGAACAGTGTGAAATGCCTTGGCATTATCTACGTGCAATATGAGCACATCTTGATGCGAGTACTTAGCATATTCAATTGCAGTCAATGCATTTGAGATATTGTCATGGATTTGTCTTCGCGGCACAAACCCATACTGATGAGGATGAAGGCCTGCATTCAATAACCCGTGAATCCTATACACAATCATTTTGGCAATGAGTTTGTAAACTACAGGCATCAAAGTAATAGGCCTCCAATCTGACATATGGTCACACAGATGTTTTTTGGGCACAAGTTTGATTATGCCATGCTTCCAAAGGGGCGGCAAGTGATTTTCTTGCCAGGCAACGTTGATCATTTGCAAAAGGACATCTTTCAAATCATCCCAAAAAGAAATATAAAATTCCACCGTAAGACCATCCCAACCAGGGGACTTGTATTTTCTGAGGTAAGACAATGCATTATCAAGTTCTGTGTCAGTAAAAGGTCTCTCCAATGTAAGTGCATCATCCATTTCCTTGCATCAGTCACTTGATTTGATGGGGAACCAGGAGCAGAGAACAACTTCTGGAAATAATTTTGGCATTCATCTTGGAGATCAGAGAAAGAGTGCGTCCAAGAGCCATCTATCTTCCTTACCCTTATACATGAGTTTTTCTTTCGAGTAGCATGCAGGCCCTGGAAGAAGGCTTTTGATGAGCAGACCTTATCCATGAGAGGCTTCTTTCTTGCTCTAATCTGCCATTTGTGCAATTTCCTCTGATCATTATCATTCAGTTTGATCCGAGCATGTGAAAGGGAATCATTTTCTGATTCTCAGAGAGGCCTGAAATGTGAAAATTCAGTCAATTGTTGTGCTGTCCTTTTTGCCCATTTAACCTTATTCCTTCATTAAGTCATATGCCTGTTTCCATACTCCCTAATGACATTCTGTATGCGAGAGACGAAACTGTCCCAAGCATAATCCATGTCCTCCTGGGCATGCAAAGGCAAGGGATGAATTGCAAGTCTGATCATTTGCTGGAAATATTGATGTCATAGATAAGCCTGATTAACATGCAGTAATCTACCGGAAAGAGGTGGCAAATCATCTAGTGGCATACCAAGTTGCAGATTCATCCATAATGGGGCATGATGTGACAAGCCCAATGAGAAATCTATGAGGAGATGAGCGCTGAAATCTGCATATTGTTGTGGGTAAAACAAATACCATCTGTCAAGCCTTGCCCAGTACGTAGTAAATGCATTATGATGAAAAGTATATCTAGGCATTGACCCTTGGAGAAGCAGCCATAAATCTTCAGCCTGCACAGAAAGAAGCATGCTATCCCATTTTTGCCTTTCCGATGATAGCATATGAGATCTTGTTATCTCTCGGCAGAGGGGAATTATTAAAATCTCCACAGATAAATGCATTAGATCTCCATGGATATTTGCTCAAAGAATCCGATAAAACAAGCCCTCATGGCAGAGGTCTGGGAGGCATAGACTGATGCAAACTCAAGAATATCACCATTGACATTACATTGTATGACCATCCATCTGCCACTGCTGTCATTGGAGGCTAACTGAGGCTCCAGCTCATGTCTGACCATTATGCATACACGTGAGTAGGTAGTGGTACCATCATAATATATATCATAACCGCCAAAGTAATCATGATGACCAGCCTTAGAGTGTTGATTATGCTCTTGCAAACAAACAATATCTGGCTGCATTTTATGTATATAATTCCCGAAAAGCCTCCACTTTGAGACATTGCAGAGGCTCTGTACATTGTATGTAAAGCACTTAAGTGTTTGATGCATGAAAGAGATATATACAGAAAGGTATAAGTATGAAACAAGATATTAGAGAGTCAAAGCCTCTGCCTGCATGGGCTGCATGCCTTCATGGTCCATGAAAGATATAACATTCTCCCCTTCTTCAGAATCACATATGGGGATGCCCTTCTTCAAAACCCCCATTCAATTTTGAAGGACAGGAGCTGAAGTGGAAGCCTGTCCTGGTGAGGGAGAAGAGGCATCCCATTGACGAGATTGAAAGGGGCGTTGCTTCAATACAACCACCTTCTTAGGCTGTTGAAAACCATCTCTATCTGTTCCCACAGATTCCTTCATCTTCTCTTTTTCTTTTCCAGCAAGTGATTGCACCTGATTGATTGGTTTGGCATTCTTTGCTCCATTTCTATTTGCTGTCTTAGCTTGCAAATTCTCATTCTTTCCAAACTTGTGGTAGGCAAAACAAGCTCCTGCAAACACACCCCATTTCAGTTCAAAATACTTTTTTTTCCCAATTGCACTCCCTCAACTTCCACTGTAATAGAAGGAGGGGTAGGTGAATCCGTGTCCCAGAGAATGCAGAACCTATCGCGGTTTTCCCATAGGGCGTGGAGGACAAATGACCTGTCCCAAAGTAGCAGCCAGGCCAGGCAATTCTTCATGCATATAGTCTGGGAAATTAACAACCTCAACCTATACAAGACAATGATGTCGTATGAGGCTTTGATAATCCTTGTTTGGGGACCAAGCATAGCATGAACCATCTGCTTCCCATAAAAGAGGGAAGAAAGCTCAAGTAACCTCTGCTTGCATAAAGCATCCGATAAATGCACCTCATAAAAGCCTCTAGATGCAAAATATACTCCCTCTACAAAGCATCCTCCAAGGATGGACTTAATCCACTGTGCTACATCACTGGCTGCTGGGATTCTTCCTGGAAAGAAAATTTCCTGAGAGGATTCACGAGGGAGGGCAATTTCAATTTGTACGTGACCTCTGGAACTGGTTTGCCCCATTCCTGTCGTGACTGTTGAAAGTCATCCTTGAGGGTATCAAACACATATTGAGCTTCCATAGTAAGTTCATCATCTTGTGCTGCAGGCTGTGAAGAGCGGCGCTTAGCTTTTGCAGTTCTTTCTTTGCGAGCATAACATCCGAACCTGAAGCCATGATTGAAAGAAGACAAGGCAAGAGGGACTGTAGGGAGAAGTAGAGAATCAGAAACAAGCGAGTCACAGGAGGGTACAGAGAAGCACGAGAGCGAGAACTTGGTACTGTACGGAAAAGAACTGGTTTGTACGGACAAAACCAGGCTGTACGAAGGTATGGTCAGGGCTGTACGGGAAAGAGCAGATTGCACAGGAAAATGAGCGGAGCTGTACGGACGAGACTGTATCGGAAAGGGCAGACTGTACGTACGTGGTTGTACGGGAAAAAGCAAAACTGTACGGAGACACAAGGGGAGCTGTACGGACGTACGGAAGATAAGCTGCAGGGAAAAGTACGGCGATGCAGAGAGGCGGGAGCTACGTTCAAAGCTGCGCGCGCGCACACACACACACATGCGCACACATAGGCTCATGTGCACACACTTTTTTTGTTGTTGTAAAAACCAGTGTATTTATATTCTCATAAATTTACAAGATGGGAAGTCTCCAAAATGGAGAGTATCCCAAAGATCGGAAACATAAAAAGAAAAGCTCTATGCAAGAAGCATGGATATCACCCTCATGGCAGGCATCATATAAGGATTGCCGCAATGAGGCTCGGAAAGATTCATATGACTTGTGAATCTGGCGACCCAAGTATGCCAAAGTATGCTCATTCCAGATTGTCCAAAGAGCCCAAAATCTGACCCATGAGAGAAATAGTGAATAGTGAGACAAGGACCTCATATATCTTCCAAAAAGCCAAAAATGTTTCCCAAATCTGTGGCTCGGGTAACGGAGTCGAAGATGATCTGAAAGGCTTCCAAGGAGGTTCACGGAACACGGACAGTGCCAAAGCAAATGAGGGACAATCTCTGAAGGAGCTCGACATCTTAAACATGTGGATGGTGCAATATGACGTTTGGCAAGTGTGATTCCCACTGACAAAGTGCCGGTCATGCATCTCCAAAGAAAAAGTCTTTGTTTCAAAGGCATTTTACACTTCCATATTATCCGGAGATTCTTCCGCCACCATGAAAGGGGCTTCCTGATATGCCACAGAGTATTAGCATATTGCTGAATCCATGGAGCAGGCTGAAGAAGCCTGTAGGCTTTGATGGAGGTCAAGACAGGCAGAGGAACAGGATGAGAGCATGTAGCAGAGGGTTGCAATTGCCAATCCATAAGCCTGTCTGTGCCAGCCACAGGAGGAACAGGGAGAAGAGGATGTAACAAAACAGCAATTTTCTTCCATATGGACCTATGATGCATTCCCAATGCATAGGAAGCAGTGGCCTGAGGAAAAGATAAGACATAGCCTTGATCATCAACCACATCATTTATGTATCTAATTCCCAATTTCATGAGATTATATGCCCGAATAGGTTCCTGTAAAGCAAGTGGAATGTCAAAGATGGCACTCCAATGAATACTTTCCTTCCTCATCCAGACTGTCCCCGAGCAGTTATCGGGAGCCCATTTGACCTTAGAAAGTACTTGTTTCCAGTCAAGTATCAGAGCAGTAGAGAAAGGACAGCTAGGTATCTTCCCTACAAATCTCCTCTCCCAATGACAACCTCCCAATGATCAGTAGTCCAATGGCCATATGCCGATGTCCTCATGTTGACACACATGGATGCTATCATACAAGTCCATGGCTGTTGTTGACGGAAAAAAGTATGGAGCATAGTCGCCTTCCTTGCAAGTACATGATATCTTATATTGAGAACATTAAGTCCACCATGCATCCTAGGAGAGCACACCAATTCCATTTACATCAGTCTCAATGCTTTCACAGCAGTTTTTGTCCTCCATAACAGCTCCATAGCTTGAGACATAAAGGCTGAAATATCTTTGGGGGATCGATGTAACAAGGGCAAAAAGAACTGAACATAGGACATTACAATGGACTGTACTATTCTGAGCTTGACATGAAGTGGCCAAGTAGAAATTTTCCAATATTCCAGTTTATGTTGAAGTCTTTGGAAGATCCATTTTAACTGCTGCTTCCTGGTGATATGCCATCCTATAGGATATCCCAAATGCCTGACTACATCTTTGGAATGCACCACCTGACCTGGCCAGAGAATAGGATGCCAGTCACATTGTTTCAGGGGAAGCAATTTACATTTGTCAAAATTGACATGCAAGCGCGCTGCTAATCCATACAATGATAGGGTGGTCATAAGCATGTGAACTTCCCGGGGAGAATTTTGTGGCATAAAGAAGGAATCATCAGCATATGCTTGTGCCAAAAAAGATGCAGCCCCAGGGATTTTAAGACTTGTCATATGTCCTGTGTTTGTAAGATGATCAAGATACATCAAGAGGAGATGGGTTGCAATAGCATAGAAGAGAGCACTAAGAGGGTTGCCCTGTCTAACTGATCTCCCCAATGTCCATGACCGAGATAGATGACCCCCAAGAATGCACTGAGAAGTAGAGCCAGAATAAAACCAATAAACTGCATTTGCTATCTTGGGACCAAAGCCCAACTTTGTCATGATTTGAGAGATAAAATCCCATCGAACAGTGTCAAATGCCTTAGCAATGTCTATCTGCAATATGAGCACATCTTGATGCGAGTACTTAGCATATTCAATTGCAGTCAATGCATTTGAGATATTGTCATGGATTTGTCTTCGCAGCACAAACCCATATTGATGAGGATGAAGGCCTGCATTCAATATCCCGTGAAGCCTATACACAATCATTTTGGCAATGAGTTTGTAAACTATAGGCATCAAAGTAATAGGCCTCCAATCTGACATATGGTCACACAGATGTTTTTTGGGCACAAGTTTGATTATGCCATGCTTCCAAAGGGGCAGCAAGTGATTTTCTTGCCAGGCAACATTGAACATTTGCAAAAGGACATCTTTCAAATCATTTGATCATTTGCAAAAGGCTTTTGCAAAAGGCTTTTGATGAGCAGCCCTTATCCATGAGAGGCTTCATTCTTGCTCTAATCTGCCATTTGTGCAATTTCCTCTGATCATTGTCATTCAATTTGATCCGAGCATGTGAAAGGGATCTGATTCAGAGAGAGGTCTGAAATGTGAAAATTCAGTCAATTGTTGTGTTGTCCTTTTTGCCCATTTAACCTCTTTCCTCCATTTAGTCATATGCCAGTTTCCATACTCCCTAATGACATTCTGTATACGAGAGACGAAACTGTCCCAGGCATAATCCATTCTCAGGTGCACACACACAAACACAGACACACACACACACATATCTATATATATATATATATTTATTTATACACACACTTTTTTTTTTGGGGTTAAATCTAGTAGCATTATATTACATGAAAAGAAGATACATCAGAGAGTCTCCAAAGTGGAGAGTCCGAAACAAGAGATCAAAAACATAAGTAAACCAACTCCAGTCTAGAATGTTGAAGGTCTCCTTGCCAACAAGCATCAGAAATAGATTGGCGCAAGGAGGATCTGAAGAACTCATAGGGCTTAGGTATCTTTTTCCCCAAATATGCCAAAGTGTGCTCCTGCCATATGGTCCAGAAAGCCCAATATCTTACCGAAAAAAAGAGTAAGGAGTAGTGAGCCAAGGAGGAGGGGAACTTGCCAAAAAGCCAGAACTGTTTCCCAAAACAGAAGGTGGGGAAACGAAGGCGAAAAGAAATCCAGATATTTTGTTCAGAAGAGCCATAGTACCAGGGCATGTCCAGAGAAGATGAGGCACTGTCTCTGAAGGGGCCAAACAGCGGAGACAAGTGGCAGACACTATGCTGCATCGAGCAACAGTGACGCCAACGGATAGTGTACCTGTAAGACATCTCCATAAGAAGAGCCTCTGCTTGAGTGGAAGCTTACTCTTCCATAAATTCTTCAGTGTCTTTCGCCACCAGGAGAGAGGCTTTCTAAGATGCCAAATGAAGTTGGCATGCAAGTGAATCCAAGGAGATGGCTGTAGCAAGTTGTAAGTGTTCTTGTCATTAAGTTGTAAGAGAGGGATAGGACGCAAATTGATGCCCACAGGTCGCAAGCACCAGTCCTGTAATATATCCCTATCTGCCAAAGGAGGGATCGGAAGGAAAGGCTGCAAGAAATCAGAAATTTTGTTCCAGAAGAGCCTGTGGTGCATGCCCAATGAATATGCAGCCATAGCCCGAGGGAAGGAAAGCAAGTGTCCATGATCATCCACCACATCACCAACATAGCGTATCCCCAATTTACTGAAGTTATATGCTCGAACCGGTTGTTGAAGAGCCAAAGGAGGATCAAAAACTGCACTCCAGTAAATACTTTCCTTCCTAAGGGAGTTGCAGGGGAGCTGAGGAGTCCAATTACTATGAGAGAGAACCCTCTTCCAATCCTTTATCAGAGCATTGGCAAATGGACAGCCTGGTATAGATCCCTCAAATCTTCCCAATATGACCTCCCAATAATCAGTTTTCCATTAACCATATGCAGAGGTGTGTAATGCCGTACACATTTCAGCAAGCATGTGCGTCCAGGGCTGATTCTGAGCAAAGAAAGTAAGCAGAACCGGTACTTTCCGTGCCAGGGCATGATAAACAATATTCAGCACATTCAAACCTCGATGCATCTTAGGTGAACAAACTTTCTCCATCCGCATAAGTCTTAAGGCTTTAACCCCAGACTTTGTTTTCCATAGGACCTCCATGGCTTGAGACATAAAAGTGGATATGTCGTGAAGATCAATGCAATAAAGGCAAATAGTACTGGACATAAGCCATGAGGATAGACTGCACTATCCTAAGCCTGACATGAAGATCTTCCAATAATGAAGCTTGACATGGAGCTTATCTAGAATCCACTTAAGTCGCTGTTTTCTTGTAATCTGCCAACCAATGGGATAGCCCAAATGCTGAACCACCTCATGAGGCTGCATAATCTGGCCCGGCCAAAGAATGGCATGCCAATCACAGTGTTTGAGAGGCAGAAGTGTTAGATTTATCAAAATTTACATGCAGACCAGCAGCAAGCCCATACAAAGAAAGGGTGTCCATAAGCCTCCGCAACTGTTGAGCAGAATTATGCGGCAGGACAAAAGAATCATCCGCATACGCTTGTACCACAAAAGGTGAAGCTCCTGGAACTTGTAGACCAGTGAGATGGCCCCCTGTCGTGAGATGGTCAAGGTACCTGAGAAGGGGATGTGTGGCAATAGCATACAACAATGCACCAAGGGGACACCCTTGCTGCACAAATCTACCAAGAGACCAAGACTGAGTCAAGTGACTGCCAAGAATACACTGAGTTGTAGAGTCAGCATATATATGCAGTAGATAACATTAGCCATGCGGGGCCCAAATCCCATCTTCTTCATGGTTTGTGAGATGAAGTCCTAGTTGGCAGTATCAAAGGCTTTGGCAATATCCACTTGCATAATCAACACATCCTGGTGTGAATATTTAGCATATTCAATGGCAGTGAGAGCATTGGCAATATTGTCATGTATCTGTCTCCTAGGGACAAACCCATATTGCATAGGATGCAATCCATGATGCAGCACCTCATGAAGGTGGTGTACCAGCATAATTTATAGATGACGGGCATCAATGTGATTGGCCTCCAGTCTGCTAGATGGTCACATAAACTTTTTTTGGGAGTAAGTTTGACTATGCCATGCTTCCATGAAGGAGGCAAAACTCCTGTAGCCCATGCCTCATTGATCATCCGCAAAATAGTCTGTTTTAAATCCTCCCAAAATTATGCGAAAAATTCAACAATGAGGCCATCCCATCCTGGAGCTTTGCCTTTGCCTAGGTGAGCCAAAGCATCATCAAGCTCCATCTCAGTGAAAGGCATGTCAAGCATAAGGGCATACTCCAGAGCAATAATGGGAAGAACATGTTGCCGAAGTGTGTGCCGAGCATCCAACTCTTGCCTAGAGGTGGCTGCAGGAGGGGCAAATGCTTTCTGAAAATAAGAACAGCATTCATGTTGAAGCTCAGAGAAGGACTGAATCTATTCTCCAGCCACCTTGCGGACCCTAAGACAAGAATTCTCTCTCCTGGAAGCATGCAATCCTTGGAAAAAAGATTTAGAAGAGCAACCCTTGTCCATCATTTGCCTGATCCGTGCTCTAGTTTGCCATTTGGCCAATTTGCGGCATTCATTTGTTTGCAACACATTCTTGAAGAAATGGAGATTATCCAATTGCTGAACTATCAGCGGCTGAATTTGTGATTGCTCATTCAAAGATTGCATTTGGAATTTAGCATGTTGGACTTGCTTCCTCCAATCAGCCATGTACCTTTTGCCATAGTCTTGAATTAAATACTACAATCTGTCCACTAGTCCTTTCCAAGCAAAATTGCAGTCATATTGTGCATGAGCCTCAAGGGGAGAAATGGCATATCTAACCACACACACTTTTTTTTTTTTTGGGTAATATCCAGTGCAGTATATTTATATGCTCATAAATTTACATGATGGGAGGTCTCCGAAATGGATAGTATCCCAAAGATTAGAAACATAAAAAGAAAAGCTCTATGCAAGAAGCATCCATATCACCCTCATGGCAGGCATCATATAAGGATTGCCGCAATGAGGCTCGGAAAGATTCATATGACTTGTGAATCTGCCGACCGAAGTATGCCAAATTATGCTCACTCCAGATTGTCCAAAGAGCCCAATATCGCACCCAAGAGAGAAATAGTGAGTATTGAGACAAAGACTTCATAAATCTGCCAAAGAGCCAGAAATGTTTCCCAAATCTGTGACTCGGGAAACGGATCCGAAGATAATATGAAATTCTCCTGAGGAAGATCCTAGTACACGGGCAGTGCCAAAGCAAATGAATAACAGTGTCTGAAGGAGCCTGACATCTTAAACATGTGGATGGTGCAATGCGACGTTTAGCAAGTGTGACCCCCACTGACAATGTACCTGTCATACATCTCGAAAGAAAAATTCTTTGTTTCAATGGCATTTAACACTTCCATAACATCCCGAGATTCTTCCGCCACCATGAGAGGGGCTTCCTTATATGCCACAGAGAATTAGCATATTGCTGAATCCATGGAGCAGGCTGAAGAAGCCTATAGGCTTTGATGGAGGTTAAGGCAGGAAGAGGAATAGGATGAGTGCATGTAGCAGAGGGTTGCAATTGCCAATCCATAAGCCTGTCTGTGTCAGCCACAGGAGGAATAGGTAAAAAAGGGTGTAATAAATCAGCAATTTTCTTCCATATAGGCCTATGATGCATTCCCAATGCATAGGAAGCAGTGGCCTGAGGAAAAGATAAGACATATCCCTGATCATCAAAGATGGTCCAGCCAAATATCAGAGCAGTAGAGAAAGGACAGCCAGGTATCTTCCCTACAAATCTGCCAATGACAACCTCCCAATGATCAGTAGTCCAATGACCATAAGCACAAGTCCTCATGTTGACACACATGGATGCTAGCATACAAGTCCATGGCTGTTGTTGGCGGAAAAAAGTATGCAGCATAGTCGCCTTCCTTGCAAGCACATGATATCTTATATTGAGAACATTAAGTCCACCATGCATCCTAGGAGAGCACACCATTTCCATCTTCATCAGTCTCAATGCTTTCACAGCAGTTTTTGTCCTCCATAATATCTCCATAGCTTGAGACATAAAGGCTGAAATATCCCTGGAGGACCAATGCAGCAAAGGCAAATAGAACTGAACATAGGACATTACAATGGACTGTACTATTCTGAGCCTGACATGAAGAGCCCAAGTAGAAATCTTCCAGTATTCCATTTTATGTTGAAGTCTTTGGAAGATCCATTTTAGCTGTTGCTTCCTGGTGATATGCCACCCTATGGGATATCCCAAATGCCTGACTACATCTTTGGAATGCACCACCTGACCTGGCCAAAGAATAGAATGCCAATCACATTGTTTCAGGGGAAGTAATTTAGATTTGTCAAAATTGACATGCAATCCCGCTGCCAAACCATACAATGAAAGAGTGGTCATAAGTATGTGAATTTCCCAGGGAGAATTCTGTGGCATAAAGAAGGAATCATCAGCATATGCTTGTGCCAAAAAAGATGCAGCCCCAGGGATTTTCAGACCAGTCATCTGTCATGTGTTTGTAAGATGATCAAGATACATCAAAAGGGGATGGGTCGCAATGGCATAGAAGAGAGCACTAAGAGGGCAGCCCTGTCTAACTGATCGACCCAATGTCCATGAGTGAGACAGATGACCCCCAAGAATGCACTGAGAAGTAGAGTCAAAATAAAGCCAGTAAACTGCATTTGCTATCTTGGGACCAAAGCCCAACTTTGTCATGATTTGAGAGATAAATCCCATTGAACAGTATCAAATGCCTTAGCAATATCCACCTGTATTATAAGGACATCTTGATGCGAATACTTAGCATATTCAATTGCAGTCAAGGCATTGGAAATATTGTCATGGATTTGTCTTCGCGGCACAAACCCATACTGATGAGGATGAAGTCCCGCATCCAGTATCCTGTGAAGCCTATGCATAATCATTTTGGTAATGAGTTTATAAACTACATCCATCAAAGTAATAGGCCTCCAATCTGACATATGGTCACACAGATGTTTTTTGGGCACAAGTTTGACTATGCCATGCTTCCAAGAGTGCGGCAATTGATTTTCTTGCTAGGCAACATTGATCATTTGCAAGAGGACATCTTTCAAATTATCCCAAAAAGAAATAGAAAATTCCACCGTAAGGCCATCCTAGCCAGGGGACTTGTATTTGCTAAGGTGGAATAATGCATTATCAAGTTCTGTGTCAGTAAAAGCTCTCTGCAAGGTAAGAGCATCATCCATTTCCACTATTTCAGAAACATATTGGAGAAATTCAGTCCTAGCATCAGTCATTTGATTTGATGGGGAACCAGGAGCGGAGCTTCCACATAAGTCTTCTGACCTGCTTTATTAGATGGCTGGGGAATGGCAGGTGGAGGAGGCGGATGAAGGATAGAGGGACACTCAAAAGGTAGGTGTCCAAACTTGTGATAAGAGAAACAAGTTTCAGCAAAAATTCCCCATTTCAAAGTTAAATATTTCTTTCCCAAATTAACACGCTCAATCTCAACAGCAATAGGAGGAGGGGTTGGTCTATTAGTATCCCATAAGGTGCAAAAACGATTTTTATTACCTGTGGGACGAGGGGGACAGATCACTTGTGCCAATGTCATTGCCAAGCCAGGAAGCTCCGTTCTCATGTAATCTGGGAAATCAACCACTTCAACCCATACAGGGCAATGATGCTTGATGAGATTCTTATAGTCCTTATTAGGAGACCAAGGCATGATGTGCACCATCTGACGACCAAAAAATAAAGGGGACATTTCCAGCATCTTTTGTTTTGTGAAGGCATCCAAGAGATGAACTTCATGAAATCCTCGGGAGGCAAAATAAACTCCTTCCCCATAGCAGGAGGGAATTCATTCATTGTCCCACATCATTAGCCGAAGGTATTTTCCCTGGGAAAAAGATGACTGCAGTTTGAGAAAGCTTCTTCAGCGGATGCGGAAGAGAAGGCAACTTCATTTTGTAAGTGAGTTCCGGAGCAGGTAGCATCCATTCTCTTCTACTTTGTTGAAATTCCTCATTCAACATGTCAAACACATAGGAAGCATCTTCAGATGAAGGGGCTATGGGGGGCAGAGTCTCCCTTGACTGTCTTATGGGTTCTGGAGAGAGCGCCCTCTTTGTATAATACTTATTTGTTTCTGTCATTGAAGCTAGTTGATTCAATAGAAAGATTCAAAGCTGAGATTGCAGTTAGGTAACAAGCTATGAAATAGAGGGAATAAACAGACTGGACAGGAAATCGAGTCGGGGCAAATATCAAGCAGAAAAGGAATAGACAAGCGGAGCAATAACCAAGCGAGAGAGGGAGTAACCAGATAGAACGCGAACTAGATAGGTTGGGTTGAAACCAGAAAAAGGGGGCAACATTGTAGCAGCTGGGCACGGGACCTGGACAGAAGGACACGAGACCTAGACAAGAGGGCACAGGAACCTGTTGCAACAAAAATCCTCGCAGGTATACTGTCTTATACACAACTTACACTAATCCAACGTACTCATACAGTGGGCAAAACTGAGAGGAAACCAAAAACGAGGCGCTGAAGGTGGCTTTAGAGAGCACACAGGATGGCGACACAGTGATGAAATCTCCTACGCGCAGAGGTAAGGGCTCTGAACAGGCTGCACACAGTCCAAAGGAAACGTGGAGCAGGTCGTCTCGCTCACACTCTTTTTTTTTTGTGGGAAGAAATCTCGCTCACACTCTCACCTGTGCGCAGCTCTCTCTCACACACACCTGCGCGTAGCTCTCCACCACACCACACACCTCTTTCACACACCTGCGAGTAGCTTTCTCTCTCTCTCTCTCTCTCTCACACACACACACACACACACACACACACACACACCTTTTTTTCTTTTTGGGTAATGTCCAATGCATATATTTATATGATCATAAATTTACATGATGGGAGGTCTCCGAAATGGAGAGTATCCCAAAGATCAGAAACATAAAAAGAAAAGCTCTATGCAAGAAGCATCCATATCACCCTCATGGCAGGCATCATATAAGGATTGCCGCAATGAGGCTCGGAAAGATTCATATGACTTGTGAATCTGCCGACCCAAGTATGCCAAATTATGCTCACTCTAGATTGTCCAAAGAGCCCAATATCGCACCCAAGAGAGAAATAGTGAGTATTGAGACAAAGACTTCATAAATCTGCCAAAGAGCCAGAAATGTTTCCCAAATCTGTGACTCGGGAAACGGATCCGAAGATATCTGAAATTCTCCTAAGGAGGATCTTAGTACACAGGCAGTGCCAAAGGAGCCTGACATCTTAAACATGTGGATGGTGCAATGCGACGTTTAGCAAGTGTGACCCCCACTGACAATGTACCTGTCATACATCTCCAAAGAAAAAGTCTTTGTTTCAATGGCATTTTACACTTCCATAACATCCTGAGATTCTTCCACCACCATGAGAGGGGCTTCCTTATATGCCACAGAGAATTAGCATATTGCTGAATCCATGGAGTAGGCTGAAGAAGCCTATAGGCTTTGATGGAGGTTAAGGCAGGAAGAGGAATAGGATGAGTGCATGTAGCAGAGGGTTGCAAAGGTAGAGAGGCTAAATCAACATCTGTATCTTCCGACGAAAAAGTTGCATCTGATAAAGCAGGACTTAGCATTTGAGCTTCATTATGAGAATCAGCCTGAGTAAGAGCAGGGGCAGCATCTTGAGAGAGAGCATGCATATCATCCTGTAAAATCCCCTCTGCAAGCGGTACATCCATATCCTGAGTAGAAGGAGACTGATGGTGCTCAATAGGGGTGCAATCCTGAGCTTCTTCAGCAAGAGGAAGATTTGCCTGTGATTTATCTACCTTCGTCTAGTAGTGCTTCGGAGCAATAGAAGGCTTCTCCAAAGAAGCCATAGCAGAAAGCGGAGGAGAAGGGAGAGTAACCTTGACAGCTGAAGAAGGAGCATGAGGAATGGGCCTGGATGTAGAAGGGCAATCACGTGCAAAATGACCAACCTGTCGGCATCGATAACATGCAGTGGGAAAAGATGCAAAATGCAGCCTGATGTGCATCGGATGGGCAAATCCCAAATCAAGATCTAGAGTAGATGGAACGGGCTGTGCCATATCGCACAAAACGCAAAGGCGAACATCACGGGAAGCTTGCAAGAACTCCTGTCTCGAAACATGAAGAGGCCTTTCCAAAAAAGCTGCAAGAGTTGGAAGATGGTGAAGAAGAGGCAGAGGCAGCGCTTTGAGAGTAATCCAAACCGGACAGTGAGTCAGAAGGGTAGCAGAAGGATCGAAAAGTGGATCCCAGGGCATCACATAAGCGAAGAAACCAGCCCCAGGAACACCAGCACGACTGACTAGCCACTCCACCACATGAGTCGAAGAAACGTGGGCATAATAAAATCCTTTGCCCAGAAAGACAAAGGATGAAATATAATCCGGACCCATTGCAGCTTTAGCCCAACCACGAAGTTGAGCAGCAGAAAGAACCCTGCCCATGAAGTAGAGACAGACTCCAAATTACTGAGCCTATCGAAGACCTGAAACCAGAAGGGCAGAATCCAAAGAGCAAACAAACGGGGAACCTGATGAAGGAACATCTGTGACACACACACACACACACACTTTTTTTTGTGAGAAGAAATATTTTATTGCTGTAAAATAATTACATTCATAGTTGCTTCAAAGTGGAGTAACTACTACTCAACTGAAAATCTCAGTATAAGCTGTATATACATCATGATCAATCAAATGAGTCTGACAGTAATCATAGAATGATTGTTACAGAGATCGTTTGAAAAAAACAAAAGATGAAAAAAGAGGATCACCAAAGACTCTATGATTTCTGTCCATCCATAGAGTCCACAGTGCCCAGTAGCGCACCCAAACAAAAAATAAATCAAAACCCTGTCTAGCTGGATGAACTCTAAACAACCAGAAGAACCTGCCAAAAGTAACAGTAGGAAACCTCGCTCGAAGCCTCTGTCGGATGAGAGCGAGGAAATCACAAGTGTGTGGACAATGCCAGAAGATGTGAAGCACAGATTTAGCAGAATGTAGACATCTGTGGCAAATAGCTGGAGCAATATGTCTATGCACGAGTAACTGTTAGAATTATAGATATAATTCAGCAGTGACCAATGTAATTTATTAAGCTAGTTAGGGGCACTTTTCCCTCTTTAAGAGGTTTTTTCCCCTAACGGCAGTTAGTTCACTAACTATGGTTAGTGACTACTAAGGTTTTGTCACTAAGACAAACTTATCTCTAACTTTTTCAGTTGTACACTCTTTCACACTCTTCTATTGCAACTCAGCTCTCAAGCTCACTCTCTCTTGCTCTCTCTCTCTCCCCAATCTCTCACATTTGGTTTCAGAGCAGTTTGATTCTGCTCCCTGTCCTCGTTCAGCTCCAGCCTACAGCCCACGCTCTTGCTGCCGCTCCTGCTGCTACATCCCGTCCGTACCTGCTTGTAGCAATCAAACGACAGTCCGTACAGTCCGTACGATTGTACAGAATCCGTACCCTGCACGTACCTGCGTCATCGCCATTTGTACCTGTCGTACCGTCTTGCATCAGCGCCAGTGCAACGCCGTACAGCACGTACTACACCATCGTCGCCGTACAATCTGAGTTCGCCTTACGCACCTGCGCGTACCTGCTTTCGTACTTGCCGTATCTGCTTCCATACATGCAATCTCGTCGCCGTACAGCCTGCCGTCGCCGTACATTCTGCAGCCCCGTTTGTACATGTGATCGTACGATCTTCTTGTCCGTACAATCAGTACATGCTCATCCGCACGTGTGGTAGATCTGTACTTGGTCATCTGTACTCTGTCGTACATCCGTACTTGGTCATCCGCACTCATTGTACCAGCAGATCTGGTGGTGTTTGTGCAGATAGTTGCAGTCTTTTGCAGTCATTTGGGTATTTTCGGGTTCATAGTTTCTTGTGAAGCAGACATTGCAGGCAGATTCAGAGGTTTAGCCCAAAAATTTGGGGCTTTCTGTGCTTTTGCCCCTTTCCGGTTGCAATTTCAACCTTGAAATTTGGGGCTTTCAGTTTTGCAGTACAATTTCTTGCAGAAATTTGGGGATTTTGTAATTACACTGCAATTTCGCAGTGAAACTTGGGGTTTTTGCAGACAGAGCGCAATTCTTGCAACATTTGGGGCTTTTGATCAATTTGCCCCTTTCCGGTTGCAATTTCGGGCCTATTTTGGGGCTTTTGTGTTGGGAGAGCAATTTTTGGAGATTTCAGTTCATACTGCCTTTCTTGAAGTGTTTTGCAGCACTTTTGGCAGATTCTGAGAGTTTTTGATGCTTGGACAGATTTCTGACAGTGCAAGTGCAGAAATCTGAGTTGCATTTACAGCCAGTGCTTTCATTCCCAGTAAGGGAATTCAGTTTTGTATCCGCTTAAATCTCTTTCTCAGATATGGCCCAGCAAAATCAGAATGACTTCCAGTTCGGTGGTCTTTCACAGGAAGACAAGTTGGATGGTACCAACTACTCCCTCTGGAGTTTTATGGTACACAATATTCTGATTTCTCGCAATTTATGGGATTATGTGAATGGGGGTGAGATCCGCAGGTATGGCACCTAATATCCCTCCTCAGCAAGGAGGTGGAAGAGGTCGTGCACAAGGTGCAGCTGCAGAACAAGTTGTTGGTGCAGCTATAGCCACTACTACAGAGCAGAAGAGATGGGATTCACGGGATGCCTTAGCTTTGTCATGCATCTCTCTTTCAGTGAAAAGATTTATCATTCCGCATATCCGGTCGTGTAAGACCTCGAAGGCAGCGTGGGATATCTTAGAAAGCATGTATGCAGCCAGGAATGATGCAAGGGTATCTTTCTTGAAAAGAGAGTTAAGTAATACACATATGGAAGAGGGTGACTCCATGTCAGTCCACCTCACAAAGCTACAGGATCTCAGAGAGCAATTATTGAACATAGATGAGATTATTCCTGATTCAGAGATGATTACTACCACTCTGAATTCTCTTCCTGAGTCTTATCTCAGCTTTCATACCTCGCTGAACTTATCATTGAGGGGGGGTGCAAATCCTCTCACTTTTCATGAGTTGATAGGACTTCTGCTTCAAGAAGAGCAGACCAGGAAAAACTTGGCTTCACCTGCAGAACAAGCTATGCTCTCAAAGTTTAAGTCAAAAACAAAGGGACAGGCAAAGACATCAGTAAATCAGCCTTCCAGTGGGTTAGGACAGCCTTCACCAAAGGTTAAAAATGATGCAAGTAAGCCCAAGAAGAAGGGTTTTTGTCATTACTGCAAAAAGCCAGGTCATCACATTGCAGAATGCAGGAAAAGGCTTGCAAAAGAGAAGAAAAACAGCTCCAGTATGGCTGTTTCAGATTCAGCTCCTCATGCATGTGACAGTGGGGATGCTGCAGCCAACTTTGTTGGACAGGATTATGCCTTTTTATCTTGCATTTCAGATTCTAGGCTGGCTGCTCCAGATGCTCGGGATAGTACAACCATTTGTAATGATGATACATATGCATTTTTGACTTGCAGTTATGACTCTTCCACGAATGCATCTGCTTTTAGTGTCAATGAAACACTGAACACTTGGTATTTTGACAGCGGTGCATCCAAGCATATCACTTCTAGGAAGTGTCTTTTTACTTCCTTGCATCCACCTCCCGTTGGTAAGAAAGTCACTTGTGCCAATAACTCATCATATTTAGTACGTGGCACAGGAGAAGTTGAGCTTACTGCCATTGATGGCTCAGTTTTCAGACTTTCAGATGTCTTATATGTGCTTGGTATCACCAAGAAGGGTGAACCTGGGTACCCTCCATTGCCTCTATACACCTAGCTCTCCAAATATGCCAAGCTGCAATGCTAGCCAGAATCTCCTGATGTGTCTACTGAGGCATGAGCAGGTGTGAAAGGAGTCAAGGGAACATCCTGCCTTTCTAGCCAACCTTACCATCATTGCATATAATATAACATGAATGTATGCATTGCATAGATACATAACATGGAAGTAAAAACATGTTAAGTGTATAATTACTAGTTCACAGTGTCATGACATCCTATGATTGAATTGCCAGGAAAACATCTCTTGGCTTGAAGGTCCAAAACCAACAAACTCCAAGGTGAGCTACATGATCAATCAAGAACAAGTATTCTTATATATATGAAACCTACGTCTTATACACATAAACAAAGTTTAAACCTTGAAATTGAGTTCTAATATAATGTAACATCAATTCACAAAGCAATCATTTTTTGACCATTCAATTAGGTTTCAAAAGCTCATAGTCCGATACAATGGAGCTTATGCACCATTGAAACCTTCTATATCTCATCTAATGGCCTTATATTACTATACAAGTGTGGGAATATATCTTATATAACCCATATTGCTATATGTATAACCATGCATGACATGAATTTTTTCTTATGGAATATATCACCTTTAACTTTACACAATATTACTCTCTAGCTGCACTTTCGATAATTCATAATTTGCATAGAACAAAAAAATGATGATAAAACCCTCACATTTAGCCACTTTAAGGACTTGAAAAATGTAATGATTATGCCTTAAGATTATCTGGTACTTTGCTGTGTGGGCTTTTTCAGCTTGATCTCTTTGAGAAAAGAGCAGCCCATGCCCTTGCAGTTTCTACCCCTACTGCTGCCATGCAGAATGCAGAATTATGGCATGCTCGATATGGCCACATGCATTATAACAGCTTGATGACACTTGAGAAGCACTCTATGGTTGATGCATTGCCACCTCTTGAGATACCTCCTCCACATGCCTATGAAGGGTGCATTTTAGGCAAGATGCATAGATTCCCCTTCAAAAAGGATGATTCAGTTAAATACGCAAATTACAGCTTATACACAGTGATGTCTGTGGTCCCATGAGGACTCCATCATTGGGTGGTCATCACTACTTTGTTACCTTTATTGATGATTACTCCAATTTCACTTGGGTCTTTGGGCTGAAGCGCAAATCAGAAGTGTTCATGGTGTTTAAACACTTTTCAGCCATGGTTGAAAATGAAACCGGACTCAAGATACAAACATTGCGCACAGATAGAGGTGGGGAATACTTGTCTGACTACTAAGGTTTTGTCACTAGGACAAAACCTTATCTCTAACTCTTTCAGTTGTACACTCTTTCACACTCTTCTATTGTAACTCAGCTCTCAGGCTTTCAGCTCTCAAGCTCACTCTCTCTTGCTCTCTCTCTCTCTCCCCAATCTCTCACAGTAACTGCCCAGATGGAAAAATGCCAAGTATGACTCGCCAAAGGAAAAGTTGTTGCCTAAGAGGGACTTTATAATGCCAAAGGAGATGCAGCCGCTTTCTCCACCACTGTAGTGGGTGATCCATATGTTAAACAGAATTTGCTTTGTTAGAAATCCAAGGCGGAAATAATAACACTTTATATAGAGAGGGCACCGTGATATGTGAAAGCTTCAAAGGACGGGTTGAAGAGGAAGAAGAATGTAGAGTCCAATCCTCAAGCCTATTCTGAAGTTCCAAACGAGGTACCGGCAAGAATGGTTGGAGTATTTGTGAAATTTGATGCCAGAAAGGACGATAATGAGCTCCCAAACCATATTTGCTAGCAGCCATAGAAAAAGATAAAAGAGTGCCATCATCTTGAAGTACATCCGCAATAGAAGAAATTCCTTTGAAAGAGAGAAAATAAGGACGTCTGGGTTCTTGGATGGCCAAAGGAGGGTGGAATACTTTGGACCGATAAATATTCTCAGCCGTCAAAGAATTTCCCGACAAACAATCCTTGCCATGCCATTCCAAGTGGGATACAGTATGCTTCCAATCAAGAAGCAAACGAGAGACACAAGGGCAGCCTCTGATCTTGCCTTGAATAGAGCCAAATAGGAAATCCCACTGTGTAGGCTGTCAATGCCCAAAAGCAGAAGTATCAATATGCAACAAAAGAGAGCGGATATGAAAGCCCAACGCTGATTCCCTTGCATAAACTGCAACATCATTTTCCCCCTGTGAGCAAGTAAGCAGCAACCATCATGATAACAGAAGAGGATGTAGGGAAGGGGCTCAAAGGGGAAAGCCCCCGACACGCAAGGGCTGGTATCGGAGATGCTCACATGGGGGAACAAATTAAATGCTCACCAATCTTTTGAATATGGCCCTAGAAGAAGGGTTTCCCCCGGGATGGCAACTAAGCAAAATTGTATCAATCCACAAGGGTGGGGATAGCAAAATGGCAAAAAACTACTGCACAATCATGGTAAGCAGCCTAATGGCCAAGTTATATGGCACTATGATTCAATAGAAAACTAGCAACAGGGCAGAGACACAGGGAGTCTGGGCACCATCCCAAGCATTATCATATCCCTTGCGTAGAGATCTCTAACGAACTATATCATGTCCCATATCGCCATCTCTAATGAACTATATATCATGTCCCATGTCTCCTTCCTCTCCTGAGGTTTGTTGCCATGAAATTTCTGAAAAACTTATGGGGGTTTTGTTTTAGCCCCTCAAAACTTTCAGGCTGCTTGCTTTTACGAAACAATCTTTTCTTATTTCTCACTACGTGTTTGTAGGTGCCTCTTTCTCGGATTCCTTTGCTGTTTTCCAGGCCTTATTTGTTTTTCTGTATTCCTGGTCATACCAGTGATTGCATGGCATTCCAATGCTCCTTCCCTTATTTTTACCAAAACATATTTGGGCTGTTTTTTAGCAACAATCTGTTATGTGTATGTTCATCCCACTGCAGGTTGATGGCATTTGACCTTGTGATAATGCTGCAATATTCTGTTTTTTGACAGCATTCCTTGTACTCATGATGCCTAGAGACATTGCTCTATGGTTGGATTCCAGAGGCTCCCATTCAAGTACGTGCCTTGTGTGCAGTCTCAGGATCACATCGTCAATTACACTCGATCCCTGAGGGGTTTTGCATGTGTATCCCTCTGACTCTTTGAAATATGAGTGCCGCTACAGATTTGTAGTCCGAAGCAACCGCACAATGTAAGGAGGTGCCGCTACAGATTTGTAGTCCGAAGCAACCGCACAATGTAAGGAGGTGCCTCCCGATTTGTGTGATTTCCCTGGTGTTCTCTTGATGTTCATTTCTAGCCCTTTCGTTCTTCATCATCCTCTTTTGTGGTGAGAGTTTGGTGAGAATCAGGGTAATCAGCTAAGACGAGGTTAGTGAAGCACCAATAGCTAGAAGCTGGTTGTGGATTCCATCCACTTGATTCCCTCTCTAAGGCAGCCCATTATTTGTGTTGCTTCCATTGCCTTGTGTGGTATCCTACTGGCATCCATCTTCTCGAGATAAGCCACAAATTGACCTAAAGCTTCCCCTTCTAAAGAGCTCTCTCTCTCTCTCTCTCTCTATATATATATATATATATATATATATATATCGATCTCTCTATCTATCTAGAGAGAGAGAGAGAGAGAGAGAGAGAGAGAGAGTATTAAAGTCTTCCAAAGGCCGATGGGTCTACGAGACTGTGAGAATCTTGATACAAACAAACTGTGAGGATGGAGCTACTAAATAAACATCCACACCAATGCAGAATGTAAAACGATAGTGCTAAGTACTACATAGTAATGTCAGAGTGATTGACTACATATCAGTATCATCATCATCATCAACTCATCTAGGTGGATGAGACAGCAGAAGCATGAAGTCAGCATTAGAGTGTTGTCGGTTGCTCCTGGGCGTGGTCCTGTGTCGTCTCTTTGGCATGGCTGTACGTCTGACAAGGGCTAAACTGACCCTTTTCGGTCGAGCTTTGCTGACTGTGAACTTAGAGGGGATATCCCCAAGTGTAATCTGTGTGTCAACTCTCTGTCTGAGCTTTCGTGTCACTGGCTTTGGATCTCGATCATGTCGGGGTCTCGTAGTGCGTCTCATAGTATGGGGGCTTACATGCTCTGGCTGAAAGAACTCCGTGATTGAGCTCTAAGAAGGGTCTACAAAGGAAGAGGTTTGCTCCTGTCTTCGAGCCCGAAGTAGATGCTCACGTTGCCTGATTGCCTCATGGATTAAAGTTGCCAAGCATCTCTGGTCTAAATAGGAGAGAAACCAAGACCACACTCAAGAACTGTCTCTGAAGAGGCACTAGAAGCATCCTGGGATCTCATAGTTTATTGGGACTTGAAAATGAAATGCTTCTCCGACTCGGCCTCCTGTATGCCAAAAAATGTGAATATTTGCCTCTCCCGGGCTAGACCATCTGCCCTGCCACTCTCAATGTGCTCTGTGTGTGTGTCTAAAAGAGAGAGAGAATGAGAGAGAGAGAGAGAGAGAGAGAGAGAGAGAGAGAGAGAGAGAGAGAGAGAGAGAGAGAGAGTTTATTAAAGTCTTCGGAAGACCGATGGGTCTATGAGACTATGAAAAACCTGATACAATGAGCTGTGGTAGTGGAGCTACTAAACGAGCATTCACACCAATGCAGAATGCAAAAAATGCAAAATGGCAGTACTAAGTCCTAAGTACAACATAGTCATATCCTGACTATATATATCAATCTCAGCATCATCGTCGGCATCATCATAACCATCATCATCATCATCCTCATTAATAGGACATCAGGATGGATGAGGCTGTGGAAGTGGAGGCATGAGGTCAACAATAGAACGTTGTTGCCCGCTCAAGGGTGCAGTCGTGGTACGTCTCCTAGTCGTAGCTCTGCGTCTCACCAAGGCCACTGTGACCCCTGTCGCTCGGGCTCCGACCCTAAACAAGGAGGGGATGCTCCCAAGCATGATCTGTGAGTCAACCCTCTGTCTGAGTTGTCAGGTCAGAGGCTCCAGGTCACGGTCATGTTGAGGTCTCGTCTCGTGGGGGTCTATGTGATCTGGTTGAAAGAACTCCGTGATAGAGCTCTGAGAGGTATGAGTCGAGGGAGAAGTTTGCTCATATCTCCGTGCTCGGAGTATCCTATCGCGGTGTTTGAGCATCTCATGAATGAAACCACCCAAGCATCGCTGGTCTGGGTAGGAGAGGACATGGGCCAACATCCCATAACTATCTCTGAAGAGGCAGTAGAAACGCCCTCGGATCTCATAGTAAACAGGACACGTGAAGATGGAATGCTCCTCTGTCTCAACCTCATGCATGTCACACAGTGTGCATATGCGCCTCTCCTTGGGTAATTGCCCTGCTCGGCCGATTTCCTTTTAAGAAGGATGGTGCAGTAAGAGCTACTTGTAAATTATAGCTCATACACAGTGACGTTTGTGGTCCCATGAGGATACCTGCTTTTGGTGGTTATCTCTATTATGTTACATTCATAGATGTCTTCACCAATTATACTTAGGTCTATGGTCTTAAGGTAAAATCACAAGTGTTTATGATTTCAAACACTTCATGGCTATGGTTGAAAATGAGACAGGACTCAAGGTGCAGACACTTCGCACAGATTGAGGGGGGGAGCATATGTCTCATGAATTTGAGGCATTTTTGAAGGACAAAGGCATTAGGAATCAGGTTACAGTGAGGCTTACACCTCAGCAAAATTGCAAAGCTGAGCGCAAGAATCGCACTCTTATGGAGATTGATAGATGCATGCTTACTAGTAAGAAGTTGCCTCAGAGGTTTTGGCTCGAAGGCCTCATGTGTGCCAATTATGTTTTGAATCGGGCTCTCACAAAGGCTTTGAAAACAATCACTCCCTATGAGGTATGGCATGGGAATAAGCCTTCAGTGGATCACTTCAGAGTTTTTGGTTGTGTTGCATATGCCCACGTGCCTGTGGAGTTTCGACATCAGTTGTCAGATAAGGCACTTTAGTGTATCTTTGTTGGGTATAGTGCACAAAGCAAAGGCTATCATCTCTACAATCCTGCTTCTCGCAAGGATTTTGTGAGTAGAGATGCTATTTTTTCAGAGAATTCAGCACATACATATGCTGAATTTACTATTCCAGCTCCTTCAGATGATGTTTTTAAGGGGATGCTTCCTATAGCATTTGGTTCCCCAGGTGAGGCTCATGCTGAAAATTAGAATTTACCGCAACCTTCTCCCGATCCACATGCCCCGATTCAGCCACATGCTGATTTTGTACCTCCACAGGGTGTGGATGAAGATGTCAGGCAAGAGATTCAAGAGATACACGTAGCCAAAACAGTCCCGAATTGGTTGCTACAGACTCTCAGGGAGAGTAGGCTTGAGGTCCCATTGCCTGGCAGGACTCGTAGTGCAGTAAGGCACGCAGGGGGGGATCTTTCAGTTGAGACAGCTTATGCAGGTGTTCTTCTTGATGAAGAAGAACTTGACTCTTTTGAAGAAGCCAAGAATAATGTGCGTTGGATGCATGCCATGCACGATGAATTGCAGTCCATTGAGAAAAGTCAGACTTGGGATGTTGTAGATTTGCCACCAGGGAAGCATGCCATTGGTAGCAAATGGGTTGTCAAAGTGAAAAGGAAGCCAGATGGGTCCATTGATAGGTACAAGGCAAGGCTGGTTGCCAACAGCTATGCATAGAAGAAGGGCATAGATTATGAGGAGACTTTTGCTCCTACATCCCAGATGACCACCATCA
This sequence comes from Dipteris shenzhenensis, assembly GCF_047967505.1. Classification (NCBI taxonomy): domain Eukaryota; kingdom Viridiplantae; phylum Streptophyta; class Polypodiopsida; order Gleicheniales; family Dipteridaceae; genus Dipteris; species Dipteris shenzhenensis. Next base: position 5,701,925 of record NC_141598.1, read on the forward strand.
GGTCAGTTATTGCCATGGCTGCAAATTTTGTTTGGAATGTCCATCAGTTGGACATAAAACCAGCTTTCCTTAATGGGGACTTGTAGGAAGAGGTTTATGTCAAACAATTTCGTGGATTTGAACTTTCTGGCAATGCACTTCAAGTTTGCAAGCTGAATAAAGCTTTATATGGGCTGAAACAAGCCCCACGTGCATGGTATGCCAAGATTGATGCATACGTGGCAAGTAAGGGGTTACATAATAGTCCCACGGAAAGCACCCTCTACATCAAGAAAGATGGGGTCATCAGTCTTTATGTAGATGACATGCTGTGCACAGGGTCAAATGAGGAAATAATTACAGATTTCAAAGCTGAGTTGAAAGCTGAATTTGACATGACAGATTTGGGCATGTTAAATTTCTATTTAGAGATCCAGTTCATACAAGACAAGCGTGGCATCGTTATGTCTCAATCCAAGTATGTGCAAAAGCTCTTGGATAGGTTCACCATGCATGGTTGTAAGCCTATAGCCACTCCCATGGAGCCGGGGCTGATGAAGCTTACTATGTATGATGCAGGTGAATCAATGGATGCCACACTTTATAGCCATGCTGTTAGATGCCTCATCTATTTGTGCAATACAAGGCCCGATATTCAGTATGCAGTATCTCAGGTGAGCAGGTATATGCACAGCCCAAAGACTACACATTGGCAGGCTATAAAACGCATCTTCCATTATTTGCAAGGCACAAAGTCTTATGGCTTGATTTTTCCCAAGGGGGGTGACTTGCAAATGCATGCTTACAGTGATTCAGATTGGGCTAGAGACTATGATACCAGGCAGTGCACTAGTGGTAATTGTTTCTTTTTGGGCAAAGCTTGTATTTCTTGGTTGAGCAAGAAGCAATCTACAATGTCTACTTCCTCATGTGAAGCTAAGTACAAGGCAGCTTTCATAGTGACAGTTGACTGTGTTTGGCTGCGTGGTTTGTTTGTTGATCTTCGTCTCTTATTGGAGGGTCCTTCTCCAATTCTCACTAATAGTCAGAGTGCTATAGCAGTGGCAAAGAATCATGTGTTTCATGCTCGCACGGAGCACATTGAGGTTCATTATCATTATGTCAGAGATAAGTTGCATGCAGGGGAGATCAATATGATCTATGTGTGAATACATGACAATGTTATAGACATCTTCAGTAAAGCACTTCCACGTGAGAAGTTTGAGGCATTTCGCAGTGCCCTAAACTTACCTCCTTTTGGTGATTGATCACTACCTTGTACACCACATTGGCACTGCAGGGGGGTGTCAGAATTATCATTATATTGTACATAGTGGCCAATGTATTGCAATAAGTAGGTTAGGGACACTTTTCCCTCATTGACGTTTTCCGCCCTAACCACGGTCCAATCCCTAACTACGGTTCGTGGATAGGATAAGGGTTTTGTAACCCCTCACTCTCACTTGTACTTCACTTCTTCTATTCAGTTATTCAGCTCACACTCTTGCTCTCTACTCTCCCTTGTTCTCACAGAATACATGCATAAGCTAATCTCTAATGGGTTTAAGTGTGGACACTTTTCGATTAATTGTGTAGGACCTTGGAGAGTGCAAAAAGGCCCACGTGTGAAGGGGAAAAGTGCGCCAAGGTGAACAACAAGCTTTTAGGGAAGAGCCCACATGGAGAAAAGCACCAGATCCCGGTGTATGGACACCTTTTCCTAAAAAGACCATTTCAGCCAGCTTTACCTGGCCGAAAAGCTCCCAACTTTTAGTGTCAAAGCCAAAAAGCATGGCTGCCTCGAATTTTATAATTAAGAGAGCTTCTAGGCTCTTAGATGGCGAATTCAATTGCATCAGCTTCTTGCTCCTCCATGAGCTAGAGCTATAACAGTTTTCTATTGCGATAAAACCCGGGGGTTGGGGCAGCCCTTTTTTCTGCCCTGTAGGATGGCGCCCTGCTCTCTCTCTCTCTCTCTCTCTCTCTCTCTCTCAACTATGATTTTATCCCCAGCCCAATCATTGAATACAATTGGGCTGTTTCGAGTTTCCAGCACCGAGTGGGAGTGTGATTAAGGATTGTGAATTTGTTAGAATTGGGCTGTTTCGAGTTTCCAGCATCAAGTGGGAGTGTGATTAAGGATTACAAATTGGTTAGAGTTGCTGCGAATTGACTATGAAGCTGCATTTTCATCAGCCAGAAGGTTTCGTTAGCCCTTATTTCTGCCCCGTAGTGTGGTCCTCCCTGCTCCTCTCTCTCACTCTCTTCTTTGTGATTTCATCCCCAGCCCAATTGTCGAAGTTTTGGTGCTGTGTCAAGTTCTGCAGCATCGAGTTGGGGTTTGATTAAGGATTGTTAATTGGTTGGAATTGCTGCGAATTGATTATGAAGCTGCATTTTCATTAGCCAGAAGGTTTCAGTGGTATCAAAGCTCTTAGAATCGGTTGTAGTTCTCATGTGCATGAAAGATCACCCTTCCTTTGAGAAAGGGAAGAAAGCAGATCAGAAAAGAACATTGTACCAAGAGGGTCAGAGAAAAAAAACTTTTGTGCCCTCTCAGGGTTGAAAAGAAAGGCAAGCCTAGTTCATACCAGAATAGATTGAAATCTTTGCAAAGGAAGAGAAGTGTTTCCGTTGTGGAGAAGAGGGACATATGGCTGCCCAGTGTCCCGAAAAGCCTCTAAGGTTTAAGAAGTAGAAAAAGCCAAAAGAACTACCAAAGACCTTGGCGGGAGTAGTGCCTGACATGCTAGGGATAGTGACTGATGCAGAGGCCAGCGAACTTTGTCTCTCATGGGGCAAAGTAAGAGACCAGAATGTGCTGATTTTGGTTGATCAAGGAGCCACGGACAACTTCATCTTTGAGGATGTAACTTTGAGGTTACGAATCAAGGCAAAAGAGTTGGGATGATCTCTCGATGCGAAGATCTGTCGAGGTAAATAAGTTCGAGTTACGCCGCTTATTGGAAAGCTTCGGATTCATATTCAAGATTGTTGTGTGGTAGAGGAAGAAATTTTCATCTCTACGCTGAATCATTATGATGTAGTTTTGGGAATTCATGGTTCCTGAGAATAAGAGTACATATGATGATGCCTGAAAGAACCCTTGTATTCAACAAAGAGCATTGGATTGTTGCTAAAGAAAAAGGAGAAACTATACATATTGTATTTAGTGTTTGAGTTGGAAAGCTACAAAGTATTCCCTTTATGCGTACATGATTTTTGTCGAGATAAGGTTGAAGATCACCCACTGAGTTAAATCCAAAAGAAAAAGATAAGTTTTAGTTTCTAGAATCCTTTAAAGATTTCTTTTCAAAGTTTGTGCTAGGAGAGCTACGACCAAAGAGACCGGAGGGTCTAGCATTGAGCCTCCCAACTAGCCACCCTTTGGTGAGTGCAGTTCAAAATGAGGAGAGCATGGCTCAGGTACATGACTTGCTCTCCAAAGAGTTATTTGACCTAGTTCTTCTCCCAGACGCGCTAATAGACCCGTTAATAGACACGCTATTAGATGCACTATTAGACGTGCCCGTAATTTCTCTATTCGAACAACGCCTATAGATGCGCCAGCTATTTTGTGCATCTATAGTTGTTTTGTGTTGTGTATTAGTTGGCCATCTACTCTGACATAATTTAACAAGGGCAATCATTGACTACGAGTTTGTAGGTCAATTCCAATTCTCTGACATTAGCTTTAGAACATGTGTTAGAAGAACTTGAAGATGTTTCTACAAGTAAAGCACCCTCTCATCCAAGCCCTTGCTCTGAGCCAAATGAGGGGTCACAATTAGATGTAATATTCTTTGACTGCCAAATAAAATCCTCCATACTATTATCTCCCTTTAAAGCCTCCTTTACTATTCCAAATTAGTTTGTCAAACAAAGACTTCGAACTCGAACCATGCTCTTAGCCATATTAGAATGAGAAACTTTAAAAGGAAAGCGACAAAGAAATGTATTGATCTTTTTCTCTGGTGTTGTCTGTTCAAAAGAAAGATGGATCCTATAGTATGTGTCTTGATTATAAAGGCCAACAAGATGACCATTGAGAACATGTTTCAAATCCCAAACATGGATGATGTGTTGGATAAGTTAAAAAGGAGCAATACGATTTTACTTTTTCTTTTTCTTTTTTTGCATGAGAAAGGCTTCTAATAAGTTGAAAAAGAACCTGCAGAGCTAGCTTAGAGCGGAAATACATCATGCATGGCATGAACAAAAGGGTCACCCAGAACAGGTTGATAGAAAACCTCAGGAAAGAAACGAGGGAAGAGGCTAAAGCGCCACCTCACTCTTACTATAGTCTGTGAGAAGAAGGGAGAGCCCGTTCAGTCTCTAAGAAAAATATCCCTCCTAGCAGAGGCTGCCTCGAACATGGTCGCCGAGTGGCCATCAAAGTATGTATGGTTTGAGTCTAGATGCTAGCCGTGGTGTGAGAGGGATGGACCTGAGATCCATCCAATGGATTTTCTGCATGATTGATTTGAAGAGTGCTATCATGAAATAAGATATGCACAAGATGGCTTTTTGGACGACCTTTAAGCTGTACGAGTCCTTGGTAATGCCTTTTAGACTAACGAATGCTCCTGCTACTTCGAGCAAGATAATGGACCTGATATGTAGACCTCATAGACTTTTCACAACTACTTTCTTCGAGGATATTAGTGTGCTTTCGAGGTCAAAAGAGGAGCACAGGGATAACAAGCTCTACACAAATGGTAAGAAAAGTGAGTTCTTTCTGGATAAAATCCACCATCTTGGTCATGTAATTTCTAAGGATCTGGAAAGAAAGAAAGAAAGAAAGTTTATTAAAGTCTTCGGAAGACCGATGGGTCTATGAGACTGTGAAAATCTTGATACAACGAGCTGTGGTAGTGGAGCTACTAAACGAGCATCCATACCAATGCAAAATGCAAAATGCAAAAAATGCAAAAATGCAGATGGCAGTACTAAGTCCTAAGTACAACATAGTCATGTCGATGGTCGACTATATATCAATCTCAGCATCATCATCAATATCATCATCATCCCCAGCAACAGCAAGATATCAAGATGGATGAGGCAGTGGAGGCATGAAGTCGGCAATAGAGTGCTGTCGGCCACTCAGAGGTGCGGTCCTGGCACGTCTCTTGGCCGTAGCTCTGCGTCTAACCAGGGCTACTGTGACCCCCCGTCGGTTGGGCTCCGACTCTAAACAAGGAGGGGATGTCTCCAAGTGTGATCTGTGTGTCGACCCTCTGTCTGAGCTGTCGGGTCACGGGCTCCGAGTCACGGTTATGTCGAGGCCTCGTCTCGTTGGGGTCCATGTGATCTAGCTGAAAGAACTCCGTGATAGAGCTCTAAGAGGGATCAACCGAGGAAGAAGTCTGCTCCTATCTCCGTGCTCGGAGTATCCTCTTGCGGTGTCTAAGTGCCTCATGAATGAAACCTGCCAAACACCGTTGGTCTGGGTAGGAGAGGAAACAGGCTAACATCCCATAACTATCCCTGAAGAGGCAGTGGAAACGTCCTCGGATCTCATAGTACATATGACACCTGAAGATGAAATGCTCCTCTGTCTCAACCTCCTGTATGTCACATAGTGGAGCAGAAGCAGCCCCTCCTGCAGCCTCTTTCTCTGTAGAAACTCCTCTTACAGTAGCTCTGCTAGAGCAGCTCCTCTTGCAAGGTGTTTCCCACACAAATCCTGCATTGGCGCTTTTCCTATGCAATCGTACTCCAACGGCTACTCTCAATTTTGAGGCAAATCTCTAATAGATTTACATTGGTTTTTTGCATAGCTTTTGAAGTTGTATCAGAGAAGCAGAAGCACACAATTATGCTAAATTAGAATCTTGCTTTCCAGCATTGATTAAGTGCTACTGATGTGTGGAAATAGTGATAATTGTGCAGTCATCTTCCCTCAGGATTGGAGAGCCCTTGGAGCCTTGAGCACCCTAGCTAGGCTATCTTTTTTAGAACTGCCTATGTATATAGGCTTACTGCTCAGCCTTGAGCTTCATTTTCATGTCCTATACATAGCTCTGGCTATAGTCTTAAGTCCATTCAGTTTGAAAGGTGTTGATAAAATTTATAGTAGCTCTCTCGTAGAGCAGCTCCTCCTGCAGCAGCCCTCCTGCAAGTTATTTCCCACACAAATCATGCAGTGGTACTTTACCACTGCCATCCTACTCCCGATTCAATTTGGAGGCAAACTGTAAATTGTAATACATTCACATTGGTATTTTGCATAGCTTTTGAAGTTGCATTAGAGAAGCAGAAGCGCACAGTTATGCTAAATTAGAATATCATTGTCCAAGCATTGGCTAAGTGTTACTGATGTGTGGAAATAGTGATAATTGTGCAGGCATCTTTCCTCAGGACTTGGAGCCTTGAACACCCCAGCTAGGCTGTCTTTTTGAGAACTGCCTATGTATATAGGCTTAGTGCTCAGCCTTATGCTTCATTTTGTGCCTTGTACATAGCTGTGGCTATAGTCACTTTCAATTTGGAAGGTGTTGATAAAATTTACTTAAACACCACCTTGGTCTTGTATCTTATTGTAATAAAGAGCCTGTTTCTGCAATCTTACATAAAATAATCTTTTCTGTACCCCTTTAAGAGAGCATCGAGAGGTTTTAACGTTATTCTATTAGTTCTGTAAGACCTGGGAGACTGCAAAGAGGCCCACATTTTAAGGGGAGAAGTGCGCCAAGCCGGATATCTAGGTTTTAGATAAGGGCCCACATGGAGAAGACTACCACATCCATGCTTTTAGTAGGCACCTTTTTCTGAAAAGACCAGTTCAGCCAGCTTTTCCTACCTGAAAAGCTCCCAGCTTTTAGGGGCAAAGCCAGTAAGCATGGCTGTCCCTAGTTTTATTGAATGGAGAGTTCCAGTTGTATTATCGTCTTGCTCCTCCATGGGTCAGTTGTATAACAATTTTCTATTGTAATAAAAACCTTCGCCGGAAGAAAGAGGGGGGCGGGGGGCTTCATAGAGGGGTAAACCAGATCTTGAATGTTTCAGCCTACTCCTACCGTTTCCTATTGATTCAAATGGCGTTTCAGAAACATTTCAAAACTACCATGTTTCCTGCATGGACATGTTTCGTGCAACATAGCCTAGAATGCTGTGTCAAGCTGTAGTGGAGGTGCCCCAAAGTCAGCTATAATGGTTTGATGTTGGACCGACAGCTTACTACGGATCATTTGTGACAATAAGAGAACCTAGAGCCTCTTCACTTCGGCCTAGTCTACCTCTGATAGATCAGGCTCCCTACCATGCATGCCCTTTGGGTGGACGAACGAGTCAATGAGAAAATGACAGTGAAACCACAACCGCTCAAGTCTAGCAAATGCAATGTATTGCATGCTTAGTCGGGCCTGCATCATTCGTCGGATTGTGAAAATCGGGCCATAGTATGTGTAGGATGCGACGACCCCACTGGTAATCCATTCAGTTTGAATTGCTCTCTATGCATGACTGCTCGGGATGTGTTCAAGATCATAACCTTCAGGTTGTGTGTCTCACAGAAGCTATGGAGTGCATCCAACCAGCTGTGAAAGGTCAAGTGATGGCTGGTGAAGAATGTTGTATAGTGTGCATGCATAACAGAGCGAGAGTGTGTGCTTTTGGGAGGAGAGGGGGCTCGTCACTCGAGAGATGTCTGCTAGAAGTCCTTGAAGATGGTACTTAACAGAATATTGATTAACTCCTCATTCTGGCGAGCGAAATCCACAAGCTGCTTCTTCAGGGGGATCAGGCATGGTACTCATGTATTGTCTTTTTCTCAGTTGAAAGGTGATGCTTAGTCTTGATTTTGAGTTGACAGCGTAAAGCCTTACTCTCATTCGTATGAGCTATTGTAGGGTACCAAGCTAAGGGATGGCGGGCGAGTGGTGTGGGTGGTTTGTGCGAAAGGGTTCAAGGTGGCCTCCTGAAGGGATCAGGTGATCAGAGTGACTTGATCTTCTATGAGCGGGATGTCCTCGAGATATATGAATAAAGTGGAGTGGTGTTCGGTGTACTCAGGGGGGAGGCTATGATCAAAGTAGATGTCATGATATGTAGTGTGTATGGGTGGTATCGTGGTGCACGTTGTGTGGCGGGGGATGGATAAACTAAAGAGGGATAGTCGTGGTCAGCTTCTGGTGGTGGTGGTGAGTCAAAGAAGTCAGTGATATGCGGGGCGAAGGAAGTGATCCCCATAAGATAGCTAACTACACTAGCACCTCCCAAGTGGGTGTTGCTATGCGGAGCGTCCTCTCAGACACCCCTCCCAGTACAGCCTCGTCCTCGCAGCTTTTCACTCCTGGTTTATCAAGATCTTTTGCGAGTGCGGTCACAGATTTCGCTCAGTACCCAGACAGGTGTGAGGGTTGGGAGATCCTAGGAGATGAGATTGAGCGAGATTTTTAGTCACCCTTGCGTACAGGCACCTCGTCACAGATTCTTCCTCTCCCTCTTACCTATTCCAGGTGTAGAGTTAGGACGGCTCAGCCTCTTTCAGCTCTTCTGACTCCTAGACCTGACCCCAGGATGGTTGACAGAGATCTGCCCGTTGATCTTTGGTCCTTTTTGGCTCGAGTGGTTTCCACAGACTCCCTCACTAGATTGGAACTTCTCCCGGTATTTTGTCGACGGTCAGAGGAGGTAGAGGAGTACTTGGGATCTGTTACTCTATCCAAAGAGGGGCACATTCTTCGTTTCTCCGCAGGCAGCTTTCGTTCTCGGGGGAGCGAAAGCTGGTCAGATGAGCTTCTTGACAGCGAGATTGATAGACAGCTTTTGAGCATGACTTAGTTTTCATCAGTTCACCGTATTGTCGGCTCGCAGATTCATTCTTGCCCTAGGACTCTTCGACTTGGCTTCGGAGGCAGGGCCTTTCTGTTTCTGTTCTTTGAGATACAGGGAGACTTTGATTTGCCCAGGAGTGCTGGTTGGTTTGACTTTCAGCTCCTCAGTTCACGCCAGAGTATTATTCCCTTGGATGGAGCCATTTTACATGAGTTGGGGCAGATTTGGAGCTTGATTAGAGACCGACTTTGGATTGCGCCGTTAGAGAGAGTCATTTGTGCCGCTGCCACTAGCATCCCCTCACTTCCATCGGATGTCTAGGCTGTCTATCATTTCTTGGAATGTGAGAGGACTGAACGGCCGCAGATTTGTTTCAGATGCAGATGGTTGTACATCGAGAGTTCCTAGATTGCAGCTGCTTAGGGACTCCCTTCGATTTATTTCCTCAGGGTCCCCTCCAGACATTGTGCTTATGCAGGAGCATAAGCTCTCCCAGGACAGGATTGACAGATGCAGATCCTTACTCAGAGGACAGAGCCGACATATTGGAGCCCAGCGGATGGTACGAGGGGAGGAGTCTGCATCTCAATTTCAGCTAGGTGGGCCCCAGATATCACCCAAGAGGGTACACTAGTGGAGAGCAGGGCATGCTATGTTATTCTTCAGATTGAGAGCACAACAGTTGGTGTTCTCAATGTGTACGCTCCCACGGATCCAGTCCGCAGACGTGCATTTTGGAGACAGCTCAGAGAGTCCCTTCCTCAGGCAGACACCTGGATTGTTGGAGGAGATTCAACATGGTTGAATTCTTTGAAGACAAGTCGGGCCAGACAGAGGGTGGACTTTCTGATAGGGAGAGAGTGGAGTGGGATAGTTTTGTTTATCATGCTGGACTTCATGATGCAGCTCGATTGGACGACTTTCGTCACTTGGCTTATAGTCTTCAGTTCTCTTGGTCGGGGGTTTTCGATGGCTCTCTCTCTTTGGCTAGGCTTGACAGGTTTTATATTGGCCATTGGGGCTAGGCCAGAGGAGGACAGATTGGGATCCGCCCGGGTTATGTTTTATCTGACCATGCTCCAGTCCTATTACAGATTCTCCCTACCTCTCGATTGGAGAGCACAGGCTTTGTGAGAGTTCCGGACTTTGTTTTTTAGGAGGCTTGGTTGACAGAGGACACTCCTGAGGATCAGGGCTGGTTGATGTGGGTAGAGGGGGCTTTGGCTAGAGTCAGCATGGCCTGCCAGTTGAGGGCAAAAGAGGAGAAGGAAAAGCTCAGAATCAGAGATCGAAACGCAAGAGCGGAGGTATCCAGACTTCAGAGATTGATTCATAGCTTTCCTCGTTCTCTTTTCATCAGAGGGCAGCTTTCAGAGGCTCAGGAGAGACTAGAGGAGGTTCAGGGAAGGAGGGCTCAGTTCAGGTTTTACTCCCAGCAGACCTTCTGGATCCAGAAGGGGGATAGATGCTCTAGAGAGTTCTTCAGGGCAGTGGGTCAGAGATACTCTTCGGACAGTCTTCGTAGACTTGTGGATGAGGCCGGGTCTCTTCAGACGGATCCTCATCGACTTGTTGAGATCACTTCTGATTTCTATTCCACTCTTTACACCGCTGATCCAGTCACCGAGGAGATGATCTGAGCCAGAGAGGAGATTTGGAGTCATGTCCCCCAGATGGTCTCAGACAGGATGAGTCATGTTTTGGATAGCCTGCTATCACTCCTGGAGATCACAGAAGCGTTACATGAGCTGCCCAGAGATAGATGCCCGGGGGAGGACGGTCGGCATCACATCAGTGTATGTCGTTAAGGGTGTGTTCCTTTTAGAGTTTCTTTACGAGGGGTTCTCTGCTTGCTAGAAACTACATTGAGCTTTTCGCAACCAAAATGTCTTTCTTAGTCCGTGTAATAAAAATAGGATCATCGTTCTTGCCTCACAACCTCAATCCTGCTTTCTCATGTTTTGCATCCCTGGACATTTCTTGGGTCACCCTACTCCACCCCTGCCATTTTTTCAGTAAAAATTTCACTTTCCTTTCTTTCATTCATGCATAATTTCGAGATCTATTATCTTTTGTATGGAAACCTTTTTAAAGCGCAAACAATGATGTGCTTTTCCATGGCAGACTCCAGATGAAATAAAAGCGTATAGGGAGAAGAAGATGGAAAGCCCTTGGAGAGATCGTCCGATTGCGGAGTCTTTGAAGCTTTTTGATGACATGAGGAGGGGATTGATGGAAGAAGGAAAGGCTACACTGCGAATGAAACAGGACATGAAGAGTGACAACTACAACATGTATGATCTGATTGCATATCGAATAAAGGTGAACGACAGTCTTCTTCTCAGCCACTCTTTTCTTACTTTGATCAGAGTAAATGCTCCGCACTTAAGAGCTGACCTTTTGAGTACTCTTTGGCATTTTGGAGTATTCTTCGATTATGATATCATGTAAACTTGGGCAGTATACTCCACACCCTCATGCTGGAAGCAAGTGGTGCATCTACCCAAGCTACGATTACACACATTGCATTGTTGACTCACTTGAAAATATCACCCATTCTGTAAGCTTCAATGTTATGAATGGATTTTTTTCTCATTGCTTTGAACCTTCTCCTTAGAAAGTTTGATACCTTACGTGCAAGAATTAAGTTTAGTGTACTTTTTTCATTTAAAAACAAGATATATTTTTTTCTTTGATGCTGGACAGCTATGCTCTTTGGAGTTTGAATCTCGACGTGCTTCTTATTATTGGCTTTTGGAAGCTTTAGATCTTTACCACCCTTATGTTTGGGAGTATTCACGATTAGTTATCTCAAACACTGTGCTTTCTAAACGCAAGGTATGCTACTTTGCCATGGTGAACTCGCTCCATTTGAAAGATGTGAACTTTCCAGTGCAATATGAGTGAAACAATCATTTGGGTTTTAATACACTGATTTGTACCCAAAAATATACATATACGGATGGTCTGTTTGATGTTTTGATTTTTTACCCTTATATATGCAACCCTAATTCTGCTTTCTCTCTTTTATCTGTTGGTCTTTACATGTTTTTGCAGCTAAACAGATTGGTTACAGACAAATGGGTTGATGGGTGGGATGATCCTCGTCTTATGACACTAGCAGGTTTGAGACGCAGAGGTGTGACACCAGAGGCAATCAACAGTTTTGTACGTGATGTCGGGATAACAAGAAGGTTTTGTGTTTCTCTCTGCTCCATTAATTCTTTCAAAAAGTGTGCATCCCTGACATGCATACCTGTCGAGGCAAGTTCTGGGCTTTTCCCCCCTCTTGGCAAAATATATGCACGCAAATGTGTGATGATGTCTTCAATTGTGTATCTTGTCTGCATGCAAGCATTTTTTTTGCGAGTGTCCATCATCTATTTGGCTTAACATGGCTCTGGATTTAATCTGTAAAGATTCTTTTACCACAGGATTCTGTTTGTTATAAACAAAACATAAATAACCGTTAAATTTCTACCTGCTCACATGAACATATAGACATGGAATATAGATAATGAAAAGGCATGTAACGGGGGTTAAACATGTGGGAAATAGCGACTCCTGTGGCAGGTCAACTACAGCTATGAGTAAATTTCTTGAGGGGTGTGGAAGGGTATGGTTGTATATTCTTGAAGGGGTAGAAGGCGTTGATTATTGTTATACCTAAGACTTCCTTTAAACACGTAGCCAACTCTGAAGGCTTGATGACTACACCATCTCAGTAGATGTTATACGTTTCAGTTGTTTTAAGGGGTAAGTCATTATTGGGTGAGAGTTATCTGGGGGCAATAATTTATGAGGCTCCAAAGCACACCAAATACTCTTCAAACATTTGCTTTAATGCTTACAGGACGATTTTAAAGCTTGGAAATGTAGCATACCAGTTGGGAGATGCCATCCAGTCCCAGGATTCACCACATGTTCCTTGTACCACCTGTCACATGTGTATTACCCTCCTGTTTGTACTTTTCAATCGCTGACTTATCAGCGGTTGTATTCCCCTCAAAGTTTCTACCATGTAAAGGTCAATGAAAACTGTTTAGATTGAAAGATGGTGATGATATACTCGTTTGACTGCTTCATGCACCCCGTGCAATGGAGTCTTGGTCTTGTCCAAGACCTGATCTAAGTTCCTCTTAGATTATGGTCTTAGTGGTTGCTGTCCTCTGTATTTCTAATGAATGGCTACGTCGTGGTACTAGAAGTGTCTATTGTCACTCCTATGATGCAGATGAGTTGAAAGCATGCCACAGGTTGGCAAGAGACACATGCATGTTTTGCACTAGATACTAGGTCCACATATCTTCCTGTCAGCATTAAGAAATTACAACATACCAATTCAAAAATTAATGTGAAATGAAGGACTATAGAAGGGGAAGGGGGAGTACTTCTTTGTTTGGTTATAGGGGTGAGTTGACATGCATAGCTGATATATTCAAAGGATCTGCTTGTTGCTTTGTGTGCAATTGCCAGTCAAGTTTCAAGGCTTTTCCAACTTTGATTGCTGTTTTGAAACATTAATTAATTGATTAATTTCATTATACAAAAATCAAGGATCCCTTCTTCATCATTCCAAACATTAAATCTTAAAAAGTGTGTTCTAGGGCAGTATGCATTGTAAGAGGGCGTACATTGTGACATGTTTTGAAACGTTGAGGTTTCAGAGATGGACAAAGATAATTAAATATTTGAACTGAGGAAGTCGATTGTTATTGTTGCATGATGAGTATGGTGCAATTTAGAGTGGTGAACAAGGAGATAAGGCAGATTGCTTTATTTGCATTATACACTGTCTGGATGAACTTGTAAGGGTCATTGGAAAGGGTTGGGCATCCCCTCTATTGAAGCTGGAGAGTGTCACCTTCATAACTGGCTCTTATAGCGCACTTGCTCCCTTTCTGGAATTTTCGAAGCAAATTCTCGTCATCTTTTGGTTTTTGTATGCTATAACCATAGCATTTGCTGCTGAACTTGTAAAGTCACATTTAATTGTAACATAGCTTCTAACTTATATAGGAAACCTTAAACAATCCTAAAATAAGCATTTATATACTTCTAACTTCAAACAAATACTCTGGAACGTCGTATACATATAGACATTTAAGCTATATATTTACTTTCTGATAGGAAAGAGCAGTTAAATTGTTACTCAATGTCTCTTGTCTTAGAGTTTTGTAGAATAACAAGCGAGTACACGTACTCGTGAGCACTGCCTCAAGTTCTGTCATATGCAAACGATTGTCAAGATGAATGGATGATGCAATCGCTTGCAAATGCAAAGAGATTTGCAAAGTCTATGTGTGTGTGTGTGTGTGTGTCCCAAAGATGCTCCTGCTTTTTCCTTAGGTAAAGAATAAGTCAAATAAGCCAGTAAATGCAGCCTAGGATAAGGGGAAAGCTCCTGCTGCGTTAAATGCTAATGTTTCTGCCTCGATGCCTTCAACTTCTCAATTGAAAGCAAAGGAAAAAACTTTGCAGAAAGCTTGGCAGAGTTGTTACTGCAAGGAGACCTCTTGGAATGGCTCATCTTCGAGTGGAAACACTCCACAAGAAAATTAAGGGATTGGAATTAATTGGCCTGCAATAACAGCAAGCGGCACTCTCTTTCCTGAAGAGGAAGTGGCTGCTCGTTTAACTTCTCCACATCCATTAGTTTCTTCTCAGGGTCGGGCGCCGGATCCTGAGGTTGAAAATGCAAACTTGATCTTTTGGGCTCTCACATGTAAATAGTTTGTAAATATCCTGTCTCATATAACGTGCCTTACTCTCAATGTACAGGGTCTATGTGATCCCAGGAAATGGAAGCTCGTTTGGGGATATCTGCATCAATTGGAGCTTGACATAGTTGCATTGCAAGAACATAATCAGCATATGTATGCTGGTCGTCATGGGTATTTTGCTGGTTATGATATTTTCTATGCGGGAGAACATTCTTTTTCTGGTGTGGTTTTCTTGGTGAAACATGAGTTTCAGCCAGTGGATGCTTTGAATGATAGTCGAGGCATGTCTGATCATCCCGTGCCTTCTACAGGGGGAAGTCTTTGAATGTGCATCGGTCTATGCGTCACAATCTTCTCGTAGGAGAGGTTTAATTTGGGCAGATATGCAAAGTTATCCCTGGAAGCAACATGCCTTTGTTTATGGAGATTTTAATAATGCTCCTCAACTAGGTGACAACACTTCAAGGCATACGCACATGTTAGCCTCTGAACTTCAGCATTGGCCTAATTTATTGACTCAGCTCCCTCTTATTGATCTGTGGAAAGAATCACAGCCTATGCTGCCTGGTTACACTTTTCAACACAATGCTGAGTCTCCATATCAGGCTAGGTTGGATTGATGGTATACGGTTGATCCTCAGCACTATGATATTCTCATTGTCAAATTATGGGTGGATTACACTTTCATGCATTTTGATCATGCCCCTTTGTGGTTGAGGATTGTATATCTTGAGATGCCTGATGACATGCTTATCCACAGAAGATTGCTCATTGTCAACAATTGCAGCATATCATCTTCTGGCTTTATCATGATAGCAAGGCTGCATGCATTTTGTCTGGAGACATATCAGAGCCCTGGACGCTTCATTGTTCAGTTCGGCAAGGTTGTCCTCTTAGTGCTATTTTATATGCTATAGCCACGCATCCAATGCCTTGATATATTGATCGTTTGGTGGCGACAGATACAGATGACTGGTTGCTCA
This sequence comes from Dipteris shenzhenensis, assembly GCF_047967505.1. Lineage (NCBI taxonomy): Eukaryota > Viridiplantae > Streptophyta > Polypodiopsida > Gleicheniales > Dipteridaceae > Dipteris > Dipteris shenzhenensis. The sequence goes on from NC_141598.1 coordinate 5,717,388, forward strand.
GGCTTATGCAGATGATTCATTCTTCATGCCAAAAACACTCAAAGGGACCTTTCTTCGCTTATGTAGGCTCTCTCTTTGTATGGACTGGCTGCTGGCCTTCACATTAATTTTCAGAAATCCCGTATGTTGCCTTTGTAGGATTGGCACAGACTACTCTGGCCGGGGGAAATTGTTCCACCAGCTCAGTTGATCCGTCATCTTGAATATCCTCTGGGTTGGAGCATTACTTGGCGTCAACAGATTGATATTTTTCACTAAGAACCATCTGTCTTCCTTCATGTCCACCATTATGGAGATTTTCTGGCGGTCAAAGCATGGCAAGAAAAGCTTGTGGTTACTTCCAGTACAGAGATTATGCTCACCCAAATTACATGGAGGGCTGAATATTCTTAATATTTATGTACATATTCTAGCCCACAAAGACAAAATGATGCTTCAGTTTCTTCAAGATGACCGGCCTTGGACTGCTATGATGCGCACTTTACTTGATCACATCACCACTACTGCTTTTGGTTTTTGGCACCCCATGCAGTTGGATTTTCTTTTGGGCTGCATTGAAGGCAAAATCAAAGGGTGTCCTATGGTTTCTCAGATGTTTCTGGATTGGAAGCATATTCTTTCACGTTTGCACTGGAATGGACGAGATTCTGTACTAGGTAACTCTTTGCTAGCTGAGAGCATCCACTGGTCACGGGTTCTTTCTCCTCCCTTGGCTCTTGCAGGAGCCGCGGTGCTCTTATTTTCTGAATGCAAAAGGGATTTCCAATGTGGCTGATGTTATTAAAGATGATGGCACTCTTTTATCCTTCCCTTTGGTTGTTGCAAAATATAGATTGGAAATGCACTATGATCCTGTTTGGCAAATCATTACCCCAACGCTTAAGCCATTTCAGCAAGTACCGCCTTTAGAACTTCAAGACAAGCTTCTATTCTTCCTTTATGCTCGTCCATTCGTCCATTGAAGCTGTCTGGTATTACACTCTCCTCTTATAATAAAGTTATGCTATCACCACCCTAGGTGTCAGATAAGGCAAATCAAATTTGGGCTTTGCATCATCCGGTTAAATGGTGGAGAAAGAGATTGAAGCAGATTTGGCACTCCAAGGTTCCCTTGAGACGAGAGGTCTTTCTATAGCGGGTTCTAATGGGGGTTATTCCGTCTAGACAACTTTTATCATGCAGACGTATTCCTCCAGCTATCTATCGTCGGTGTTTAGCTCCGAGGGAATCCGTATCTCATATCTTTTGGCATTGCTCTTAGACATGGAGTTTGTTGGACATCCTTCGGCATAGATTGAGACTCAGATTCTCCAAGGCTTCTTTTGGCAAGCTTTTCTGGTTGTTTGGGATATCTCCTAGACGGCCGGATTTTGACTTGTTCTTTATTTGGGTTCGCTACTGGGCACTTTGGACTCTCTGGAAAGCTAGAAACCATAGAGTCTTTGGTGATTCAGTTCTTCTACTTTTGTTATCTTTCGTCGTTCTGTGCAGCAATTGCTCTTCGATTGTTTGCAAACTCAGTGCATAGATCAGGATGTATGGATACCCAGAGGCACCTCCACGAGATATCTAGGCTTCCAGGTTGGCATTGAGGTGTCCCTGATGCCACAGTTTGCCCCAGTTCTTGAGAGTATCCGAAGAAAGCTAGCCTACTGGAGTACGGCTAGACTTTCTTTGGCCGGAAGAGCGCTGGTACTCAACCAGGTTCTACTAGCGACTATGTGGTACGTTGCATCATGTTCGTGCTTTCATGCTGACTCGATCCGTTAGGTGAGGAGATTGCTTCGGAACTTTTTGTGGAGTGATGGTGATGGTTCTGAGGACACTAGGGCCAGAGTTTCATGGGATACTATCACTTTACCCTCCTCGCAGGGAGGACTTGGGGTTCTTGATCCGGAGATGCAGAGCAGATCCCTTTTAGTCAAACTTCTTGTTAGAGGTTTGACTTCAGGAGATCATCCGTGGAAGCAGTTCCTATTGCATGGGATTCACCAGTGCACCCCCAAAGCAGTAGGCCAGTTGGCAGGTAGAATCAGTTGGATCTTCCTGACGGACCAGCATTCTCAGCCTTCCTCACCACTTGTGAAAAGGCTTATTCAGATCTGGGATCATTTTCGACAGCACCTCATCAGAGCAGTTCCCTCCTCCAGAGAGGAAATTTCCCGACAGCCACTTTACCATAACCCCCTGGTTCGGTATCAGGGATCTTCCCCTGGTATAGAACTTAGGACTCCCTTGGCCCGATGGCATGCTCAGGGGGTTGTGACAGTTGGAGATTGGTTCAGGGGAGGTGTGGAGATGTCAGAGGAGGTGATCAGAGATAGACACGAGCCACTTGGATAGATTGCTTCCACCAAATTACTGATCATGAGAGCTATTCCTCAGTAGTGGAGGGATATACTCACAGATCGAGCCTATGTTCACCCCATCTCTACTTGGTCAGATTGTTTTAGTCAGGTTGGGCTATGCATTGGAGTTCGTTTAGGATCGGCACCGTTTATTTATTTTGAGACGGACTCCTCTCACAGATTGTATCCCACTCAGCCCCTGGATCGACAGGAGCTCCTTTGGCAGAGAGTCAGGGTCATTGGTTGCCTGGGTAAGGAATGGGCCACAGATCCTTCCAGGTTGACCATTGCAGAAGATACTAGATGGATACTTTAGATTTTTCAGGGTCGACCTCTTGCAGAGCTTGACTGGGACCCAGGTGAATGGGCATGGCCTGCTCCAGTGGCAGGCGATCGTCCTCTTTCCTTTTTCCAGTACTCGACGAGGGCAGGTTACAGGCTTCAGCAGAGAGACTCTCATCACCTACCATCTGCCTTCCAGCATTGGCACGCACAGGGACTTACTGCAGAGCTCTTGCGGAGCTACTGGACTCACTTTTGGGGCATCAGTAGAGCCAGGAAAGTCTCCTACTTTCTTTGGCTCACTATACATAGGGGCATACCTGTGGGTACTTGGCTTCAGCAGATGGGTAGACCCTCCTTGTGTATGCGTTGTCAGCTTGCAGAGGAATCTAGCAAGCATTGTTTATGGAGCTGCCCCAGCTCTAGAGTGGTCTGGACAGGTATCTTCAGGTTGTTCTCACATGTTACATCCGAGTCCTTTCTAATGACATGGGGCGTTGCCCTTTGGGGGAGAGGATCTGGAGCCTTTACTCTCTTTGAGTCAGAGCCAGGAGACCACGGTTTCTTCATGCAGCGTCGCCAGAGACGGGGTCCCATAGAGGCCAGCATCATGGAGCCGCAGGATTTGCTTTTGGTACATGTACCAGCTCAGGATTCCCTGCCTACTTCAGCTGCAGGGTCAGCTTGGGAGGTGATTTCCAGCATTACCCTATGGCGGATATGGTGTTCGCAATGTTCTTTTGTCCTTGGGGACCATTTATGCACGGAGGCTGACACTCTCGCTTCCATTTGGGCGGAGATTATCTTCACTCTCAGGAGTCAGTGGGAGCGGTGTACAGGCACCTCTTTGGCAGCTCGTGGGAGACTTATATCCTTCATGAGGACATGGGACTGCTCATTATTTTTTCATTTGACCCCTTTTGGGATGTCATGGCATTTTAGACCACCACCATGGCTTTTTTGCCACATTGTTGAGGCTAGGGATAGAGTACTTTCTCTCTCACCTGTTGTATGATTCGTTTTGAATGGAATATATCACTCTTTTATTTTTTAAAAAAAAATCTCTTGATGTAATATTTCATCTTACCAGTTTTTCGTGGGATAGCTATCTTGTATTGTAAAGCACTCAAAGTTTTCACTAAAAAAAGTATGTGTGTGTGTGTGTGTGTGTGTGTGTGTGTGAGAGAGAGAGAGAGAGAGAGAGAGAGAGTTGTTAAAAAAAGAAAGTGTATGTGTATGAGAGAGAGAGAGAGAGAGAGAGAGAGAGAGAGAGAGAGAGAACCGAATTAGAAGGGGGCCACTTGGCAACAAAGTGTGTGGGACACTTTTTTAAAAAAATGTAACTAGAGCGCTGCCTAGAAGTGTTGGGTGTTGGAAGCAATGGAAGCTAAAAAATGGAAGTACAATGGAGAAAAACGAGATGTTGTAATAGATTGCTGCAAAACTGAAGTGTGGAGGCTCAAAGAAGAGCCAACATAACAAAACCCTAGGGCTAATGCCCTAACTGGACTAAGTGTCCTAAGTGGCCTAAATGGTACATATACTAACTGTACCAATAGTCATAACTGACTATAACTAGGCCTACAAGGCTCATACCAAGGTATAAGTGGCATCTATGGATAGCCCATGAGATAGCCTACAAACCCCCCTCCATGGTATGAGTTGAAGTATCTTGGACATGGCTCAGGACACCTAAATATATGGTGTCATGGTTGCACATGTTCGTCGCGTAGGATATAGCAACCCATGACTGTACAGAGTACAACAAATCAAGTTACGAAAGGTACTAAGTTTAAAGCTTGCCGAAAAGCCTCAAACTTGGGTCGAGGTAGAGCCTTCGTAAAAAGATCTGCCAAGTTGTCTTCAGTGGGAACATAAGACAACTCAATATCACCCGCTAATAATCGCTCTCTGACATAGTGATAGTGAACCTCAATGTGCTTTGTGCGAGCATGGAAAACTGGATTCTATGCGACAGCCAAAGCACTCTGACTATCAGTGAAGATGACGGTAGGAGCAATCTGACATGCACAAAGATCTGCAAGTAGCTTTTGAAGCCGAACACACTCCACTGTAGCTGTAAAAGCCGCTTTGTACTCAGCTTCACAGCTAGAAGTAGAAACTGTACTCTGCTTCTTGCTGAACCAAGAAACACATGAAGTACCAAATAAAACAGTTGCCACTATGTGACACACGAGTGTCTGAACAACCAGCCCAATCACTATCAGTGAACCCATGCATGACAAGTGAAGTATCAGCCCCATAAAGAAGGCCTAAATGCTGAGTTGCATTTAAGATATCTGAAAACACGCTTCACGGCATGCCAATGGTGCATAGATGGGCTGTGCATATATTTGCTCAATTGTGAGACAGCATACTCTAGATCAAGTCTCGTATGGCATAGGTAAATCAAACAACCAACTGCCTGTTGATAGAGAGTGACATCACATGTACCGCAAACATCCTCAGAAGAGAAGTGAAAACCAGTCTTTAATGGTGTGGAATACTGGCTTGCAATCTTCAAATTGAAAACGCTGCAAAAGCTGTCCAATGTACTTGGATTGTGACATCAAAATGCCCCCCTCACTGCAAGCAAATTGAATGCCCAGATAGTAGTGTGGAAGACCAAGATCAAACATAGCAAATGTCTGCTGCAAATCAATTTTAAAATCTGCAATTTGTTGAACATGTGTCCCAGTTACAAGCATGTCATCCACATAAAGGACTAAAATCAGCAAATCTGTCCCACGCTTTTGGATGTAAAGGGTAGCCTCTGTAGGGCTGTTCTGAAAGCCAAGTGTGAGCAAATGAGAATTCGAATACCAAGTGTGAGGTGCCTGCTTCAATCAATAGAGGGCCTTTTTCAAGCGGCATACCTTGCTTTGAGAACCTTCAACCTCAAAGCCAGGAGGTTGGGAAACATAGACTTCTTCCTGCAAATGCCCATGAAGGAAAGCTGTCTTAATATCAAGCTGATGTATCTGCCAATGAAAGTGGGAAGCAAAGGCAATAACAATGCAAATGGTAGTGATTCTGGAAGTGGGAGAAAGAGTCTCCTCAAAGTTAATGCCATGCTGCTGAGCATAGCCCTTAGCAACAAGACGGGCTTTGTAACGGTCCACTGAACCATCAACTTTCCGTTCGATCTTGTAAACCCACTTAGTTCCAATGGCATTCTTGCCATAAGGCAAATCACACAACTCCCAAGTGTCATTCTAATGGATAGAATCCAATTCAGCTTGCATGGCCTTCATCCAACAATCATTCTGAAAGGCATCTTGATGATATAATGGCTCTTCATTGCATGCTGTAGCAACCAAAGCATAAGCAACAAAACTAGCATGCTCTTTCTCGACAGCTGCTCTGGTACGGGCTGGCAGAGGAGTGTCTTGCTTGCTGTCTCTTAATGTGTCAAGGAGCCAACGGGGTACCTTTCTAGGCTCTTGAATTTTTGCTTTTTCCTGGTCAAGTGCCCTGTGCAAATGATCCTGATCAATGATAGGCATATCAGGCTGAATTTCTGCATGCACATGTGGTTGTAAATGACCAACAGATGGAGGAGGGACAACCTCTGATGGAACATCATCCCGAGCATCGGATGGAAGCAAAGGCATCAAGCTGTTAAATATGTCTGGGGCATCAACAACGGACTGTTTTTGACAGTCCAGCAAAGGCATAGTGGAAGATTCATCAAACACAACATCTCGACGGACAAAACACTTGCCCGTGCGGGGCTGATATAGCTTATAGCCCCTGCTTTCTGAACTATACCCAAGAAAAATGCATTTAACAGCTTTATCATCCAACTTAGTGTGTCTTTGTGAAGGCACATGAGCATAAGCTAAGCATCCAAAAGTCCTCATGTGGGAAATGCAAGGCTTATGACCCGTCCAAGCCTCATAAGGTGTGATAGTCTGTAATGCCTTTCTAGGACATCTATTCAAGATGTAATTTGCACACATGACCGCATCCAACCACAACTTATCAGGCAATTGTGTGCCTTTCAACATGCATCTAGCCATTTCCATCGTTGATCTATTCTTCCGCCCAGCCACGGGAATCTGTTGAGGAGTATAAGGCACCGTGCATCGATGATTAATGCCACGGGAAGCCCAAAAAACGGCAAACTCCTTCGACATGTATTCACCCCCCTTGTCTATATTAATATGAGCAATGTGCATCCCACTCTCATTCTCAACCAAGGCAATAAAGTGCTTGAAGCATGAAGAAACATCAAACTTGGATTTCAATGTGAAAGTAACAAAATAGTAGAACCCCCCTAGAGCTGCAACCCTCATTTTTTTTTTGAAAAAAACAGTTCTAATTATATTACTTCGAGAACAAGATACAAGAGGTCAGCTTATAGCTGACGGGCTGCGTACACAAACCGGACGCAGCCCAAAAGGTAGCATAATAAATCATACTCTCACGGAGGAATATGCTGAGTGTGAATGAACAGCCATCGGGGTGGTGAGTAGTGCCACCGAAGGCCCTGCGTAGTCTGCTCGAAGAAGAGGCTCTGTGAATCCCAAGCCTGGAGGAAGCGTCTCCGCTTCTCCTGACCAGCCCGGGAGTCTCCCTGAATCTGGTCCCACTGGCCTCTGAGGGTATGAATAATCTCACTCCAAATCTCCGCCATGATCTGGGCAGTCGATAAGGAGGTGCCACCGAGGATCTGCGCGCAGCGCGAGGTCCAGATGTGCCATCCTGTAATGCTGCTGATAATCTCCCAGACTGGCTGCCTCTCCCGAACTCCTGTATCAGCCTCTGCTAGGTGCTGTGGGATACCCTCGAGCGGCCCCCACGTCCCCTGTGTGATAAGGAAAGTGGGGTCCTGCTGGCATGCCTCGAACAAGTGATGAAGACCAGGTGCGGTGCTGCACCAACGGAACGCGCCCCAAGTGATCACTCCTAGCTCTGGTGCTGCACGAGTAAGAAGCCCGAAAGTCCACCTCCACACTTCCTGGGCGCGCATGCAGCTCCACAGGCAGTGTTTTGGTGACTCCTCATCCGCATGGCAAATCTGACAGCAACCGTCCTGGCCTATCTGCCTCAACCAGCTCCCCACTGGAAGACCTTTGTGGGTAAGAAGCCACAGGAAGTACGAGATCTTCCGCGGCCGCCAGCTCTCCCACAAGGCCTTCCAGAAAGCCTGCAAAAAGAACCTGGAGATACCCTGTGCGTACCAGCTAGGACGCTGGGTGGGGGGGCGGCTCTGCATCCTCCCGAGAATTCGCCTGCCCAGAGTCGTGCTGTAAGCGAAGAAGGAAGTCTGCCCCTGTCCTGTCACAATCTCTGGCCACCACCACTCTCCTGGGTCCCACTCAAGCTCTGACAAGGCCCGCCCCTCCCAGAGCCAAAGACGCCAAAGCTGCAACTGGTCCTGCTCGATACTAGGGTCGGTATGCCAGACCTTCCCCAGAAGGCCTACGACCCTAACCCTCTGCCACGGTAGTAGGGGGTCAATGAGCGCATCCTCTCTCCTGAGTCGTCCGTCCCCTGAAACCGCGAAGAAGGCGATAGAGGAGTCATCCAAACGTCCTGCGACCACCAGTGGGATGCCACGGGGGGTGAACTGTCCCAGCCAGTGGGTGTCTCCAGGCATGAGGACCTGAGGCTCAGGTGGAGTCAACCAAGCGGCTGGGATCGCTCCGTCGATCTCCGTGCGTCTCGCCTGGACTCCGCGTGCACCTCCCGCTGCGTCTGCCAGATCGGCCATCTCCAGATGTCTGTACGTATCCCTCCAAACTCGAAGGGACCGGGCTGGCCCCCTCATCCAGCCGTCCCACCTGATATGTGATCTCTCCCCCAACTGAAGGCCCTCGGCGTCTCTGACCTGCCCATTCCAGACGAGCGGCTGGCGATCGATCTCCTCCTGACAGCTGGGCTGGGACTGAATGAGACTGAGACGGAGCCGCCTCCAAACCATGAGGAGGCTACGAACGAGTGGGGAGCGGGGCTGAGTGAGCGGGGCGGAAGTGAAGATCCACCTGAAGAACGGTAGCCACTCTCCACCTCGGCGCGGGACACAAGAGCCGACTCCCTGCTGGAGTAACATCTTCCACGTCTGCCCCCCTGGGGTCAAACCGCGGATGATAAGCTTGCCTAACAAGGCCTGACTCTGAAGCTCTGGATCAATGACCCCCAGACCCCCCTCCGCCTGCGGAAGAATGACTGTTTGCCAAGCAACCCTGGCTCTGGTATCTCTCTGCCCATCCTCCCCAGACCAAAGAAAGTTCCGAACCAACCTCCTGAGCTGTGCCACGCTGGATCTCGAGAAGCACCAACAGGAAGCCACATACCAAGCCGTGGCTAGAAGGACCTGGTTAACTACTAAAGCACGACCTGCAAGGGACAGCTTAGCAGTGCTCCAGAAAGCCAGCTTCCGTCGGATGGAATCTAGCACCGGGAGAAACTGCTGAGCTGGCGTAATGTCTAGGCCAACCTGGAAGCCAAGGTATCTAGCTGTCTGACCACGTGGAATCCATCTGAAGCCCAGGAATCGCCCCCACTGAGAACACGCCCCCGGGTCTGTGAGAAAACCAACTGATTTGTTCCAGTTGATTTTCGCACCAGCGGCCGAGCAGAAAACCTCCAGGGCCATCCGCACCCTCTCTAGCATCCTCTCATCGTCCTGGACATAAAGGGCTGTATCATCTGCGTACTCTGAGTCCAGAAGCTCCGTGTCCTCCCGGAGTGGAAGGCGAACACCCCTGAGCCCTGTGGACCTCGCCCGAAGGTAGTAAGTCATGGCCTCGGCGAAGAAGAGAAACAGATAAGGAGCCAGGGGACAACCCTGACGAACTGATCTCTCCAAGCTGAAACGCTCACCCATCCTGCCTCCAATGATGACTCTGCTAGACGCTGTCCTGTACAAAGCTGAGATACCCTGAATCCAGCCTGCCGGGAAACCTAGCCGCTCCAGAGTCCCCTCCAAAAAGGACCAATCCACGCGATCGTAGGCCTTCTCGAAGTCGAGAAGTAAAATGGCAAGGTGTGAACCGCTGTACTGAGCCCACTCCGCCGCCTCTGAAAAGGTGAAGACATTATCCAGGATACTGCGGTCCTGGACAAAGCCTGTCTGAGTGTCATGGACGAGGTCTGGGAGTAGAGGTCGAACTCTGGCACTGATCATCTTGGCGAGGATTTTGTAGGCAGTGGTAAGGAGAGTGATCGGACGCCACTGGCGGATCTCCTGTCTATCTCCTCCCTTCGGGATGAGGCAAATCAGTCCCGAGGAGAGGCTCTCTGGCATCTGACCGCTGCTGAAAATCCCCTGCAGAGCTGCAAGGAGGGGCTGATGGATCTGGTCCCAGAAGGAGGTGAAGAAAGCTCGGGATAGCCCATCCTCACCTGGGCATTTCTGCCCATCAATAGCCATCAAGGCCTCCAACATCTCATCCGCGGTGAACGGCGCCAACAAAGACGCCTGCATGCTGGGCTGGACCAGGGATGGAATGTGCCTCCACACCTCCTCACGGTCACGACTAGCACGAGGGGCAAGTGGCTCCTGCTGGAAGAGGGTCCTGTAGAAGTCAGTGGCCAACCCCATGACCTCCCCCGGGTCCGTAACAATGTGACCATCCGCTGTCCTGAGACTCCGTAGCTGATCACCTGCAGCTCTCTGGCCGTGTGTCCTGAAGAACTCCCTGCACATCCGGTCACCCTTCCGGGCCCAGAAGGAGAGAGAGGCGTGATAGGAGAACTCGGAGCGACGCTGGAGGGTCTCCTCCAAGAGGGCTCTGGCTCGAAGGGCCTGGATCCGAAGCTCCTCCGAGCCCGGGGAAGACTGCTGAAATCGCTGAATGGAGGCGAGGTCCCTCCGAAGAGCTCTCTCTCTGCCCCACCAATCCTGTCGAACCTGTAGGGCTGCGAGCTGGCAGATCTGGCTGGACTCCTGCAGAGCCTGCGCGACCGAGTCTACCAGATCCATGCCCTCCCCCCAGTCTCTGTCCCAAAGACTGCAAATGCTGCTACGGACGTCCACCCTCGAGAAGATGGAATCGGGAATCCTGCATGATCGGGGGGGGAGAGTCTGGGCTGCCGAATCTAATGAGAGGAGCACAGGCGCATGGTCGGATAGTGTCATCCCTGGAACAATGCCCGCCTGGCCACCTCTGCTGATGGCCCAATCACTGACATAAAACCTATCAAGCCGCTCCAGGAGTCTGCCTCCTTCCCTGCGGAAGCCCCAAGAGAAGTCCAGGCTCCCGTGCCAACGCCGGAAGGACGGGTCTCTCCAACTGTCCCTCCCTCCTGTCGCGAAGATGAAAGAGTCCCAAGCTGACTGCTCTGCCTGAGCCATACCTGTGAACTCCGGATCTCTACCCTGCTGGTCCTCCAAGGTCTCCAGGTTGTTGAAGTCTCCTCCAACAATCCAGGAATCCATGTCTGGAAGAATCCCTGTAAGTGTCCTCCAAAAGGTGGCTCTGCATCTGAGGTCTGTGGGAGCATAAATGTTGAGGATTCCTATCTTGGATCCCTCCAAATTCAGGCCTACCCAAAGGGCTCGGCCTGGGATCAACGTGCCGTGACCGAAAACTGACTGAGCTAACTGCTCGCACACGGAGGTACAGACCCCCCCGCTCCTCCCCTGTGCGCCGATCGAAGGCTCCCAATAAGTGTAGGAGCGTCCAGGGAGAACCTTCCCGCAGCTACGGGCATGAGCCGCAGAAAGCTTGTGCTCCTGGAGCAGCAGTACATCCAATCGACCAATCACTGCAGGCTGAAGTTCCTGACGCAAAATGAGCTTCCTGGGACCACGGGTACTCGAAGAGTGAAACCCGTTCACATTCCAGGAAACGAGGTGTAGGCTCATGGAGAGGGATGGGGGGCTGCGAACAGCTGTCTGCTCGCAGAAGAAGTCGAAGAAGAATCAGACAGATCGGAGTGGAGGCGCTGCCGCTTGTGAGAAGGTTTGGAGGGGGAGACGGGGTCGTCCTGCCCGTTCTTCAAAACCTTCAGCAAAGGCGAGAGGCCCCTAGTGCCATGAACAAATGCTTTCTCGAGCCAGCTCGAGATCTCTGAAGCAGTCATCCCGTAGAAGGTTCGGAGTTTCTGTTGGGACCAAGCTCTGACATCCTGGGGAAGAGGCCATTCCAGGGGGGGTCTGAGGATCACGATCAATCGGAAACGTTTGGCAGCGCAACGCCACCGCAAGCGCACATCGCCCTCGGACCACTGAGTCTCGAGGAGCTGCCCACCGGACGGGCCTATCCAGGAGCAAATCTGGGCGTGTGTCTGCTCTCTGAGAGCCTCCCACACCGAGTCGTCTGTCCAGGTCTCGGTGCCATCGCTGAGGAACGTGAAGGCGAAGCTAGGGCCATCCCTGGGAGCCAAGGCACCAATCCTCCCATCCGCCCCTTTGCGGAGCATGAAGATACTAATGTCGAGACAAGCCGGGAAGGTCCCAAGGTCGGCCACATCCAGGTAGTCCCAGGGGCCAGATCTGTAAAAGTCTCGAGGGAGCTCTCTCTCCTGGAGCTGAGACCCAGCTGAGTCTGCCACTGAGGGGCTAGCGGGAAGGGAAACCTGCTCCACTGGTGGTACAGACACCAGGTGTCCTGCAAGCGGGGGAGGAAGGGGAGGAGGCTGCGGGATAGGCGGCTCGGGCTCCACGGAGGCGACTGGCGGAGAAGGTGGAGGAGGTGGAGCGGAGGCTGCACTCGGCTGGGAAGGCGACGGTGCAGCTAACTCTGTAGGAGGGGCGAGGGGAGCAGGGGGGGGAGGGGGATGGGGATGCATCTGGAATTGGGGCTGAGAGGGAGGGGGAGGGGGAGGGGACTGAGGAAAAGGAGGCGGGGGCTGAAACTGCGGGGCGGGCGAAGGGGGGGGAAACTGGGGAAACCGGGGAGAAGGCGGGGGGGTGGGGGAGAGGAGGATCTGAGGCTGTGGAGGGCGGGCTGCCGTCGAAGAAGAGGCTCTCCCAGGTCCCTGGGGCATCTGCCTGTCAGGCCTGTGGAGTGCTGCTGCAGGAATGGTGACCTCTGCCTCCTTGCCTTTATCCGAAATCTTCTTATTCTTTCCTCTTTTCCTTCGAACCTCGGTCCAACCGCCCACTACCTCTGGCCCAGGCTCCGACTGCCTCGGCTCCTCCTGACGTGGCTGTCCGGGGGGGGGAGGTGGGGGCGGGGGCGGGGAGGGTCGAGACGAGCTGGCAAAGCGTGGACAAGCAGCCGCCAAGTGCCCAAAGCCATGGCACCGCAGGCACTGACCTGGCTGTCCGGTGACTATCATGCTCTGGGTGATACTGTCGGCACCTGTAACGATCTCGATCACTGCAGGGAGAGTCGCAGGATCCGCCACAGCCACACGGACTCGGGGAGCTCCTGCCGTGGTCACCGCATCGGCAAAGGTGTCGTGCATAACCCAGCCAAAATGGGAGCCCAAGTCCCTGACAATCGGCCGCAGCTCAGTAGCAAGCCCTGGAAAAACGAGTGTCACTGGGTGGCGAGGTATACGGAACCGAGTATCGAAATCCGCTGCGCTGAAACCACGGTACCACGGGACTATCATGATGATCTTCCCATCCACCGATGTGGGGGAACCGGCAACCAGATTGCTCGCAGCTTTCTCACTGGAGAGTTTGAGCCAGAAGATGCCCCTTCCCATAAGGGCCACCTCCTCAATGTGGCCATCCTCTAGCAAGAGAGTGGACTGGAGCCAGTCCCTGATGGTAGACCTGGAGGGGGAGTGTCCAATGACTCTACCGTAAACAGAGGTACGAGCAAAGTCACTGGCTACCGCCTGAACACGGGATGATTGTTGCTCTGTCAGGATAACGCGGTAGGCATCTGGAGAGGGAGGGTCCGACTGGGCCTCCGGATCCGGGCTGGGGGCCGCCATACCGCCAAGACTAACTGCAAGCTTCCGATGAAGAAAAACAGGCTGCCACCCAAGAAGGGGATGAAGCGGCGGTGGAGCCTGGGGGTGAGGCGGGCGAGGCGAAATGAAGGGTCGGAGGGGTCGAGGCTGAGGGCGGGGCGAAGGCTGCGGGGTGCGGGGAGTACGGAAGGGGCGAGAGGGCGGGGGGGGGGGGTGAAGTTGGAATGGCGGGGGTGGAGAGGTGAAGCGGGGGGGCGAGGGGAGCGGAATGAGGCGGAGGCGGGTGAAGCGAGGGGTGAAGGAGCAGCGAGGGGGCGGGTTGGAGCGGGGTGGATGGCGAGGGAGCAGCGAGGGGCGGAATGGCGGAGGCGGGGCGAGGGCGAGGCGGGCTGGGGAGAGAGAGAGAGAGAGAGAGAGAGAGAGAAAAAAAAAAAAAAAAGGCGACGCGGGATGGAGCGCGCGGTTAGAGCGGCGGCGAGGGGGGGTTAGAGCGGAGGCGGTTATAGCGGCAGCGAGGGGGGGGGTTAGAGCGGGGGCGAGGGGCGGGGTGGAGCGAGGGGGCGGGATGGAGCGGAGGTAAGGGGGCGGGATGGAGCGAGGGGGCGGGTTGGAGCGAGGGGGGGAGGGGCGAGGGGCGGGTTGGAGCGAGGGGGCGGATTGGAGCGAGGGGGCGAGGGGCGGGTTGGAGCGAGGGGGCGGGAAGGAGCGGAGGCAAGGGGGCGCTGCAACCCTCATGGGTCCATAAACATCACTTTGAACTAGATAAAGCTTACGTGAAGCACCAACTCTCCCATCCTTGGGAAACGCAGCATGGTGCATCTTACCAAGTAAGCATGGTTCACAAACATGTTTGGTAGGCTTCACCAGGGCTCCAAAATTAAGGTGTCCAAACCTCTCATGTCACAAATGAGTATCTGCCATGGTAGAATCAATAGCAAAGGCATGTGCATCGGCAAGTGCAGCATCATCATTTGAACATCTGTCATAAGCATCAAGTTTGTAAAGACCGCTAGACAATATGCCAGTCAAAACCAGGGTAGAGGCATGTGTAACATCATACACTGGACACCTCACACCATCAAAAATAACCTGAAAGCCACATGTAGCAATGGCTGAAATAGAAATAAGGTTCCTACTAATGCTTGGAACATAAAGCACATGCTCTAGAGTGACAATATCACTAGAGATAGAAGTAAGAGCAACCTGCCTAATACCTTTCACGATATATGATGCATTATTGGCACATGTGACACTGCCCCTGTCACGGGGGCGTGAAATTCTAAGTACTTTAATGTGCTACAAGACCGCGACAACTTTGGTTTTAAAAGTCCAAGCGTGGGCTTAATAATGTGTAATTAACCGCGGCATGGTGTCTAGCACATAAGCGTAATTAATCCCTAGGCCCAAAGGCATTCCATGGAATTAAAAGAGTGGTTGTTGGGAAATGATGATGTGGCATTTTTAATGGGCCCCCTAGAGGGCCATGTACCTTCAGTGGCCCCCCTAGAGTTCCAGGTGGCTCTAGTGCCTTCTACATGCTCCTTTGCCATTCCTGGACCTTCCTGGGCCTTCTAAACTTCACATGTGTGGTTTTCTCTATCATCTTCTCCCTTTGTTGCGATTTTGGACTGGTTTTTCAGCCTCCTTCAGCTGAATTCCGTTTTTCCTCATAACTCCTCACCCGTTTGGATTCCTCGACTTGCATTTGGCCCGATGGCTTCCCCTCTGCCTCCCCTTCGTGGTGATATGCTTTTCCCTCCGTGCGTTTGGTAGAACGGCCAGAGCTGATCACTTCTTTTGCTGGTCGAATTTGCAAAAGTGGCTTTTTCTGGACCTTTTTGCTTCTACCGCCTCCTGGGCCTCTCCTCTTGCAAAGCTACAGCTTTCTGTTGAATTTCGAGTGGTCCCACGCACTGGTTGACTGGTTTTTCTCAGTTTTGGAGGACTTTCCGGCGATGAAACTTCTCCAAAACCTTCTCAATGCATTCCTCTCTGAAGCACGCTTCTTTTGAGCCCAAGGACTCCCACTTCTTCGTGATTGAAGTGCTTCTTTTCGCATTTTTCAGTGGGATTCTTGCTGGTCGGCTCTTGTAAATGCTCTTTCTTCATGCCTTTGCAATCCTCTTTGGCTGAGAATGCAATTGGGCATTGGCTACTATGTCCTCTTGGCGATTCAGGACTTGGTTCGAGTTTTCAGGACTTGGTGAGTTGTGATTTTGCTACTGCAATTTCTTTTTGCCATAAGCTATTGGTTGGCCTCGTGTGCCGCCTCTTTCTTGGCTCACAGGTACCCAAGCAGTGCTACATGAGTCATTCTTTGGTTGGGTACTTTGCTGATTTTATTTTGGAGCTTTGAAAAGCTTTGTGAATGCCATTTGGAAACCACTCAAAGAGAGTGCAGCTGGGGTGCAGTGTGATTGCATCTGGACAACCAATGGAATTGCACTTGGAAAAGAGAATGCCTTTGGGTTGAGCCTATGGGTTAAGTGCACTTATGTGATGGTGTTCTATGCTTGAAAGCCTTGCGAAGCTTAGTGAATTGGGGCTGCGTGCTCAGTTGCAGGTGAGTCATTCTTTGGTTGGGTACTTTGCTAATTTTATTTTGGAGCTTTGAAAAGCTTTGTGAATGCCATTTGGAAACCACTCAAAGAGAGTGCAGCTGGTGTGGAGTGTGATTGCATCTGGACAGCCAATGGAATTGCACTCGGAAAAGAGAATGCCTTTGGGTTGAGCCTATGGGTTAAGTGCACTTATGTGATGGTGTTCTATGCTTGAAAGCCTTGCAAAGGCTTAGTGAATTGGGGCTGCGTGCTCAGTTGCAGGGAAGGTCTCCGAGATGCAACTTGTAATCATTTCATTGTGAAATATAAAGAAATACCGAAAGGGGCGCCACGGTGTTTGGGGCCAATCGGGTGCACTTGTCTATGTCTGTTGAGCAGGGGCATTCTAGCCTCCATCCCTTTTTCAGTCGTTTTGTTTGTGAACAAATGGGTAAATGCCAAATGGTGATCATGCAATGGTTAATGGTTCATAGGTACGTTGAAATGCCGAAATGCGGCATCAAAGACCCAAAACGCCGTTTCGGTCGTGCCAGACCTCTCGAAACGTGAAACGGCCCCGAAACGCGAAACGCAGTCTGAAACGGCGATCGAAAACGTCGAAACGACATCTGAAACACCGTTTCAGACCTGAAACGCCGTTTCAGACCTGAAACGCCGTTTCAGACCTGAAACGCGTCGTTTTGGTTGCCGTTTCGGGTCAGTCCTAAAAAGAGGGCAAAACCATGAAAAAATGACGCCCGCCGTCGCGTGTTTTCGCCCTTCTGCCTGCTACTCTCCCCCCCGATTTCTTGCCCACCTGGTTCTCTCCCGAGTCTCGAGTCCCAGCCCTATGAGTGGCTGCTCTTTTGGACACCCGGCTTTGGTCACTGGTGAGCACATTTCCTTTCTCTATGCTTCTCTTGCCTCAAACATCTTGCTGTTTTTTGGCAGCAACCATTGATTCTTGGCTTTTCCCTTTGAAATTTGATCCATTGCAGCTTGTACAAGTACTCTTTTTGCTCATGGATATGGCTTCACAAAGCGTTGTCCCTCAGCAAGAGAAGGAGTTCACCCAATCGGATTATTGGTAGAGCCAAGTTGATTTGGTAGGCAAGTATGACTCCAAGAAAGGAGGAGCTCGCAAGTTTAGATGTAGATGGTGTGGATTGGAGCGAGGAGGGAACCCTGATAGGGTCAAATGTCATCTTCTTGGCATTAAGGATGGGGGGATTGGGCTATGCTCCGTAATCTCACCACAAGAGAAAGAAAGGTTGCAAAGAGAGGTTGAAGTATTGCCCACTACAAAAAGGGAAAAGACAATGGCTACCACTGGTGTAGGAGCTTCTTCAGGTGCTCATGCAGCACGTGTTCAACAGGCCACTGCATTTCGGAGTCCTCTTCCCTCTGCTACTACGGCTTCTTCTTCTGCAAGTGCACATGGAGCTCCTGCTAATATTCCTGCTACATCTCGGTCTACTTCACATAGGCAGGGCAGTCTTTACACGTCATGGCATCCGCAAAGGAAGGCACAAGTAGATGCAGTTGTGGCCCGATTTTTTTACTCCAATGGGATTAGCTTCAATGTTGCTAGATCACCCTACTTCAAAGAGATGGTGTCAGAAATCAAAACATTTGGATCCACATATACCCCTCCCATATTTGATGCTTTGAGGGGCAAGCTTCTAGAGGATGAGGTGGTGGCAGTTAAGCAAGCTATTGAACCTGTGAAAGAGAAATGGGTAAAGTATGGGGTAAGTTTGGTTGCAGATGGATGGAGTGATGTGCGAAGTCACTCACTAGAGGGTATCCTTGCATATTGTAGGGGATCTGCACTCTACATACACTCCATAGAGTGTGGAGTGCAACAAAAAACAGCACCTGTATTGATGCAAATGTGGGAAGATGCAGTGGAATATGTCGGGCCGTCTAATGTTTTGCAACTTGTTTCAGATGGGGAAAATACCAATAAGGCAGCAGGTGCATTATTGGAGCAAAAGTATCCTCATATCCAGTGGAGTGCTTGTGTAGCACATTGCTTGAATAATTTATTGAAAGACATTGACAAATTGGATTGGGTCAAGAATGTTATTGACAATGGAAACGAGGTGGTTAACTTCATCACACGACATAATTTTTCTCTTGCTTTGTACCGTAAATTTGCCAACAAGGAGCTTTTGAAGTATGCAAAGACAAGATTTGCATACAACTTTTTGATGCTTCGCAGGCTCCTTGAAATGAGACCTGCACTGAAACAAGTTGTGGCAAGCCCAGAGTGGGATGCATGGCCCACTTCTAGGCAGGCTCTTGGAATTTATTGTTATGACTTGTGCATAGGCAGTGATGAATTTTGGGCTGATGCATCTCACATTGTTGATCTATGTGTGCCTATTGTGAAGCTGCTTAACCGAGTTGATGGAGATATGCCTTTTCTTGGTAAGGTGTATGAGGGGATGGATCGGATGATTGAGATATCAGAGAAATAGAAAAGGATCCCCAAAGGTTGAGAGAATTGGAAGAGTTGGCTACGAGCAGATGGAATCAATATTACTCTCCCATGCATGCAGCAGCCTTTGTGTTGGACCCGGAGTTTCAACACAATGCAAGTGCACAACAGAGTGATGCAGAGGTTGTTCGTGGTTGGAACCTCACTCTTCAAAAGATGGTACCAACTCTTGATGGACGGCGGAGGATAAAAGACCCATGTATGGATGGCCAGATGCACAGCATGATAGGTAATATTAACTCATTTTAATTTTCAGATTTTAGAAACTTGTAATTTGTTATTTAATACAAAATTAGAAATCTGAAATTTATGAGTTTTGGAATTTCAGATTTCGAGTTGGGGCTGTTACATGGTGGGAGGATTATGGAGCTGATTCCCCTGAGCTGCAAAAGCTTGCCATCCGCATTCTAATCCAAGCTTGCACCTCGTCTTCTTGTGAGCGTTTGTGGAGTAGCTTTGCCCATATCCACACAAAGAAGAGAAATCGTCTGCGAACGCAACGGGCCAATGATCTTGTCTTTGTTAATGCAAACTTGCGTTCGCTTAACAAGATGAGACACGAGTATACGCATGACAAATATATTGGATTTCATAGCCCAGATGATGCCCACTCACCTGATGATGATGATTTGTTAGTAGAGGAGAATGATGATGAGGAGGAGGAGGTAGAGGTTGAGTCTCAGGATGAGGATGAGGATGAGCTTATTATTTGATCATATATGATATGATCCTCGATGTAGCCTTTTTTGGGTTTCAGCTTTCTTTTTGTTACTATGACATTTGGGCTTTGAAAGCTGTAGCCTTTTTTGGGTTTCAGCTTTCTTTTTGTTACTATGACATTTGGGCTTTGAAAGCTGAATTACATATATATGAATCATGATTGGTCTCTTAAATATCATGAATCATGAATCATTTTTCCATTTTGTAACTTGTTATAGGATTTATAAATTACCCCACCTTGCGTAATTGAAATTTGCATTGTGTGATTGGTAACTGGTTGAACAATGAAACTTGAATCTCCAAAGTTCAAAGTTACAATCAATATTAATGGTACTAGGTAGAGCTATAGCTTATTGTGCACTTTTTTTGAAGGTAGAGCACTCTAAATGTGTGTATGCATTACTCTAAACCCCCTTTTGTAAACCCCCTTGATGACGTGGCGTTTCCCGTTTCACCCCCTCTCAAAAATCCCGAAACGTTTCCGTTTCCGTTTCCATTTCCCCGTTTCCCGTAACTCTGTAATGGTTGTGATATATGCTTTGTGAGCTGTAAATAAGTGCTGAAGTGATTAAAGGTTTAGTTCCACTGCCCTCTGAGTGATTAGAGGCCGGTTTCATTGGTTCCATTGCCGGGATACCACACACTCTTTCTCAAGAGGTGGGCCTCGGTAGTTTGGTGGAAGGATATCTTTGCTGCACTTTTTGACAGCTGAATATTACAACCATAAACATGGTGAGTACCCATGAGCAAGAGAGCTCCACAACTCCTCAAAGGAGAAGGCAGGAAAGCCTTAATGATCCAACTAGTGTACAGCTGCAGGGAGCAACAAGTGAGCTCAACGGTGATACTAGTTCTAGCAGTGAGTCAGATGATGCTACTATGTTGAATGCTCAGCTTGCAAGTGCAATGACTGCTTTGACTCAACTAGCTCAAAATTTGGCTCAGATTGTGCAAACAAATGCCAAGAAGAAGAAGAAATCAACAAAGCACACATGCATCAGCTTCTCATGGCGGACTGCACACTCATGCATCAGTTTCCCATGAGGGACAGCCATCAAAAATGACTCAGAAAGTGACTTCCAAGAGAGAGGGATCACCCAAAAGAGCACTTGAGAAAGAGGTACAAAAAGTACAGCCAATGGAACAGTATGAGCAGCCAGCACAAGGCCTTGGTTTGGGTACTTCTACTCCTCAAAATAATAATGTGCAGTCCATAAATGTGGCTCAACCACCTCAGCCATAGTTGAGGCAGCAACCTGAATATTTTGGTACAGATTCTATCTTGATGCTATGTTGATTTTACCGCCAATTGGGTATAGAAAGCAAGCCATGTATGACAATGTGGGAATGCAGCCAGGCATGCAAGCCACAGCATATGCTCCCATGCCTAATGTTCAGCCAAGCATGGCTCTCCCTAGTGAAGGGAATGCTGCAAATATACAGCCATCTTTGGGACAGCCAATATCAAATGTATATAAAGAATTTAAGGATGGTGGTTCTCATGTCAAGTTTGATACATATAATGGAGTACAGGACAGGTACAAAGCCCTCACATTCCTTCAACAGTTTGATGCTGCATTTCTTGGGGGTTTGTTTACAGAAGCATCCAAGATGAAGAAGGTTGCCACATTTTTGAAAGGCAATGCACTTAAGTGATACACCAACCTTATGCTTCATGGAGATGCACCTGCTACTTGGCTGGAATTTAAGCAAGTGTTCTCTTTTGCTTGGCTTACTCCAACTTTTGAAGTTGAATTACTTTCACACTGGCATGACTTGTCATACAAACTTTGCAAGAATCTTGATGATTACACCCAGAGGTTTTGGGATGTTTTGCTGCCATTGAGCTCTTACAGGCATGTTTCTTTGAAAGAGCAAATAGAGAGGTACTGTTGTGGATTGCCTAATGAGCTACGTGATTATTGCATCAAAACCAAGGTGGGTTCTATGACTCAATTAATTGAGAAGGCAAGGACAGCATATGCATGGATGCAGGAGAAGAATTTGGGCTTTATGGACAGCAAGAAAGAAGACAACAAACAGGCTGCCAAACACTAGGATACATCAAATTTGAAAATAAAAATTATGGCAAACGACCATTTCAAAAGGGTGGAAAAGCCCAATTCAAAGCTGGTCAAAGGCGTGTACATCCTAATAAACAGCCCCGTACCAAGTTATCTGATGAAGAGAAAAAGTCACTCATGGAGCAAAACAAATGTTTTATATGCAAAGGAGAGGGACACCGCTCTTATGATTGCCCATTCAAGAAAAGAGATAGGTTTGATGATGATAAGAATGGTGATAAACAGGCTGATCGGAAGGGCAAAAGGCCTAAACCTTCCGCAGGACTTCTTCCAGATGTGATTGGGAGTTTGCCACATGCACATGATGAAGAGGAAATGAAAAATATTGAGATGTGCAGAGCATGGGGAAAAATCAGAAATCAGAATTGTTTGTTTTTCTTTGATTCTGGGGCAAAGGCGAATTTCATAACTCCTGATATGGCAGGAAGGGTTGGCATCAAGCCTGAGGAAATGGGTCCATCCGGCATGTGTGATATGGCCAACCCTGAACTCAACACACGTGTCACTGCTATCATTGGCAAGTTGAGGATGCATATCCAGGGATATCAGGATGCAGAGGACTTCTACATTATGCCTTTGCCAGAGTGTGATGCTTTGCTTGGGATGCCTTGGATGTACACGGTGGGGGCTGATGTGCAGATGAGAAACAAGAAGATTTCTTCAACTCATAGAGGCAAAAATCATGTACTTGATGTAAAGTTGAAAGGGGAGTCCATCCTTGTAGTTTCAGCTTCTTGTATTTCCAATGTAATAAAGCGTTATATTTCAGCGTACTTGATTTTTGTCAAAGAGGACAGCCAACCAGTTCAGGAAGGCTCTACTCTTTCTGCTTTAGATAGAGAAAGGGCTGCTTTTATTTCAGATTTTCAGGATTGTTTCTTAGATGCACTTCCTCAAGAATTACCTCCCAAGAGGGCCGAGGATCATCAAATTGATATAATTCCAGGAAGCTCACCGCCTAATATACCTCCCTATCGTGTCAGTAAGGCACAACAGGGAGAGATAATGTCACAAGTGAAGGAACTCTTGGAAAAGGAATTAATACAGCCAAGTAATTCTCCTTAGTGTTTCCCTGTGTTGTTTGTGCAAAAGAAGGATGGCAGTTGGAGAATGTGTATTGATTATAGGGCTTTGAATAAAGTCACAATTAAGAACCGTTTTCCAATTCCACGCATTGAGGATATATTGGATCGGTTGGAAGGTTCCTCAATGTTCAGTCGTATTGACCTTAAAAGTGGATACCATCAAATAAGGATACGGCCTAAAGATGTCTACAAGACTGTCTTCCGCACTTCATTTGGCTTATATGAGTTCCTTGTGATGCCTTTTGGTTTGACTAATGCACCTGCCACTTTCAATAGACTGATGGATAGAATTTTTAGAGCACACGGAAAGTTTGTGGGCACTTTCTTCGATGACATCATTGTGTTCTCTAAAAATGAGCAGGAGCACAGGAAACACCTCACTATTGTGTTTCAAGAGTTGAAAAGACACAAGCTATTAATAAACACGAAGAAAAGTGAGTTCTTTATGCATGAGATTCATTTTCTTGGTCATATAGTGTCAAAGAATGGAGTCAGGATGGATCCTGCAAAAGTTGAGGCCATAAGGAGTTGGCCAATTTTGAAAAATCTACATGAAGTCGGAAGCTTTCTTGGGTTGTGTTCATACTATCGGAGGTTTATAAAGTACTTTGCAGAAATTGCTTCTCCCTTGCATGCTTTACAAAAGAAAGCTGTACCGTTTCAGTGGGGACCAAAGGAAAATGTAGCTTTTGAAGAGCTGAAGCAAAAGTTGTGTTCTGAACCCGTTATTATCTTGCCAGATCTTGCAAAACCCTTTGCTGTAACTTGTGATGCATGTGGAACCAGCATAGGAGGCACTTTGATGCAGGATGGCGGAGTGGTTGCATATGAGAGTAGAGTTCTCAAAGATGCTGAATTGTACTTGCAGACATACGAGAAGGAAATGTTAGCAGTGATACATGCTTTGACCACATGGAAACATTACCTTCTTGGAGCTGATTTTTATGTGTAGACGGAACATGAGATGGGCTAACTTCCTCTCAATGTTTCATTTTCAAATTGTACATGTGCCGGGTAACAAAAATGTCATGGCTGATGCACTTTCTAGGAAACCACAGCCTGAAGCAGTCTCCAAGAAACCCAGTGTTTCAGCAGTGAGCATTGCTTACAACAATGTGTTAGATGTGATGAAAGAGTATGTTAATGATGCTGATTTTTCAACTATTTATGATCAGCTTTCTGATGGTCAAAGGCATGATCACTATATGTTGAAAGAGGGTTTCATTTTGATGCACGGACGACTCTGTGTCACTGATCAGATGCGACAGAAAGTCATAATGGAAAGTCATGCTCCTCCATATGCAGGACATAGGGGAATTACAGCAACAATTACAGCAGTGGAGTAATACTTTTATTGGCCATCTTTGAGGAAAGATGTGGAAGAATATGTGAGAACATGCATGGTTTGTCAGAAAGTAAAGTTTGACAGGCAGAAGGCACCTGGGTTGTTACACCCTTTGCCAATTTCTTTCACGTACTCCTACTGGACATGATGGATTGTGGACAATAATTTGCAGGTTTAGCAAACAAGCCCACTTTGTGCCAGCAAGAAAGAATATTACAGCAGATCAAATGGCCAAATTGTTTTTGCAGCATGTCTTCAAGTATCATGGGATGCCTGAATCCATAATCAGTGATAGAGATCCGAGGATGACCAGCCTCTTTTGGAGAGGACTGTTTGAAAATATGGGCACTACGCTGAATTTTTCATCATCTTTTCACCCTCAGTCTGATGGACAATCGGAGTAGGAAAACTCTACCATCTTGGATATGTTTAAATGCTATGTCTCAGACCACAAAAGCAAATGGGAGCATTATTTGCCTTTGCTGGAATATGCTTACAATAATACGGTGCACACATCCACAGGTAAAGCACATTTTGAAATAGTGGAAGGTGCCAGGAAGATACCTCCCATTTTGCATACAAAAGAGAAAATCTTCGAAGCTGATCGTTTTGTGGAAAACCTTGAAGAGGCTTACAAGAAGATCAAATATGCCTTGCAAAGAAGTTAGGACAAGCAGAAAAGAGCAGCAGATAAGCACTGCAGGGAATTGGTATTCACAGAAGGTGATTGGGTTTTGCTGCGTTTTCAGAAGGCAAGGCTGAAAAATAAGAAAGGCAAGGAAAGATTGCACACAAAGCTGAACATGCGTTACTATAGTCCTTTCCAGGTTTCTGAAAAGATAAACGAGGTAGCTTACAGGCTGAAGTTGCCTCCGGATTGGAAGATACATAATGCCTTTCATGTGAGCTTATTAAAGCAATATGATGGAGATATTCCCGAGGATTTACCTGATGAGGTGCAACCTGAAGTGGAAGAACAGGATGAACTTCTTGTCCCAGAGCAGATTTTGGCACACTTGGATAGAAAGCTCAAGGGTAAAGTTATCCGTCGCTACTTGGTAAAATTTCAAAATTACCCATCACTTGATGTGAAATAGATGGAGGAAGGTGAACTGGTAGATTCACCTAGGATATTGCAGCTTTACCTTGATGCTTTCCAATTAGAGCCGACTGCGGTCCGGGCTCCTATAGGTAGTTCAGCAGAGCGAGCGTCTGGAGCATTACCTGGTGTTCAAGAGAGGGGTAGCACCTCCACTCCCTCAGTACAGACGGGCTCATCGTGATTTCATGAGGTCGCTTGATGACACTGTATGTTTCATCCGAGATACTAAGCTGACAGTATTTTTGCCGTGAGACTTCATGATATTGATGCATCTTGACTATTGATCACCGAGGATCACATAGATTTTGAGCAGTGTATATGGATGGATGCATGCCTATCCTAGCCATATTTTCACTGTCTCTGTATACTATAGCTGCGGCTTTCTTGTATACTCTTTTATGCTATATTTCATGCTTGATCCTCTGTTTTGGGGCAGCAAACTGTGGTTTGTTGTTTCAAGAGAGGGGTATGTCACAGGGGCGTAAAATTCTAAGTACTTTAAAGTGCTACAAGACCGTGACAACTTTGGTTTTAGAAGTCCAAGCGTGGGCTTAATAATGTGTAATTAAACGCGGCATGGTGCCTAGCACATAAGCGTAATTAATCCCTAGGCCCAAAGGCATTCCAAGGAATTAAAAGAGTGGTTGTTGGGAAATGTTGAGGTGGCATTTTTAATGGGCCCTCTAGTGGTTGTTGGGAAATGTTGAGGTGGCATTTTTAATGGGCCCCCTAGAGGGCCATGTACCTTCAGTGCCCCCCCCTAGAGTTCCAGGTGGCTCTAGTGCCTTCTACATGCTCCTTTGCCACTCCTGGACCTTCCTGGGCCTTCTAAACTTCACATGTGTGGTTTTCTCTATCATCTTCTCCCTTTGTTGAGATTTTGGACTGGTTTTTCAGCCTCCTTCAGCTGAATTCCGTTTTTCTTCATAACTCCTCACCCGTTTGGATTCCTCGACTTGCGTTTGGCCCGATGGCTTCCCCTCTGCCTCCCCTTCGTAGTGATATGCTTTTCCCTCCGTGCGTTTGGTAGAATGGGCAGAGCTGAGCACTTCTTTTGCTGGTCGAATTTGCAAAAGTGGCTTTTTCTGGACCTTTTTGCTTCTACCGCCTCCTGGGCCTCTCCTCTTGCAAAGCTACAGCTTTCTGTTGAATTTCGAGTGGTCCCACGCGCTGGTTGACTGGTTTTTCTCAATTTTGGAGGACTTTCCGGCGATGAAACTTCTCCAAAACCTTCTCAATGCATTCCTCTCTGAAGCACGCTTCTTTTGAGCCCAAGAACTCCTACTTCTTCGCGACAGAAGTGCTTCTTTTCGCATTTTTCAGTGGAATTCTTGCTGGTCGGCTCTTGTAAATGCTCTTTCTTCATGCCTTTGCACTCCTCTTTGGCTGAGAATGCAATTGGGCATTGGCTACTATGTCCTCTTGGCAATTGAGGACTTGGTTCAAGTTTTCAGGGCTTAGTGAGTTGTGATTTTGCTACTGCAATTTCTTTTTGCCATAAGCTATTGGTTGGCCTCGTGTGCCGCCTCTTTCTTGGCTCACAGGTACCCAGGCAGTGCTACATTAGTCATTCTTTGGTTGGGTACTTTGCTGATTTTATTTTGGAGCTTTGAAAAGCTTTGTGAATGCCACTGGAAACCACTCAAAGAGAGTGTAGCTGGGGTGCAGTGTGATTGCATTTGGACAGCCAATGGAATTGCACTCGGAAAAGAGAATGCCTTTGGGTTGAGCCTATGGGTTAAGTGCACTTATGTGATGGTGTTCTATGCTTGAAAGCCTTGCGAAGGCTTAGTGAATTGGGGCTGCGTGCTCAGTTGCAGGGAAGGTCTCCCAGATGCAACTTGTAATCATTTCATTGTAAAATATAAAGAAATACCGAAAGGGGCGCCACGGTGTTTGGGGCCAATCGGGTGCACTTGTCTATGTCTGTTGAGTAGGGGCATTCTAGCCTCCATCCCTTTTTCAGTGGTTTTGTTTGTGAACAAATGGGTAGATGCCAAATGGTGATCATGCAATGGTTAATGGTTGTGATATATGCTTTGTGAGCTGTAAATAAGTGCTGAAGTGATTAAAGGTTTAGTTCCACTGCCATCTGAGTGATTCGAGGCCGGTTTCATGCTCCCCTTAGATGTAAGCTCCAATGAGCTGAATAACTTCCTGCAAGAAGTGATGTACTTGCTAGCACCACTATCAAAGAACCAAGCATCACGAATATCTGAAACTGCCATACAAGCATCACGAACATCAGGTTTATACTGACATGTAACCAAGAAAGCCCAATGGTGGTCTTGTGCGAAATTAGTAGACTCGTGTCGATCTTCTGCACTAGAAGAACCGGATACTACAAGACCAGACTCTTTCTTTTTCTTTTCAAATGCTAGGCGCTTCTTGCATTCAGAAATATCATGCCCAGGTCTCTTGCAATAGTTACATCTATTCTTCTTTTTGTTATCCCCTGAAGAAGAGGCACCATGGGAATGATCAGCATGGGAATGAGAGGGCTTTCCATCTGAAACCTTGCCTTTACCTTTGTGTTTATGATGGGCAGCAAATGCTTGTTCACTAGCCATAGTAGCATTGCGATTCACACGACTTTGCTCCTCCTGAAGAAGAAGAGCAACAAGCTGGTCAAATGAGAAATGATTCACACGACTTTGCTCCTCCTGAAGGGATGCCAAGTGAGGAGGGAAGGTCTCAAAGAGAAGTCTCCGGATCAATTCTGCAGCTCCAAATGGCTCCAAACATTGGCACGCAGCTCGAGGCAGTTCCAAAATGCTGGCACGCGGCTCGAGGCAGCTCTAAAATGCTGAGAAACTTGAAAAACGATTGGCGTGCATCCCGAGGCAGCTCTCGTATTGTAGTAAATGCTTGCTGATGCAGTCTGTACTGCAATAAATGCTTGCTGACGCAGTGTACGGAATTTTTTGACGTGATTGTACGGAATTTCTGATGCAATTTCTGACAAGTCCGTACGGATGTACGGGGATTTCTGACAGGTCCGTACAGTTAGGTTTTTGTTGCAGAAATTGCTCAGATTTTCTCCAAATTTTAGGTTTTTGCTGCAGAAATTGCTCACAATATGGAATTCTGATACGCAGTACAAATTTCTGACTGTACTGAATTCTGACATACAGTACAGATTTCTGACATGCAGTACGGGATTTCTGACACAGTACGGATGGGCTGACAGAAAATCATACGGGAAAAAACGTTAGTGTACGGACGAGCAGCTGCAGCGTGGGAGCACGTGGGCTGGTGCGGGAACCAAGAAAGGGTGCAGGAAGCCCTAAACAAAGGGCGTGCAGGGTGCTGGCTGCAAGCAAGTCTCCTCCATGCTCTCTCTCTCTCACACACACACACACACACTCTCAGAGTTTGCAAATCATTCGGACTCTCCTATGCACGGGCTTCCATGATAGGTGCTCCAATTTGAAGGCAGTGCTCACGAGCACCTTTACTCACTTGTTTTGGTTTCAGAATTGAATTTGTTCTTGCTCCTCGCACGCTTCCCTATATATTTATTGAACTACCAAAGGTGATTTGATAGTTGGCATTCATGAAGACTGTTGTGGTGGAAAACTACAAGGCCATGTGGAGAGCATGATCGTTCGCATTCAAAATACCGGGAAGAAGAAAGATGTCTGCCTAATGATTTTTCCCCAGTTTGTCTCTCTGATCAGTTTATACACTTCTAAAATTACAGGAGTTCCCTCTGCCAGTTTTTAATAAGGGCTCTGGCTCCACTTCTCGTAAGCTGACACTTTGAGAACGAGAAAGAGGAGCAGAAGTTCTGCTTAACTGTCTTCCCATTTCAGCCTTAAGCGTCCTTCTGAAAAGGCATATAATTCAACTAATGGAGAAGATAATGTTGTGTAAATCCACTGTAACTAGAGCCCAGGGTGGACAAGCTCCCTTGTTTCATCACTAGTTTTTCCCTCGCTGCTTCAATTCATCTGAGAGGAAGGGAATCATCTTAATAACATCCTCAGTTTTAATCTTACTTGACAGTCTCTGAGCATTGTTATGTAGAGAGACATTTCAACTGCCATTAATGTGAACACGTTTTTTCTATGGTAGAGTTGGCACTAGTAACCTACCATGCAGTTGGAAATTTTGGTCAGATTTTTATTCTCTCATTTGCTTCTGTTGGCAGTGATAACAGCATGATCAGAATGGATAAGCTTGAGCATTATATAAGAGAGGATCTAAACAAGAGCTCACGGAGGGCCATGGTTGTCCTCAAACCTCTCAAGGTGAGCTGCCGCCGAGCTCACGTGTGCATACTGAGGATGGCAGGAAGAACTTTATTGAATGAAGTAGTCTCAGTCGTTGGTCACAGTTGGGAAGCTTTATTTGTCATATGATCTGTGCAGGTTATCATTAAGAATTTAGATGCAAAGACAGTAATGAATTTGCCAGCCAAGTTCTGGCCTGATGCAAGTGATATTGATGCTGGAGCATATTATCAGGTAATTTTAGATTAACAGAACTCAGTGCGTGTTGGTTTGCCAATTGTAATGTCATCATGGTTTTTGTAAGAGGTTTGTTACATTTTAATTTGGATACAGGTACCTTTCAGCCGGGTTGTATATATAGAATCTGCGGATTTCCGGGCAAAGGATTCCAAAGATTACTATGGTCTTGCTCCTGGCAAGACTGTAATGCTAAGGTATAATATGGCTCTTATATTAAACAGATGTTACACTAATAGAATTTTATAATGACATTATCTTGAGGCGATCATTCAAATTCTTTCAGGTATGCGTACCCTATCAAATGTGTGGATGTCATATATGCTGAAGATCAGAACACTGTGATTGAGCTTCATGCAGAGTATGATCCTGCAAAGAGTACTAAACCCAAGGTCTGAAAGCAATTTCTGTGGAGAGTGATGTTTTTTCCAGGATTCAGGATAGATGAAGCTACACCTTTTTTCTTGCACAAATTTAGGCCCTTGCTCTAGCTCCTTTTAATAGTATAGTTTGGCAGGGGGTCATACATTGGGTTGCTGAGCCTTCCTGTGGGGTAAATCCCCTAAAGTTGGAGGTGCGAATGTTTGAAAAGCTGTTCCTTTCTGAGGTGAGCTCAATTTCCACCCATTGTAGGTCTGGTAAAATTCTTATTCAAACAATGTTACAGTAATGTCCATAGGTTCACTTGTCAAAAAAAAAAGAGCATTAATTTGTCTATGTCATGTGATTGCAGAATCCGAGTGAGTTGGAGGATTGGCTTGCAGACATAAATCCAAATTCAAAAAATATAGTTTCCGAGGCTTTGGCTGTGCCAATTTTGAGGCCAGCAAAGGTTGGAGAACGGTTCCAGTTTGAGCGACTAGGTAACAAAGAGTACATCTGTTCCTGCTCATTGCAAGGCATGTTTTTGTTGCAGTAAACAAAATTAAATGGTTTTGTCAGGTGGGTCATGATGGTTTGGAAAATAATCTGAAATTGGCCAGTGCATTTGAAATTACACTGTGTCTGCAACTAAGATCCTCTTCATCAACCACATGCTAGGAACTGAACCATAGATTGCATCATCTGAAACTCACGATCCAACCATAGAGCAATCTGCAGCCCTGAGCACGAAAGGTCAAGGGGAAGACACATGGTCTAACCCTAGGTAAAAAGACCTCTCGCGTCCTATACGACTGAGCCGCATCGACGAGGGATGTGCCGAAATGGAGGGCTATGGCAAGCAATGGAAGCTCAAAAATGGAGGAGAGAAGACAAAAACTGAGATGCTGTAATGAATTGCTGCAAAACTGGGAGTGGAGGCTCAAGAGAGAGCCAACATAACATAACCCTAGGGCTAAATGCCCTAACTAGACTATGTGTCCTAACTATCCTAAGTGGTGGTACTGTACTAACTATACCAACTGACCTAACTGATTGTAAGTAGGCCTACAAGAAGGAATGAGTGGCACCTATGGATAGCCCATGGAATGGCCTACATCAACCTAGCTTGTTAAATACGGAAACCGGCCTTCATTCTCGTAAAGGGCAGTAAACCATAACTAACTTGCATACATTTCACTTACATCCATTAGTCATCAATTACAGCCACTTCAACACTTATTACAGCCACTTAGAGCTGGCAACGATAAGCAAAACAAATTCTCTGGCAAGCTGACATCAGCAAATTTTCTCTTACAAGCTGCTCTAGGAATCCACACAAACAAACTAGGCACTATCCAGCATCAATCCCTCTAGCACATAAGTTTGCACCCAACCCGGAGCAGTTTCCAACAACTAGCCTCAGCCACACAGCTCTACCCAAGCTATTACCCATGCCAATCCTTTGTTGTCTAGATGTGGATATTATAGTTGACCGGAATACAGAAGGAGGTCCTCAATGTACAAACGGGTAGTGAATTCCATATACTGTCCAAAGCTGACACACAGCCCTAGATCTAGCAACCAACTTACAGGTTCAGGGGAAAACATGAGAGAAAGATTCCATCCCAGAAGGGCTCACCCTTGTACTTTGCTTCCCTGGCAATTCCACTATCCAATCCAATAATTGGCTACAATTTGCATCCAATTCCAGTGCACATAGCACCCAACTTCCAAGGCAAGGCTAAGGCATTCACCATTGTTTGTGTCCAACTGTGAGTGGCATTGTATTTCACAAATCCCAGAAATGCTCAAGTGACCACAAGGCATGGAAGCAATCACATCGCTATCCCTCTGGCACCCATCTAGGCACACCCTTTGTGATTGGGTGATTGTCAAGCCTGAGTGGCCAGGGGAGATGAACAACCAAAAGAGCAAGAACAAGCTAAAAAATGACTAATGAAGTCAAAAGGAAGGTCAGAATGACCGTACCTATTGTCCTTGGAAGAGGCGAGCTCTACCCTGGCACCTATCCTCTCTCCAGGATCCAAGCAAGCACTGATGACCCTCAATCCCAATGGAGTCGAAACACATAGCAGCAGCAACGGTTCGAGGAGCAACTCACCTTCTTTTCACACAAACCCTACGCTGGGCTGCACCCCTAGGGGTTAGCTTTAACAAAGGGGTTTTCTCATATTAATGCAGGTAAATATGGAGTTTCCCAAGACGAAGTTGTTCGTCTCTACCCCGACTAGCAAGCCTTCGTACTCCTCCATTGCAGCAACACCTAGCCCCTATGCATTGACATTCAAAAGAAGGATTGGATCAGACCCAAAGGAACAAATCTACTACCTACAGCATCCCGAGACAGTTTCCCTTGCTGTGCGGGCCTCCTAGGCACTCATTTCAAGGCATTTCTGCTGCTAAACGGGCTGGTCTCTCTCCAGCTGGTCAATTTCTCCTGCTGTCCTCCTACCTTGTGCTTCTGATGCCCCCTGGAGGTGTTCCAACCTAAAACAGAGCACCTAAGAGCTGGTTGAAGGAATCTAGAACTGGTTCAAGCATATTTGCTGCTGAAAGAGGACGAGTGAGGGTGGAGTGGAGGCTGATGGAGGGCTAGTAGGGGCTGATGGGGAGCTAGCGGAGGGCTAGTGGAGGTGGAGCAGGGAGCTAGTGGGGGTAGACGGAGGGCTAACGGAGGTGGAACAAGAGAGAGAGAGAGAGAGAGAGAGAGAGAGAGAGAGAGAGACAGAGAGCTCAAAATGTGTGTCGGGAGAGAGAAGAGGCGTGATAATCCGTATAAATGAAGAGAATCACTCAAAGGTTGAGTGTAGGGGGAGAGAGCGGTGCATGCAAGACCATGCACCTTGGGGGATGCCACATGGCTCATTAAAGCCCCTAACCCTCCTTACCAATGACAGTGGTGGTTTGCCCCCATAGTAAATCTCTACCTCTTTTATCAATGAAACCTTGGTTTCCTTGGGCCCAACATTTAGACCCCTTTTAGCCTTGCCCTAACCTAGCATTTGGACCTAGTGGGTGCTCTTTGAACTGGACTAGGGAGTTCTAGGAAGTTGGCGCTTCCTCTAGGCCAGTTCCTCGTGGCCAAAATGTATTGGTTTTGTTGCACATTGAAATTCACGTCCCCATGACAGATACTAGCATGCCTCTAGTAGGAAACAAGTCCATCTCTTGATCAAACTCCCCAATACTAAGCCCCTATACCAATATAAGCCACAATCCATGGCTATAATTAGCTTATTGGCTCTATTCCCTTCTTGACCGTCATCTAGAAATACCGCTCTAGCTAGGATTACTTAACCTAACCTCGTAACTTCACCCACCAGGGTCTCCTTGACCCAGGCTAGCTCCTTGGAGTATTTAGGTCCTCGAATATAATGTCAAGGAAGCTTTCCTTTAAGTTATCAACTTTCTCCCAAGTTGAATCTTCATCTAGCTTAGCTTTCCAGTTAATATAATACTTGATAGTAATTCTATTCCAGAGTTGTTCGGTCTTTTATCTAGAACCTTGTTAGGCTCATGTGGAACATAGGTCATTCCTCCAACTCTATTAATTCTTTAGGAGATGTTAAACCGTCTCCATCTTCGTGTTTCTCCTTGAGCTTGCTCGCATGGAAAGCTGGATGAAACCGTATCATTGCAAGTTAATATTTTGCTGGAAGCACATATTCCTCAAAATCTAGGATAAGGACATTCCAACACCACGACCCCCGTCAGTAAGCCCTCTTACTCCGACATTG
The DNA here is from genome assembly GCF_047967505.1 of Dipteris shenzhenensis. Taxonomy (NCBI): domain Eukaryota; kingdom Viridiplantae; phylum Streptophyta; class Polypodiopsida; order Gleicheniales; family Dipteridaceae; genus Dipteris; species Dipteris shenzhenensis. The sequence goes on from NC_141598.1 coordinate 5,750,814, forward strand.
CAGCAACACCCAGTCCCTATGCTTTGACCTACGGGAAAAGGATCGGATTAGACCCTCAGGAGCACATTTACCACTTGGAGCATGAAGTCAGAGAGCTCAGGCTGCTAGCTGTAGCTCTTAGCAGAAAGGTGAACGAGATGGAGAACAAAGGCAAGCAAGAAATTATTGCAGAAGCTTTGCATGTCTCAAAAAGGAAATACCACAAGTAGAGTGATATCAGTTGTGTCTCCCAAACAGGAATGCAAGTACAAGTGTTTTTCAAGAAGAGAGCGGGAAGAATTAAGATTCTTCGATAGACAGACAAGTTGAAGGGCACAAGGATTTGGATCTCTGAGGAACTCACCTTAACTCAGCTCAAGCAGAGGAGTGTCGAGCTCACCAAAATGAAAGATGCACATAAAGCTGAAAAATGGGCTGTGTATTGAGATGGAACAACACTAATTAAAGATTTCAAATCTAAACCTAAAGATGCTCAGTCTTAAATTGATGTTATGAAGGCCACTTCTATTAGTTTTATAGTCCTAGTATGTATTGGTGTGATATAATAATTCCCATCTTGGCAAATACAAGTCCCCTGGCTGGGATGGTCTTACGGTGGAATTTTATATTTCTTTTTGGGATGATTTGAAAGATGTTCTATTACAAATGATCAATGTTGCCTGGCAAGAAAATCAATTGCCACGCCTTTGGAAGCATGGCATAATTAAACTTGTGCCCAAAAAACATCTTTGTGATCATATGTCAGATTGGAGGCCTATTACTTTGATGCCTGTAGTTTACAAACTCATTGCCAAAATGATCGTGTATAGGGTTCATGGGATACTGAATGCGGGCCTTCATCCTCATCAGTATGGGTTTGTGCCACGAAGACAAATCTATGACAATATCTCCAATGCATTGACTGCAATTGAATATGCTAAGTACTCGAATCAAGATGTGCTCATATTGCAGGTAGATATTACTAAGGCATTTGACACTGTACAATGGGATTTTATCTCTCAAACCATGACAAAGCTGGGTTTTGGTCCCAAGATAGCAAATGCAATTTATTGGCTTTATTCTGGATCTACTTCCCAGTGCATTCTCGGAAGTCATCTATCTCGGTCATGGATATTGGGTAGATCCGTCCGACAGGGCTGCCCCCTTAGTGCTCTTTTCTATGCCATTGCGACTCATCCCCTATTGATGTATCTTGATCATCTTACAAGCACAGGACATATGACTGGTCTTAAAATCCCTGGGGCTGCATCTTTTTTGGCACAGGCATACGCTGATGATTCCTTCTTTATGCCACAGAACTCTCCTCGGGAAGTCAGCATGCTTATGACCACATTATCATTGTATGGATTAGCAGCGGGATTGCATGTCAACTTTGACAAATCCAAATTGCTTCCACTGAAACAATGTGACTGGCATTCTATTCTCTGGCCTGGTCAGATAGTGCATTCCAAAGATGTAGTCAGGCATTTGGGATATCCTATAGGATGGCATATTACCAGGAAGCAGCAGCTAAAATGGATCTTCCAAAGACTTCAACATAAATTGGAATATTGGAAAATTTCTACTTGGCCACTTCATGTCAGGCTCAGAATAGTACAGTCTATTGTAATGTCTTATGTTCAGTTCTTTTTGCCTTTGTTACATTGGTCCTCCAGAGATATCTCAGCCTCTATGTCTCAAGCTATGGAGCTGTTATGGAAGACAAAAACTGCTGTGAAAGCATTGAGACTGCTGAAGATGGAAATGGTATGTTCCCCTAGGATGCATGGAGGACTTAATGTTCTAAATATCAGATATCATGTACTTGCAAGGAAGGCGACTATGCTCCATACCTTTTTCCGTCAAAAACAGCCATGGACTTGTATGATCGCATCCATGTGTGTCAACATGAGGACAACTGCTTATGGCCATTGGACTACTGATCATTGGGAGGTTGTCATTGGGAGATTTGTAGGGAAGATTCCTGGATGCCCTTTCTCTACTGCTCTGATATTGGACTGGAAACAAGTGCTTTCTAAAGTAAAATGGGCTCCTGATAATCATTCGGGGACAAACTCAATGAGGAAAGAAAGTATTCATTGGAGTGCCATCTTTGACATTCCACTTGCTTTACAGGAACCGGTTCGGGCATATAATCTCATGAAATTGGGAATTAGATACATCAATGATGTGGTAGATGATCACGGCTATGTCTTATCTTTTCCTCAGGCCACTGTCTCTTATGCTTTGGGAATGCATCACAGATTGATATGGAAGAAAATTGCTGATCTCTTGCATCCTTTTCTACCTATTCCCCCTGTGGCTGACACAGACAGGCTTATGGATTGGCAAGTGTACCCCTCTGCTACATGCTCTCGTCCTATTCCTCTGTCTGTTTTGACCTCCATCAAAGTCCACAAACTTCTTCAACTTGCCCCTTGGATTCATCAATATGCTAATACTCTATGGCATATCAAGGAGCCCCTTTCATGGTGGCGGAAGAATCTCCGACTATTATGGAGGTGTAAAATGCCTTTGAAACAAAGACTCTTTCTTTGGAGATGCATGACCGGCACATTGTCAGTGGGAATCACACTTGCCAAACGTCACATTGCACCACCCACGTGTTTACGGTGTCACGCTCCTTCAGAGACTGTCCCTCATTTGCTTTGGCATTGCCCGTCTACTCGGAATCTCCTTGGGAAAATTTCAAATCATCTTCGCCTCCGTTTCCCGAGTCACATATTTGGGAAACATTTTTGGCTATTTGGCAGATTTAGGAGGCTTTTATCTCAATACTCACTCTTTCTCTCATGGGTGAGATATTGGGCTCTTTGGACAATCTGGGAAGAGCACAATTTGGCATACTTGGGACGCCAGTTTCAAAAGTCATATGAATCTTTTAGAGCCTCATTGCGACAATCTTTATATGATGCCTGCCATGAGGATGATATGCATGCATCTTGCATTGAGCTTTTCTTTTTATGCTTCTGATCTGTGGGATACTCTCCATTCTTGGAGACTTCCGCTCTTGTAAAGTTATGACAATATAAATACAGTGCACTGGATTTTACCCAAAAAAAAGTGTGTGTTTTCCAGCTACATGTATTTTGACATATCCCATTTTGGGATAGTTACTTGTAATATAATCCAAAGAAGATTTCACCCAAAAAAATGTATGTGTGTGTGTGTGTTTATATTTCTTTCTGGGATGATTTGAAAGATGTCCTTTTACAAATGATCAATGTTGCCTGGCAAGAAAATCACTTGCCGCACCTTTGGAAGCATGGCATAATCAAACTTGTGCCCAAAAAACATCTGTGTGACCATATGTCAGATTGGAGGCCTATTACTTTGATGCCTGTAGTTTACAAACTCATTGCCAAAATGATTGTGTATAGGCTTCATGGGATGCTGAATGCGGGCCTTCATCCTCATCAGTATGGGTTTGTGTCGCGAAGACAAATCCATGATAATATCTCCAATGCATTGACTGCAATTGAATATGCTAAGTACTCGCATCAAGATGTGCTCATATTGCAGGTAGATATCACTAAGGCATTTGACACTGTTCAATGGGATTTTATCTCTCAAATCATGACAAAGTTGGGCTTTGGTCCCAAGATAGCAAATGCAATTTATTGCCTTTATTCTGGCTCTACTTCTCAGTGCATTCTTGGGGGTCATCTATCTCGGTCATGGACACCGAGTAGATCAATTAGACAGGGCTGCCCTCTTAGTGCTCTCTTCTATGCCATTGCGACCTATCCCCTCTTGATGTATCTTGATCATCTTACAAACACAGGACAGATGATTGGTCTTAAAATCCCTGGGGCTGCATCTTTTTTGGCATAGGCATATGCTGATGATTTTTTCTTTATGCCACAGAACTCTCCCCGGAAAGTTCACATGCTAATGACCACACTATCATTGTATGGATTAGCAGTGGGATTGCATGTCAACTTTGACAAATCTAAATTGCTTCCCCTGAAACAATGTGACTGGCATTCTATTCTCCGGCCAGGTCATGTAGTGCATTCCAAAGATGTAGTCATGCATTTGGGATATCCTATAGGATGGCATATCACCAAGAAGCAGCAGTTAAAATGGATCTTCCAAAGACTTCAACATAAACTGGAATATTGGAAAATTTCTACTTGGCCACTTCATGTCATGCTCAGAATAGTATAGTCCATTGTAATGTCCTATGTTCAGTTCTTTTTGCCTTTGCTACATTGGTCCTCCAGAGATATTTCAACCTTTATGTGGAGCTGTTAAGGAGGACAAAAACTGCTGTGAAAGCATTGAGACTGATGAAGATGGAAATGGTGTGCTCTCCTAGGATGCATGGGGGACTCAATGTTCTCAATATAAGATATCATGTACTTGCAAGGAAGGCGACTATGCTCCATACTTTTTTTCGTCAACAACAGCCATGGACTTGTATGATAGCATCCATGTGTGTCAACATGAGGACATCTGCTTATGGCCATTGGACTACTGATCATTGGGAGGTTGCCATTGGGAGATTTGTAGGGATTCATGGCTGCCCTTTCTCTACTGCTCTGATACTTGACTGGAAACAAGTACTTTCCAAGGTCAAATGGGCTCCTGATAATTACTCGGGAACAAACTCAATGAGGAAAGAAAGTCTTCATTGGAGTGCCATCTTTGACATTCCACTTGCTTTACAGGAACCTGTTCGGGCATCTAATCTCATGAAATTGGGAATTAGATACATCAATGATGTGGTAGATGATCAGGGTTATGTCTTATCTTTTCCTCAGGCCACCTCCTATGCATTGGGAATCCATAATAGGTCGATATGGAAGAAAATTGCTGATCTGTTACATCCTCTTCTACCTGTTTCTCCTGTGGCTGACACAGACAGGCTTATGGATTGGCAATTGCAACCCTCTGCTACATGCTCTCATCCTGTTCCTCTGCCTGCTTTGACCTCCATCAAAGCCTACAAGCTTCTTCAGCCTGCTCCATGCATTCAGCAATATGCTAATACTCTGTGGCATATCAGGAAGCCCCTTTCATGGTGGCGGAAGAATCTTCGAATATTATGGAGGTGTAAAATGCCTTTGAAACAAAGACTTTTTCTTTGGAGAAGCATGACCGGCACATTGTCAATGGGAATCACACTTGCCAAACATCACATTGCACCATCCACATGTTTACGGTGTCAGGCTCCTTTAGAGACTGTCCGTCATTTGCTTTGGCACTGCCCGTCTTCTAGGAACCTCCTTGGGAGAATTTCAGATCATCTTCGGCTCCGTTTCCCGAGTCACAGATTTGGGAAACATTTTTGGTTATTTGGCAGATTTATGAGGTCTTTGTCTCAATACTCACTATTTCTCTCATGGGTGAGATATTGGGCTCTTTGGACAATCTGGAATGAGCATAATTTGGCATACTTGGGCCGGCAGATTCACAAGTCATATGAATCTTTCCGAGCCTCATTGCGGCAATCCTTATATGATGCCTGCCATGAGGGTGATCTACATGCTTCTTGCATAGAGCTTTTCTTTTTATGCTTTTGATCTTTGGGATATTCTCCATTTTGGAGACTTCCCATCTTGTAAATTTATGAGAATATAAATACAATGCACTGGATTTTACCAAAAAAAAAGTGTGTGCATAGATCATGAGGTCTTTTTGGCATATACTGAAATTTTCAGTTGATGTAATTGTAGCACCTTGTTTTGAGGTTGCTACTCATATAATATAATCAATCAAAGTTCACCCCAAAAAAAAAAGTGTGTTTGTGTGTGTGCTGCTCATATGTTGCATGTTTTCCTTCTTCATCAACTTTTACATCCCTCCTTCATTCACTGTTTATAGACCCTTTTTCCAGCCTCTAAGCTGTCCTATACTCTGGGTTTTTCCTGCCCTGTTTAGCCCTTTTTTCCTCTTACACTTCTCGCCTAATCATGCCCTTTCCTTGCCCCTTTGCTGTTCATATCTCGCCTCTAGAGTGCTTTTATCTTCCTGCCCTGTTTGGCCCTGTTTTTTCCTCTTACTTCAGTCCATGGCTGTCCCGAATGGATTCTCTTCGAAACAAGAGGAGCGCCGTCAGATTGGTGCAGAAAATTCAGAGCCATGTGTCGAATCTGAAACTGCAATCATTTCTTAATACATTGCAGTAAGGTTTTCCAGAAATAAAGCAAGGTTGGGGTGATGAACCTGTCCCAAACACAATTTTTTGTGAAATCCATTCGTATTACAGTACAAGAAGTTGTGAAACTGTCCCCCAAAAAGAGGGGACGAGTAATTACAAAATCAAAAGATCTCATTATAGGACAAAAAGGCAGATAAACCAAATCCCGTGCATGCGGGCAATCAAAGAATTGATTACCGAAGGGAAGCACGGAAGAAATGGTACTTTGATAGGGAAGGGTCACCAAAGATAGTATGATTACGATCCTTCCATAAAGTCCATAGTGCCAAATAACAAACCCAATGAAAGAAAAGATCAAATCCTTGCCTGATAGGATGAACACCAGAGATCTAGAATAGCTTGCCTAAATTGTTGGATAGGCATCGGTGACAAATAGCAGGAGCGATGTGATGGTGAGGCTCCAAACGGAAGAATCCCAAGGAAACCCTCCAAAAGAAAACCTGCAATCCCAAATTAGCATCAATTGTTTCTTTCATCATCGAGAAGAACGTATCATAGACCAAACACGATTTGCATGAGCCGACGTCCATGAAGGAGGCTTGTAAAGAGAGGTGACTGTAACATATGCCCAAGGCAACGATCTACAAGGTGGATGATTTGAGTGGAGAACCCAATACATACATACATATAAAGCCCCATGAACTGGATTGTTCTTGCTTCTTGCAAGGCTGAACCTGCCTCTGCAACATCATCAACTATCTTGCTGAGTAACAGGATCAGCCATAGGCTTATTTGAGGCATTTGCAACTTGTGGTAATCGAATTTTCAGTAGGTGTATCATCTTCTGCCTCAAAAGCCTTCAAACACATTAAAAGAGCGACGATTTTTCTTTTATTGAGTTCAGCAAGGGCCTGATCTGATTTTTTCCAAATGCAGTGTCTCTATTGTTGCTCTTTGAGATCTTGAATTTTAGTCACATGGCATGAGAGTGGGTGTCTTTCATGCATCCTTACTGAATCAAGTTCTCATTTTAGAAATGAGACCCTTGCCTCATTACGGGCTTGACACAGCTTCCAAAGTGTGTCTTGCATTGTTAGAAGTTTGGCATTGTTAGAAGTTTGGCAAGACCTGATATGAGGTATAAGGAACTTCTTTACTAAAAGCGTAATTGAAGACAAGGCTTGTGTCCCTCAGGCATCCCAAATTCTCTGATCTAGTGTCGATTGAGTAGGTGCTTGGCATGATCGGCTCCTTGTTGTGTAGGAGTGCCAAGAGCTAGAGCTCCATGACAGATATCATCACTTGTCACAAAGTCTCGAGTCTTTTTGAAACCAAAATATTCTTAATCATAGAGCTCCAAAGAGAATTGCTGGTACCATCCAACTTATCATTTTGAGTGAGGACTTCGAATGCATTACGGGGATTTTGAGCCATCTTAGATAAATGCACAAAATAACAACCTCTGAAAAAATCCAGTTGCTTAGAATTAAACTGCACGAACAAAATCCAATGCTCCACAACCGAATGCTTGGCCAAAGTCTGGACAATCTGGCTGAATCTAAATTTTACTTGCAAGTAAAAATCCCCTTGGTACAAGGGCTAACAAATGCAAGCAAGGCTTTAAATTTGTGAGGGAAAAAGACACTCGGAGTGCAAGCATAAATGAGGCAAAGCTGAGCAGAAAAATTTCAGCCTATAAAGCTCCTCCAAAATAGGTTTAAATTGATTAGGATTGCAGTAGATGTGACTTCTGTATTAGGTTTTTCTGCACGAACTTCCAGACAGGTTGTTTGAAACCCTTGAAATTTTTCTTAAACCCTAGAAACGGGTCTGGAACATATTCAAAGGGTCTGTAACAGCTTCAAAACTCTTAAAAGGGTCTGAAGACACTTCAGAAAGGTGGCCATTTATCAAATCAGCTGCAGCATCTTGAAATCAGTGAAAACTCCACCAAAAGTGAATTGAACAGATCTAGAACAGCTCCAAGAGCTTGAAAATCAGTTGGAAATCTAAGAAAAACCCCTCCAAAATGGCTTGTCCAGCACTGCAGCAATCCTGGAGTGCTTCAAAAGCGGCACCTAGGCCTTCGGTTTTGTTGTAGTGGAATGTGTACATTCGTTGGGGCTATAAATAAATAAATAATATATATATATAGGGAGAGAGAGGGAGAGAGAGTTTATTATAGTCCACGGAAGACTGATGGGTCTATGAGACTGGTAGTAAACCTGATACAACAAGCAGAAAGGGTGTGGCTACTAAACGAGCACCATCACCCATGTTGAAAGCTAAGGCCTAAGTGATACATAGTCAAATCATCAGTAATGACACCATCATCATAATCATAATCACAATCCTCATCAATCAGTCAATCCACATCACCAGGCCATGCTGGCTCTAGCCAGTACAACGAGGCCTTGTAGGGTGGGTGTAAATGTCAAGGGGAGCTCGTGAGGGGGCGCGGTCGTACCGATGCCTAGCTAGTGATGGAGCGCTAGCGACTGTCTGTGCGCTGTCTCGCTCTCCTTGCAATGGCTCTCCACCTAACCCAGGCTACCGTAACATCGGTGGGTCGTGTCCTAGGTTTGGACAAGGATGGGAGGTAGTCCGTACAATCTGACTGGAAGAACTCTGTGATCCTGCTTTGAGAAGAGTCGGGCGCATTTTGTATTTTATTTATTTTTTAACTTAAAGTTTGTATATTACTAATAATGGATTGTCCTTGTCTTTCATAGAATGTTCTTGAATTCCTCGGTATGGTCAATCATTTAAGGCGAATCTGTTTATCACATCCACAAGCAAGCTAAACAAATATAGTTCTGTGTTAGGACGGGTGTCTTCTTGTACGAGACTTCTACTGACAGTTTATGCAGAATTTAGCTGAAATTTGTGCTTGGGGATTGAGTTTGTTAAATTGTGCTCAGGAAAATTGTCTAATTCTCAGGCTCTTGATTGATATGCTTCTTAGTTGAGAGGATCCATTGAGGTTTTGGTTGGTTTTGTTTTTGTTTTTGTCTTTGCGTTGGTTGGTTTTGTTTTGTTTTTGTCTTCACATATTGGCTATAGCCAATATGTGAAGCTTGTGAATACGACTGAAATGGTCGTATGGCTGCTCAGTCATCTTGAAATTCGTAGGTCCATGTAGTATAGAGGTAGTCTATTTAAATTGTCTGAAAACAAAGGCCGTCCATGAAATGCAAATTTTTAATACGTGTTTCTGTCTTTCGTACAGGCTACTTTTGTGTTGATGTGGACTCAACTCCTGACAAGTTAGTCTTTAATAGAACTGTCACTCTTCGAGATTCTTATGGGAAAGTTGCAGGGAAATAGATGTATCTGGAGTCCTCCAGAGATTTCTTTATACGTATTTATACAGGAGGTTGAATAATCCAGCCATGCTTTGGAGCTTGTGCTCACCGATGTGAGACAAAGCATCCACCTTATTGTATTTTTCATAACATAAGATGTTATTGAAGCATAAGACATTCTTGTCTCCCTCAGTTTGATACGAAGTTTCAAGTATCAATACAGTCTTCGTGCATCTTACATGTGTACACCCTTGGTTTAATAGCAGTTATTATGTTCAAAATTTACTTCAATACACAATTGCATTGCGTGCAGAGAGTACACATCCGTATGTATGGACATTAGAATACCAAAAATAGCTTTGAAGATCTAATTTTCTTTGCAGGGAGCTAACACTTTTGATGTCCTTTTGCTACGACAATTGGTCGTAAGGTAAGGCGCGGCACCTTAGTGGGATATATTGTCTCGCATCCAAGCCATGGCGTTTAATGTTGCATTGCGTGCAGAGAGTACACATCAGTATGTATGGACATTAGAATACCAAAAATAGCTTTGAAAGTCTAATTTGCTGTGCAGGGAGCTAACACTTTTGATGTCCTTTTGCTACGACAATTGGTTGTAAGGTAAGGCACGGCACCTTAGTGGGATATTGTCGCATCCAAGCCATGGCGTTTAATGTTGCATTGGGCGCAGAGAGTACACATCAGTATGTATGGACATTAGAATACCAAAAATAGCTTTGAAAGTCTAATTTGCTGTGCAGGGAGCTAACACTTTTGATGTCCTTTTGCTACGACAATTGGTTGTAAGGTAAGCCACGGAACCTTAGTGGGATATATTGTCTTGCATCCAAGCCATGGCGTTTAATGTTGCATTGCGCGCAGAGAGTACACATCAGTATGTATGGACATTAGAATACCAAAAATAGCTTTGAAAGTCTAATTTGCTGTGCAGGGAGCTAGCACTTTTGATGTCCTTTTGCTACGACAATTGGTTGTAAGGTAAGACACGGCACCTTAGTGGGATATATTGTCTCGCATCCAAGCCATGGCGTTTAATGTGGTTGTGTTACGGTTGCGTTTAATGTGGTTGGCAGTGTTGTTGGGGAGTGCAAGATGCTTTGGATATCTAGTGAGACCTTTCATAAGATTCCTCTTACATAATACCCTCTTCTAATACTAATAGTTGAAAGAAGAACAAGTCTAAAAGGACTAAGCCAATTCGGCCTACTATTATGTCAGCCAAACCTCTTCACTATAAGTCTGCTAAAGCCATGGGATTCTCAAGTCCTTGAGTATTCATATGCATTTATATAATTACTAGTTAAGTCTTGATTATAGAAAAATTTGTGGACTTAGGAGAGGGATACTCACTTGGACCTGTATAGTTCATGCTCCATGGGCATGGTGAGGATCACGTTTAGTCGAGAAGAAAGTGCGAGAAGATGCCATTTAGAAAGAGTTGAGGTAGGTATACATAGATTTTTTACTCATGAAAGTCATACCCAATTTAGTAAAATCCTCCAACATGACTACAACTAGAAGAAGCAGTTATTGACTTTCTACTTCCAAATTTATAACAAGAAGTAGTTGTCAGTTGTTGAGACCCTCAACCAATAGAACCTCCTCTGCAACCAATTATGGTGAATAGTAGCTTTGTTGTGTGCCATAGTATCAAGGGTTAGGCAAGGACATTGATGTGTACATTAAATAGGTTTAATTCAGTGGCTTTCACCCATAATCAAGGCACAATGCAGAGAAGCTTAGGACCTTCCTAGCTATAGTAGATGTATTTGGTAGTGATTGGTATGGCTAGCCTTGAGCAAGTCACTTTGCAACCTTTTCAACCAATTGGATATGTGGACTAAGTGAAGGAGTTATTCTGCCTTACTCTGATGCCTTATGATTCTGTAGAGACATATGCTAGTAGAATAAATAGACTCTTAGGGAAGAAGCCAACACCAAAAGCACAAGATTAGCAATTGAGTTTGTTTGTTAAAGGTTTGCCAATGAACACAGGTTTCCACGTAAGATTGTAACAATCACCTACTCTAGATGTTATCATAGTATTGGGTAATTTGGAAATAGCTAAAATGGGAGCCAAGTGCGATGTGGCTAATATGCTTGAAACGATGTTGTACAAGAATATTGGATGTAGTCCTTGGTTACCAGGGTACGTAAGCAATGTCCACAAATCTTTATGGGATGGGAGGAGTGGTCCAAAACCCTAACATGTGGGATGTAAATGGTAGACCCTGATTTGACATAGGAGTTCTATGAATTCATATAAAACCAGATTTTCTAAACTGACCCTAATAGAGATATCCTCCAAATTTTGTGATGCCATTTCTACTATGTTCACAATAGATTCTAAGCCATGTGGCCTTGGTCCTTGAAGCCTATTATCCCTGGGCCTCCTTCACCGCTAGCATCCTCTTAGCGAATGATTGATTGCATCGATCGAACAAGGCACCAAAGGGGTTTCACGTTCTCAATCATGCTTTGGCTAGCTAGCTATTTCTATAAGATTGATATCCATGTCAAGATAGACACCTAATCATTCCAAAAGTTCTTGATAAGGAATTCTCATCCTAATACTCATTATGATTTACCCTCAACACTCCCTTCTCTTTCTTACTTGAGGATAGATCAGGATCTTCATTATGCTCTACCCGCAACACTCCCTTCTCTTCCTTAATGGTCTACTCCACTTTTCCTCAAGCTCATCCTTAACTACTACCTTACTCCTGGCTTTTCCTCAATTTCATCCATAACTACTTTCCTTAGGGTCATCCTTAACTCCTTCCTTACTCGTCGCTTGCCATACAAAAGCATCTGTATTCCTTGAAGATCCCTTTAGGGTCTTTTGACCTCAAGGAATCATTTGGCGATCGAACATACACAGCTTATGGTTGCCACAAGCATAGATGTGTCTTCTTCCTCCTTTGCAAATTGGGAGTACTAGGAGTAGCATAATATGTATATGGTGGACTTTTCAAAGGATATAGTACCTCTCTATACACTTCATTTTAAAGATATGGTCTCTAAACTGCAGTATACCTGCACCCTAATTATGTATAGCATGAGCAACTGCCTCCCAAGCAATAGAGAGTAAGGGTTAGTTGTTGCTAAAGTACGTAAGACAACATAATCAACAAGGAGGGACTTGTAGGAGTCATCAATGCTCCCCTAATGGTTGACTTATTGGCTAGGATGCCATAAGTTGCTAACAATAGGGTATAGTCTATTGGTGTGGCATGGGAATCTTGTATAGTAGCCTTGAGTCCTTGGGAATCGAGATGTATAAGGCCCTATACATGGTACCACTAGACTTACATTATTCCTTGTCAAAGGAGCTAATGGAGACAATCCCGCCATAGGAGACATATGAAAATTAAAGGGGCAATAAAATTGCCTTGAGCTTGTTAGTGTTGTGGGATCACCTTCACCAAGTTTCTTTTACAAATGACCCTAAATTTGAAATAACGATAAGAAAGGTGAAGCAAGACCAAGAGTCCATAATGAGAACTAGTTCTTCTCATTTTGGGTTATCTTATGATAGGTTCCAAGGGGATCATTGATTATATTATGGTAGATTCCAAGGGAGTGATTAAGAAAATTCTATTGGCATAATGCTCTTGGTCAAGGAAGCGATGTGAACAAGCTAAAAATTTCCAAGCCACCTTGGGTAAGACAATAGTGTTATGGTAGGTGTGTCATAAGACTAGGCACTTTGGATCATGAGAACAATTAAAAGTAATTTTTTAAAAAGTTGTCCCCCCTAATCAGGTTGTGTCAACTTCATTGAAGCTTGTTCCTACACAAAATTCTACAAAGTCAAACAGAGTCTTCCTTGGATGATCAAGGTTGTTTATTGTAGAAAAGAAAGGGAATCTCACGATCACATTTGAGATACAAAAGGTTTGAATTGTCTAGAATACTACCATGTGTCCCATGTCAATGCCAAGGATTGGTTTTAGCACACTACACTCTAGGGGGTTTTTGTGACGCGAGCATACCTAAAAAGAATGGTGAAACCAAGGTTTGCATGGATGCAGGCATGTCAATTGTCATGATACCCAAAAGGAGTAAAGACCTCAGAATTTATATAGTGGGTCAATTACCTATCCTCATGAACATAGGGGTTAATATGGTGGAAGTAGGTCCCACAGAGTCTATTGAAGAGGAACATAAACCTATGTTATTAGTGGAGTTGTCAAGTATGACTGAGAGTTGATTTATATCTTAGGAAGTATATCCAAAGGGTCAAATCATTTACCCATCAAAGATCTAGTTGGCCCTTGCAAAAATATCGAGTGAGGTGGCTTGTGTGTGTCTTGGCTATGGAATTGATCTTGAATTCAAATGTCATTATGAACCGTGTCAACAACAAATTCAAATTAATCGAGATTCCAAATGGATAGTGGTGTCCTAAAAAGATTTTTGCATGTTTATACAATAATAATAAATTAGTACTTTCAAGTATTTGCAATCTTGTGTTGGGACTCAACATCAACCAAGTGGTGAATACTAAGGACTGTTGAAAGGACGTAGTTTTTGTGGGATGTGAGTAGGTGTCTTGTTAAGGAGCTCAGCAAATTGATGGTGTGCTAGTGAGTTTGTGAGTACTTGGTCATGTTAGGATAAGGCTATAGGAGGTCCGGCCTCTTCATCAACTATAGTGGGATCCATGAGAGTGGTTTTGGCCTTCACAAGTAGGGAACTCCATGTGGAGATGCCCTTCTTCTCGTACACAACATGCATTGGTTGATGTCTTCAATTGCAGGTAGTAACCTAGACTCCCTTAAGAGAGTTGCACCAATGGGTGCCCCGAAAGGTTATCTCTATATATTGGTCATGATTAATTGTACGCCACATGAGATTTTGTATTCTTCTAGATGGTGGCCCACATAGGTTGCCCATGGGTCCTTGGCTAGAGTAGATGTGCAGATGTACAATGATGGTAGTTACATAGATGTGAAATGATGCTGGAGGCAGTATGGTGCTCTGTGCAAGAGGCTTACCCATGTACCGATGAGAGTGTCTACCCCTGAGAGCACTGTGTGAGAGCATCCACATTGGGGTCTTATGCTCGAGCTACCATTGGGGACTTACGTGTATGCTAATTATCAGGCCTATAGTAACATGATGACACCTGTGTGTCCAAGAGGCTATACAAGGCTGATGTGTCTGTGTAGAAACCAATGCCAAAAAATAGTCAACAATGTGTGACTTTACATGGGTGGCATGTGTGTGCAATGTGTGCAACAATCTTGAATCCGAGAGGAAGATGACTTGGCCCAAGTGTCACAAAGGGTCATGAACTCCTAAATTCCGATAGAAATGAACTGGCATCATATGTGTAAATATGTACACCGATGACAGATCCGAAGGTACTAATGCCGGTGGGAACTAATCGAGTGATATGGCAATGGCTTACTTGGCTTGGTGGAGTTTTATCTCCTCTAAGGCTATGCTACTCTAAATTTAGACTACATGTGGTAGCGTAAAATGCAGCAAAATGAATTTTAATTTGTTCATTTTATGTGCTAGATGGCTTGAATTGGATCAGGAGGTGGTTTCGATGAAGAGGATTGGTTTCTTCTGACCTATAGAATAGTGAAAACATAGACTTGAGGTGCTCACTGCATAGAGCACGATATGCCGATCACTTTTTGTTTTTTGATCACCTTAAAATTCCATCTGGATTAAAAGTTATAGCCATTTGAAATTTGCACCGTACTTTGTCCAAGGGTCCAAATTGATGGGGTGGCATGTGGTGATGTGGCATGAGAGGTCACATGCTGATTACAAAGTTGTGCCCATATCGCACTTTGTGCACATGTTGGCATGCTGACTAGGCAACTGACATGGCAATCGTGATGATGTGGACTACTGATGTGGGATTGACACGTATTTGCCTGTTGACATGGCATGGGGATAACCTACATAAGGTGTTGCCATGTGGTGGCTTAGGTTGGAACCTTTGTGAAAAGCTATGGCGACAGAGTTGCGAGCCCATGGGACGACGGATGAAGATGAAGGAGTCACGGAGCTTCTCAACGCGGGAGCCAAGTGTGCTTTCGATTGCTATTGCGCCCGTCTTGCGTTTGAGTGTGCTTGAGTGGCGTTAATGGTGGGCTCATTGGCGTAGATGCAGCTGGATGTAGGTGCTATGCTTGTGAAGACAACGGTGTTGGATCTATGAAGTCTTGCTTCATTGGAGCACTGCCGTTTGAAGGTCTATGTAATTAGCGTGGGTCGTCTGGAATGTTGTAGGTAGGATGGTTGACTGGGATTGCTATAGATGGTGAAGCTAGCTATCGTTTGCGAAGTAGGAGTGTCGGTGTTGTAGACATGTAGAAGCTTAGCACTGTCGTTTCTCATGGAAGCCATTTGATGAAGGTCGTTGCTGCAAGCTCTGTGCTGGAGCTAGGAGTCCGCTCTTCTGTGCTCTGCATGAGCATTCTTGGAGTCGTGGGTTGTTGAGTTGCTTATTCGCAGGGCTAGTTGTAGATAGTAGTTGGTTGTCCATTGTTGAAGCTCAGGCGTTTTTGTGTCCCTGCTGCTGCTGTGAGCGTGTCGATTGATTGACGTCTGGTGCTGTTGGCTACTAAGCTATGTGCTGGAGGTGCGAGGGCACTGTAACTCAGTGACTATCACAAGGCAGGGGTAGTTGCGTTGTCTTGTTGCTGAGTTGCCTTTCGTTGATCAAGGTGTTTGTTAGCACTGCCCTGAAAGGGGTAGGCTATAGCAATGTTTTAGTTGCCCTGCCCTTTGAAAACGGGTTCTTGGACACTTGGAAGCGATGTGACTTGTTAGGGCTACAGTTTAGTGGACGCTTGGGAGTCGCAGAATTGGTGCCACTCTAGTTTTTTGGAGTAACCATGCATCTAGTCTCTGCCTTTTTTCTTCGTCTCGATGTCTCGTCGACCTGTTCCACCTTGCTTTGACACTCAACAAGCCTCAATATAGTTTTGAACTACACGCAGGCTAGAGGGTGCCGATAGTTGTTGGCAGTGCAGGTCGCCAAAGTGAAGACGACCCTCATAGAATTTTACGGAGAGGACGAGAGTTCTTCAAGAGTGGAAGTAACTTTACCTCCTTACTTCATTTTTTAGGACCTTACTTTGGAGGAGCTTTCTCTGCTTCTTCATCAGCAACAATCAATGGCTCCCTCCCACCTCAAAATCCCTCCCTACCTCTTTCTCGTCGTCATCGCCTTCGCCTTGGTTGGTCTCATCGGCTTCCAGACAGTTAAGGATCACTAGAGAGGGACTCTGCTATTGAAAGGCTGGACGAACAATTGCAAGTATGGAGACGCTCGTATGTTGGTTTGCGATATGCGTGGTTCCTTGCTCATTTCTCCCTTGATAATGAATCAACTCTTCTAGTTATCACAATAGAACGTCTTCTGTAAAGATTTCACTTATGGGCAAGCACCTCGCATAAGGTAGCTTACGTAAGAGACAAATTATTGGGAAACGGGCTTTTTGCACCGAAGTTTGCATTTTGTAAAGTGGATTGTCGAGATTTTGCTTGGGTTCAGACCAGAAGCTTTGCAAAAAGTGTTCTCTCATGTATTGAATCTTGCGATGTGTTTAGAGGTTGCGGCCTTATTGGACCATGACTGCACTAGATAATAGTTCTCTTTAATCGATGCTTTCTTAGTTCTTGCAGATTTTCTTGCAGTTTGAGGGCAATGGTGAATGAGACGTATACCGTAACTCGTCTTGAAAACATCATGTTGAACACGAATTTGTTGGGATCTTATAGAGTGGAAAGCTTTTGAAGGTGTTAGAGATTAATTCTCAAGTATTGCTAGCAGCAGCGATGCCTGTAATGGTGTTCTTGCAAACTAACTTTGAATTTAGGAGCTTGCTGATCTTTTTGTACACTTTGTTCCAAATAAACGGGGCAGTGCTTTGTGCCCTTGTTGGAGTATTCGGCTACCTAGAGTATGTTGTAAAAGTGGCCTAATGATAAATCTAGGGCGCTTCCTTTTGTCTCTAGCTCGTCGTACGGGTCCCGCCACGTACCAGAGGTGCACAAAACGCAAATGTTTCACTTATGTGCAACGCTCTCCACCAGATGTGTACAATCGTGTGCATAGTCTAGCGGTAGAGCCGCTCAAATACGGAGGCGAGATCATGGGATCAAGCACCATCGTATTATCTTTTAGCACAAACGTGTTTGCACCTTTTTTGGCACCAGCCGGCATGGGCTGCATCTCACTACGCGACAAAACTTAGAGACCTACGAATAACCCTACGCGTAGAAGTGCTAGGTTGGCCATAGATACTCGTTGATGTTGTAGTTGCATTGTGTGAGTAGTTGTGGTTGTAGTGAGTCGAGTACTAGAGTGAAGTAGTCTCGAAGTTGTAGCACGACCTTAATCTCTCTAAAAGAATACACTAGGAAAACTAAAATGACCATAACTCCTACTCCATAGAGCTGAACGATGAGCTTTTTGAAGCAAATGAAAAGGAGAAGGGGCTTTTTGAAGCAAATGAAAAGGAGAAGGGGTTCTTTAGAAGTAGAGCTAAATCAAAGATGAAGATGCCTCAAACGGAGGGTGTTTTGCCTTGACTTAAGCAAGGGCTTAAGGGCTTAGACACTCTCTCGTGGAAAATCTATTGCAAAGATGTTACAAAGCTTGGAGATGGGGATGCCTCGCAGAAGGAGGGGCCTCAAACTGAGGGCCTTTTGCCTTGAGTGCAGCAAGGGCTTAACACCTTGACGGAAGCAAACTAAAACACTTGCAATAATTAAATCTATCATGTAACCCCCACCTATTAAAGTATGTTCTAAAATTAGACACTTCAAGTTTTGATGGTCAACACAGACGCAAAAGGATTGTGTCTAATGTAGCTGCTATCACCAATTCTTGATAACATTGATAAAATGCATGCTTACACTCATAATCCCAACAACTTGGCTCCTTTTTCAACAACTTTGTATGGGTAGGACCTTCTCCATCTGCTTGTGTTTGGATTGTGTTTAATCCATCTGCTTGTAATGATTAGTGTCAGCACATATGTTAACAGTTTTTGGACACTAAGGCACCTATTTTATTGGGGCTATGTTTATGGCATGCTGATTAGCATAGGTACGACATTGCATGCTTAAGGGGTATTTGGATTCTACTCAGTGATGGTTAGTAGTCCTTGAGTAGTATATCTGCCAATGAGATAGGGAATGCAATGTATAATGAGATGCATGAGTGGATTGTGTTTGGATTGTGTTTAATCCATCTGCTTGTAATGATTAGTGTCAGCACATATGTTAACAGTTTTTGGACACTAAGGCACCTATTTTATTGGGGCTATGTTTATGGCATGCTGATTAGCATAGGTACGACATTGCATGCTTAAGGGGTATTTGGATTCTACTCAGTGATGGTTAGTAGTCCTTGAAAGTAGTATATCTGCCAATGAGATAGGGAATGCAATGTATAATGAGATGCATGAGTGCACTAGGTTTTGTTATTGTAGTACAAATTTTGTATGGGGGATTTCTCCTTGAGGTCCTCAGTTTTTCTTAAGTGGGGAGGATTTAATGAAAATAAGGAAGACATATGATGAGATTGGTGAGGCAAACTACATGGCTATAGGTTGTTGAACAAGCATTTGCAATTAACAATAGCATTTGTATCACATGGGAATGGAAAGAATGCATTTATATATTGAGTGTTGTGCAGATTGATAAATTTGGTTTAAAATAGTCTAATGCTAAAAAGTTTGTGGGAAATATGGTGTATTCTAGCTCTTAATCAGCTCTGCAATGTGAAATTGAGATGTAGAACATGTTATAAAGCTCTCAAGTTGCTTGATCAAGTAAATATAGAGGTGACACACAAAGACATGTGATGATCATTAAAAAAGTTAAAACATTATTAAAAGTTTATTTTTTATGCAAATATAGTCTCCTTAGCAGGATTTAACCTGCCGACCTCAGACCATTGCCACCCTACTATCCAATAGTTCTTAGGGTAGTTAGAATTCCATTAAGTGATGATCAGTGTTGAAAGTCCATAGCTAGGAGGGTAGGATAGCCAAACTTGTCGTTAGCTATAGGGTTAGTTAGCCTAGTCAAGTTAGTCAAATTTTTGGAGTTGACATGTCACTCAAAACCAATAGAGGGATGATGTGTCAATCTACTAGTACATGGTAGTTAAAGAGTTGACATGTTTGTTTGTCTAGACGTGGCAAGTCTCGATGGTGCTGACGAGGCATTGAAGCTGATGTTGTTTTGAATCTGACATGACAGCTCAAATAGAGTAGTGCACATGTAGCATCTCAAGTGCCTATGTGGCATCTCACATCGGTGGCATGGTAGCTTAGTTTACTGACATGTGGCATTGTGATCCACCACCATGTGTCCCTCTTAAAAGAAGGGCTCTCACCACTTAATCTGCATGTGTAGGAATCAAGTGCAAGGCCATATCCTTATAGACTTAGCACTTGCAAACCTTTGGTATTTCGGTTTTCCATAATCTTCTAACCTCTTAAAAGGGGTCTCACCCCTTAATTTGCACGTGTAGGAATCAAATGCAATACCAACTCCTTAGAGACTTAAACACTTAGTGCTTGCAAACCTTTGGTTTTTTCCCATAATCTTTTAACCTCACATCATAGGAAAACTTTAGGTAATCATAACTTCTTACCTTAGCTTAGATCGGAATGATCCAAAAAGGAAAAAAATTCAAATTTTCATGTTGTTCCAACTTGCACCTTGAAATTTTTCTTTTGGAAAATATTACACGGCTCATTGTGGTTTGTGGGGTGGGTAGTTCATAAGATAGAAATAAATGAAGGGTAGTTAAGTAGGGGTAATATGTCAAGCATGGATAATGGGTTCTCACCATCCCCCAATCTTTTAATAAATTAACCTAGTGTATTGGGAGGATAAGTTATAGAATACTTATTTTTTATTTTCTCATGATAGTGAAATTGTTAAGGAATGCACATTAATATGTATGGACATTAGAATGCCAAAATAGCATTAAAATTTTGATTATCTGTGTGTGTGGAGATAACCTTCTGATATCCTAATGCTAACAATCACAACTAGCTGATATGTAAGGCACCTTAGTAGGATATATTGTTGTGCACCCAAGTCCTTGACATTTAAGTAGTTGTGTTAAGGTTCTACCGTTGTCACCACACTGCTCTTAGTTTCTTTGTTACTCCACAGCATGGGCTCTCTCATCAAGCACCTCCTACATATCAAGTGTTGAGAAAGTAAATGCACAACAAATGAAATGACTTTACAAAAAAACCTGAAGGTAAATTAGTAGATGATGCTAGCATAGCACTACTAACCAAAATTGCTATGTTGTAAAGGATTGCTAACTAGCAAAATGCACTACTAATTAGGTTCCAATGTTATAGCATTGATAGTTACCAAGACATCACTGCTAAGTGGTACTACTATCTTTGCATGGATTGGTAAGTAGTAGTACATGTACTAGCAATTTTAATGCCTTTTTAGATGAATGCTTAGAAGTGACACTAAGCAACTAATACCAAAGGTGAAATAGATTGTTTGATAGTACTAAATAGTGTTTTTAGATGTTTTGAATAATATTCCAATCATGATTGTTAATCAATTATTAATTCTTACCAAACATACTATTTTGTATTGCACATCACTCATAATAGTACGAAAGGATTAAGTTAAGAGTATTGAATAGTGTTTCTAATAGTTTTTCTTACACAAGGGTATAAGTAGAGATATTGTAACTTCCACTAATACCTAATAGCACTATTAATTGGCATGGACAATATTGTTAATAGCATACTCTAAACAATTAGTTACTACTTCACATGATCTCTTTAGTGGTGTCTCTAGTTTTTGTTTAAAATTAAATAAATTACTATAACTAGTACTATATAACACCAGTGGACATAGTGGGGTGTTTTAAATATCTATAGCTACTAAAGCTAGTACTAATTACACAAGGTTTAACTCTAGTACTATAACTAATATTGAACAACACTAAATTAGTACTATCAGACCCACATGTGAATTGCAACTATAGATCCGAATTTGATGCTCAACTACTCATTGGAACAATAGTTCACTAAGACTTTAGCCTTAGTGAAATAGACTATTCTTAAACCTTTCCACTGACAAAAGAAGGTCACTGCTCAAATTCCCTTAGCAACATATGCACCCTACTAATATCTAGCTTACAAAATAGAAGCCGCGGCTCTGCTCCCTAGCTATCATACATAGATTCAATCAAAACTAACAAAGGAGGAACCCCTGTCAATTGATTTAAATGTGGTGTTGGACTTTCTAGTTGCCAAGAGCATTGTGGTGGAGAACTAAAGTCAAGAAAGAATCAAATGATGCATAAGCCATCTAAAGTGCAATGCCCAAGTCATCTTGACTTCAATGGAGTGCATAAACTAGCCGACCACAACTTCGCACTGAGAGTAAAGAATTTAGAAGAGTGCCACCATCTCCTCCTTCTCTAGGTAAGTATATGACTGTGATAATTGATGAAGATCTACATAAGGATTCGATGGATTGGATTCTAAAGTCTTGGGTTTCAACCAATTGGAAAGTGTGGAAAGCAGTTCAATTTTAGATAAGGGAGCATTAAATATTGGAAAGTAGTACTCCTACGAGATGCATCAAAATTCAAACAGGGCCTATGGAATAAAATCAAGGATAATTCTTTGTGTGGATAGATAGGAACAAAGGAGACTGGACAAAGAGTTCCTAAACTTCAATGAATCTCATATCTAGCTTCAGAGAGAGATTGACATTCATGAACTAGAACAGTAGGGAACATTTTCCAAGGGCAACAAAATAAGACATGCCTATTAGTTGCATTTAAATTTTAGAGTAGCCTTATTGATTTTGTTGTTGTTTCCACGTTTGAGTCTATTGCTTTGAGTCACTATCTCCATAGATAATCACTGTTAGGTATTTCACAAAGCATTTTTTTGGGTATATCTACCTAGTATTACTATGTTTTATGCACCTTTTGTTTCTATACACAATAATAGCCTATTATAAACATCTTATGTTCTTAATATAAAGTACAAATTTTCTTCTCAACCATTAATGAGAGAGAAGCAGACAGAGGTCATGGAATTGCTTTGTTTGAGATGAATTTGGATGTTAAGCTTTTTTGTTTGAGATAAATTTGGACCTTATGCATTATTTTTGGAAATTGAGTTCTTCAAAATCAAGTAAAAAAATCATTTCACACCAACAGTGTGCTTGGGAGGTTCTCAAAGCACTTGGGATAATGGTTCAAGTCATTATCTCCACAGATAATCATCATTGTTCAGTATTTCACTAAGCATTTTTTTGGGTACATCTACTATTGCTACTAAGTTTTATGCACCTTTTGTTTCTCTACACAATAATATCTTATTGTAAACATATTATGTTCTTAATATAAATTACAATTTTTTTTCTCAACCATTAATGAGGGATAAGTAGACATAGGGCATGAAATTGCTTTATTTGAGATAAATTTGGATCTTAAGCATTTTTTCAAAAGATAATTTCTCAATAATTTGGATCTTAAGCATTTTTTCAAAAGATAATTTCAAAAAATTACGGAAAACAATCATTTCACACCAAGAGTGTGCTCCTGAGATTCTCAAAGCATTTGGGATAATGGACAGCAAGCTTGTATCTACATCTATGGTTGTGAAAGTGAAGCTTGTATCCACTTATTGATAGTAGAGAGTATAGAAATCTAGTTGAGAGATTTTTATTTATTACTAAGACTAGAGCTGATGTCATGTCCAAAAATTTTCCAACCAGCCACAAGGGAGTTACTAAAAGAAAGGGACATTGTCCTATACACTATTTTGGTAGCTTAATAGGACATAGAATTGTTATAAATATAATATTTCTTTATTGCTATCACCCATTGATGTCTAGATCCACTCTAAAAGAGTAATTTAGGATTTTGAAGGTTCCTATGATGTCACTTAAGCCTTCTACCTTGAAATTAGCATAATTATAGCATAATAAATAATCAAAATAAGGTTTGAATTTATGTTCTACATGATATTAGGTCCCATAAAAAATTATTATACTCCATAGTATCATATTAAAGATATACACAAAGTATGGTTGAGTTTGGAACTTGTTAGATATGTCAGAAAATGTGCAAAAGATCAATTTGGCCTACTTATCACCAACCATAAAATTCTAAATTGAGTCCATAAATCATAGTAAGCATGATTATAGAACTCTAAAAGCAATCCAAACATATGCATCATAGTTATTATTGGACTTTCAAAAATGAAAAAAGTCATTCTAATCAAGAAGTATGGCCATTTATCTAGAATTTGAGAAAATTGCTTGAAATTCTAGTTATAATGTGGCCTTAAAACCTTAGATAAAACTCAAAGTCATATGTGTGAGTTCCAATCCATAATATTACCATTTTTTTTCATCACATAAGCTAATATGATCAATGATCAAAGAAAACTTAATAGGGTCCTTCGAGGCTATTGATCAAGCGAGCGATGTCGAGCGAGTAGGACCAAATAAGTGAGCGAGAAAAAGCGAGCAAAGCAGAAATGGTTGGGCTACCAACAACACATAATCTCATTGTATGTATGTACTTATCATTAATAAAGATTTATAGTGCTTCCTCAACATTGAACATGATTATAACATAATATTGCAAGTGCACATTAGTAATAGTGTTCTATATTCTATGAGATGAGCTTAAATAGAAATACTTTGGCTATTAATAACAGGCACTATACAGTTGAAGTGCATCACCTAAGAAAAACATAACCTCATTATATGTATGTACTGATCGTTAATAGAGCTTTATCGTATCACCATAATTTTAAATATGACTATAACATAAGCTTGTAAGTCTACATTAGCGATAGTGTTATTAGATGAGCTTGCATAGAAATGATTTGGCTACCAACAAGTAGTATATATTTTAAGTGCATCATTTAATTAAAACTTCAACATCGAACATGATCATAGCATGTTATTATGAGTGGCCTTGGTCTAAATCTAGTGCAAGAAACTAGCAAAAATTCCATTAAATTCACATTTTGATGGATGATTTTTTTTCTAAATGGTGCAAAAGGTCTTGATAATCATCTAAATCATGCCTTGCGATTTGTTTTGATATGTAACATGACCCCATTTGAATTGCTAATTCAAAAGATACAGGACATTGCAATTTTCATCTTTTGGGCCAAAAGAGGGAGCGCGTTAATGCGTTGCCTGTTTTGGCCCAAAAGATGAGAATTTTGACATCCTATATCTTTTGATTTACAAATCCAAACGGGATTGTGTTACATATCAAAACGAATGGCAAGGCATGATTTAGAAGATTATCACGACCTTTTGCACCATTTATTAAAAATTCATGCATCCAATATTTTCAACACATGAAAATATACTTTTCACATCTTTATAACATGAACTTCAACACATGAAAAGCAAGCCCCCAGCCTCATCTCAATGGGAAATCACTAGATTCGAGTGGCCTTTGATAGAATTCTAAATATCACAAGTTTGGAGATAACAATATTCTTTGTAAGCCTCTTTTCATCTTGAACTTGTCCATTAGACATGGAATTAGTGTATTGGTATCTATAATTTCATCAAAGGCCAATATGGAACACAAGCGGTTTGCCATCGGAGCTAGGCTAGGAGGTTCTTTTTACCACTAGCACCAGTAATGAATGAGGGATAATCATGAAAAAGGCCATGGAATTGCTACAAAGGTTGACAAAGAAGCAAAATGTCATTGTTTCTATCCAAAAATCTTGAGGGCAAAGGATGTTAAGAAATAACCTCATGTCGTGTGTCCTCTATTGTGTGACTAGTTGAATAAGATGGGTCACATTGACCCAACCATAGTTGTAGTGTGTGGTTAGTCTTTATCTTGTAGTGTGTGGACTTATGTTTTGTAGAGTGTGTAGATAATGGAATAGTATGGGAAGATTGTTCTCGCTCTCTCTCTCTCTCTCTCTCTCTCTCTCTCTCTCTCTCTCATTTTTTCTTACATGGCATCAAAGCCTGGAGATGTTGCTTACCTTGTTAGAGAAAAATAGCATTGCCTGTCTCAACCTCCATGGTTGGCATTGTATTTTTCTAACCTAGTGTGGCACCGTTTTTTATGGGGAGCTGTTCTATGTGTGGTCTCTTCCCAACTAGCTAATGGTTCCTTTTGCCACCTTGTTGAGCCACATGAAGATCAGGACATGTGTTGATTCAAACAATATACGAGTCTACTACTGCTTCAACTATTGGGGAGGAGTTCTTTAATATATATGCCTTCAGAGTTTTTCAACAAGAGGGAGTGTTGAAAAGTAAAGAGTAAGAGATTTCAGTTATGATCTTTGTAGCTTTAGAACGACGTCACTTGGGTGAGCTTTGAAAAACAAAGACTTAGATTTGAAGCTACCACTCCTTAAGTTGTAAGATTGGCTATTCTCAGCATACGTGGAGCTTATTTGCAAAGGGTTGCCCCATTGTCCACTCCCTACTTGTGGATCTATCACTAGTTACTCCCACTCAATACACAAATGTTTTTTGGCTCCTACAAAGGTCCAGTAAGCTATTGGGAGAATAACATTTGAGGAAGATTCACATAGGGCCGGAAGTTTAAATCTTGTGCTATTCCCTACTGCACGTTGACATTTTCATCTAAGGATCAATCTTGTGTGCCCTCCCTCCCTCCCTCCTCCCCCTCCCTCCCTCCCTCTTCCATGCCTACTCCTCCTACCCCTCCCTCCTCCACACTTGCTCCTCCTCCCCTCCCCCTCCCTCCCTCCTCCACGCCTACCTCCCTCTCTCCTCCATGCCTGCTCCTCCTCCCCTCCCCCTCCCTCCTACTCCTCCTCCCCCCTCCCTCCTGCTCCTCCCTCCTCCCTCCTGCTCCTCCCTCCTCCCTCCCTCCTCCTCCATGCCTACTCCTCTCACCCTCCACACCTGCTGGACTTCCCCCCTTCCCTCCTCTTCAATTGTTGGTCCTCCCTCCCCCATCCCTCCTCCTCCTCGCCCTCCCTCTTCTTGAATGTTTCTCCTCCAAGCCTAATTCTCCACACCTTGCGAGCTCCTGCGAACTCCCTCCCTCCTCCGCTCCTGTCTACCCCCCCCCTCGCGTTGCGCAGCCCTCCACTCTACCTCCTCTCTCACTGTCGCTTCCACACAGCCACTGCCCCCCTCTCCTCCCCCTCCGCCCGTCGATCCACTCCTCCCCCCCTCGCCGGCCGCATTCAGCCCCCCCCACCCGCCTCCCCCCCCTCGCGTGGCGCTACCAACCCCCCCGCCCCCTCCTGCCCCTCCCCGCCAAGACGCTACGATGTCGCCCCCTTCCCTCCCCTCCTCACCTCTCCTCCCCACTCCCCTCGTGCAGCGCTGCCACACCTCCCCTTCCCCTTCCTCTCACCCCCCTGCGTTGCGCTCCCCCCCCCCCCTCTCTTTCTCCTCCTCCTTCCTATGCCACCCCCTTCGTCACCACCTCTCTCCCCCCCGCTTCCTCATACCTCTCCATCCCTCCTCTTCCCTCCCCCACCTTAATCCCCCATCCCCGCCTCTTCCGTTTCCTTCCCCTTCCCTCGCCTTGGAGCGTTCGTAGTTAGTCAATGCGATATGGCAGCCACGTGCCCGGAACCGATGGCCCAGATGGACCCCCCCCTCCATCAGCCTATCGCGTAACATTGACAGAGCACCAGGTCTCCTTGGTGAAGCAGGCCGCCACGGACTTCTCCCAGACATCCGTCTATGGGAGAGTCATTGGCTACTCCCCTTCACGAGCAGACATCAGGGACTCGTTGCAGTCCACCCTCTACCTCGAGGACAATCACATCGAGGAGGTTGCACTCATGGGACGTGGCATCTTCTGGCTCAAGCTCTCCTCAGCACAGGCTGCGAGCGATATGGTCAGGCGATCCCCTACTTCTGTGGGTGGGAAGATCATCCTCATGGTCCCATGGTACAGGGGTTTCAGTGTAGTGGACTTCGATGCCCGCTTTCGCATTCCTCGCCATCCAGTTACTCTTATCTTCCCAGGTCTCGCAACCGAGCTTCGCCCGATCATCAAGGACCTGGGGGCGCACTTTGGTTGGCCTATGCAGGACACCTACATTGATGCAGCGGTAGCCCAAGGGGTGCCACGTGTCAAAGTGGCAGTCCTCGATCCACAGAGCATCCCCTCGGAGTTTGAGATCGAGACAGACACAAGTGTGGTGACACAGCGCATTCTGGTTACTGGTCGCCCAAATCAGTGTCTGAGATGCCATGGCTTCGAGCACCAGGCACGCTCATGTCCTCGCTTCACGGGTATAAAACCTCAGAAGGCCCCCATTCAGGCAACTCAGGATCCCCCCCACCAATCAGCGACATCCCCTCCCGAAGGGGAAGGCTGGACGGAGGTCAAAAGAAAACGGAAGGGAAACAAAGTAGGACCCAAAAAACCTACTCCTCTACAGCAAGAGCCCCCCCCCGGTGGTCCCTACTCATCAGTAGCCTGATAAGGGGAAGGAGAAGGGAAAGGAGAAGATCAGCCAGCCTCCTCCTCCTCATCCTTCACCCCGCCCTCCTCCCCCTCCCCCCTCCTCCTCGATTCTTCGACCCCTACCCCCTCTAGGATCCCCCCCCGCACCGGTGGTTTCCACTCCACTTTCTTCCTCGAGCATGATCCAGAGGGATCTCCCCCCTCCACCTAAGCCACCTGTAGCCCCGAAGCCAGCACAGACCTCACCCGCACCTATCCCTCCTGGCCCGGCGGAGGGGAGAGGCCCTTCCCCGCAGGTGGCCAGCACCCCTCTCTCTGGCTCAGACTCCTCATCTTCGTCCCCACGGCCAAGGGCTGCTCCTAGAGCTCTTCCATTAGAGTTTTATCGAGCAGGTCCTTGGGATTATTTGGATGCAGTGGGTATTGGCTCTTTCCCTGCATGCCTAGACATTAGCATCTTCTTCCTCCGCAAGGGGGCAGAGGGGAAGGTGTCCCCATCCTTGCCCCACACGATGGTCCTAGCTATTCCTTCACTATCTCCAGTGAAGGGAATGAGCAATGGACGAATGAAAATGTTTGGGAGACAATACGAGATCAGTCCCAGGAGCAGGTGTAGGACTAGATGGGTAGCAAAGCAGCGGAGCTTCTGCAGCAGCAGTGGCAGGAGGGTGATGTTCATCTGCGATGGCACCACAGCGCCAAACGTTTCCGTCTCCTAGTCATTATTCGGCCACCTCTGGAGTGGGCCTACGCGGAAGGGCTCCGCCCGTGGAGGACCTCAGAGGTAGCAGGCTTCTACAGTATTTCCCTGGCAGAGGCATTGAGCTGGTTAGAGAGAGCCTACCACCACGGGACGAAGGGCCTCTCCCCTCTGCTGAAGGTTTTAGAGGATGGGTCCGATGATCCGGCCTCTCCTTCGAAACCCTCACAAAAGCGCCTTCGTCTCCACACTGGAGATTCTCCGACCACTTTGACATCGACCGCAAGTAGACAGCTGTTTGTGGCCCACCTTTCCTCCTCATGAGTATACGCATTATCTCTTGGAACGTCAACGGGTTCCACTCATCAGGAACCCACGGCCCCAGGAAGATGGTGCTCAGACAGGAGCTCCAGCCAGCCTTGGTGGAAGGGTAGATGTGCTCCTACTACAAGAACATAAGCTTTCGGCTTCTTAGACCAGTATTTGTGGGAAGGTCCTCACAGGACGCTCCCACACATACTGGGAACCTTCGATTGGCGAGCAGGGGAGGAGCGAGGGTGTCTGTACCTCCATCAACGCTTCTCTAGTTCAGCATGTGTGTGGTTTTGGCACTCTGATCCCAAGACGTGCGCTTTGAGTGGGCTTGCATATTGAGGGATCCCGTATCGGCATCCTCAATATCTATGCCCCGACCGATCTCAGACAGAGAGCCGTTTTTTGGAGGTCCTTGACAGACTTGTTGCCAGAGATGGACTCTTGGATTGTAGGAGGGAACGTCAACAACCTTGAGACCCTAGAGGATCAACAGGGACGGGGCCCAGAGTTCCTCGGTATAGCTCAGGCAAAGCAAGCAGATTGGGACTCCTTCCTCTTCATAGTGGGAGGTGGGGACAGCTGGAGGGAGCCTTCCTTTTGCAGATGGTCAGGGAGTCTGGACTTCTCTTGGGGATACAGGAGGGAGGGAGGTAGACTTCTAGAGCGGCTGGACCGTTTCTATGTCAGCGATTGGGCGCTTGGCAGAGGCGGAGAGTCAGGAGTGGTTCCAAGGACGACACTCTCAGACCATGCCCCAGTCATCCTAGTCCTAGACTCAGCCTCTCACTCCTCACCTCCATGCTCATGCCGGATCCCAGACTCCATCTACTCCAGAGCAGCGGTTCACAGTAGATAGTGGACCTATGGGAGCAAGATTGGGACCCCACCAGGGATATGGCAGCACAGGTAGCTCAGTAAGTCTAGCCTCATCTGTCAGCAGGAGGCGATTCAGGTCAGGCAGCAGTGTTGGGCGAGGGAGAGGGTTCTCAGACGTGATCTCGCCTCGATTCAGCAGACGCAGCAGTCTTCTCCAGGCTCTAAGGAGCTCAGACAGCAGGAGATTCGGGCCCGAGCCATGCTAGAGGAGATCACCCAGCGTCGCTCAGAGTTCTCATTTCATGCTTCCAAGTCCTTCTGGGCTAGGAAAGGCGACATGATGTGCAGAGAGTTCTTCAGGACTCATGGACAGAGGTCAGCAGGGGAACAGCTCCGCTCCCTTAGGGCGCAGGATGGTAGTGTCAGGACAGATCCAGACGAGGTCCAGGACTTGGCGACAGATTTTTACAGATCATTGTTCCAGCAGAAGCCCCCAGACCCTCGTGGCCACCTATGCAGGGAGGAGGTGTGGAGATCTACACCGCGACTCATGCAGCCTAGCATGAGTGATGCCCTTCTCGCACCTTTCACCGTGGTAGAGATGTAGGATGCGGTGAGCGCTATTGATAGGCAGAAATGCCCAAGTGAGGACGGCCTCTCCAGAGCTTTCTTCACCATCTTTTGGGAGCAAATCCACCGTCCCTTGCTCGCAGCCTTTCAGCATATCTTCTCCAGCGGGGCAGATGCCAGAGAGCCTTGCGACAGGCCTGATTTGCCTCATCTCCAAAGGGGGGACCGTCAGGAGATTAGACAGTGGCGCCCTATCACCCTCCTCCTGATCGCCTACAAAATCCTCGCCAAGATGATCAGTAGGACACCCAGACTGGTTTTGTCCAAGATCGCAGCATTTTGGACAACATCTTCACTTTCTCAGAGGCGACGGAATGGGCCCAGCACAGTGGCCAGCACCTTGCCATACTCCTTCTCAACTTTGAGAAGGCGTACGATAGGGTCGATTGGTCCTTCTTGGAAGGTACACTTTCTCGGTTCGGTTTCCCGGACGAGTGGATCAGAGGTATTGCTAGCCTTTATAGGTCGGCCTCCAGTCGGGTTATCATCAGCGGCAAGATGGGGGAGAGATTCACACTCGAGCGCTCGGTGCATCAGGGCTGTCCGTTAGCACCCTACCTCTTCCTATTTTTTGTGAAGGCCATGACCCACTTCCTTCGAGCCTGTACCACTGGTCTTCGTGGGACGCGTCTCCCTATTCAAGATGATGCAGAACTTCTGGACTCCGAGTATGCAGACGACATAGCCCTATGTGTGCAAGGTGATGTCGAGTCACTGGAGCGAGTGAGACTGTCCCTAGAGATTTTTTGCCTTGTGGCTGGGGCGAAAATCAATTGGCATAAGTTGGTTTTCTTACGGATCCGGGAGCCAGCTCACAGTGGGGTATTTTCCTGGGGTTTCACTGGATCCCTAAAGGACAGACGACATGTTACCTGGGATTCTAGGTAGGCTTGGACATCACGCCAGCTCAGCAGTTCTTGCCGGTCCTAGCCTCCATACAACAGAAGCTTGCTTTCTGGAGCACGGCTCGGCTTTCCTTGGCAGGCAGGGCCCTTGTGGTCAACTAGGTCCTTCTTGCCACTGCTTGGTATGTGGCCTCTTGCTGGTGTTTCTCGAGATCATGTGTAGCCCAGCTGAGGAGACTGGTGCGAAACTTCCTATGGTCTGGTTCCAACGGTTCCGGCACCACCAGAGCCAGGGTCGCCTCGCAGACGGTCATTCTCCCCCAGACAGAGGGCGACCTCGGCATCATAGATCCAGAACTGCAGAGTTAGGCACTTCTTGGCAAGTTAGTCATCCGCAGTCTGACCCCAGGAGGGCAGACATGAAAGCTCTTGCTACAGCATGGTCTCAGTGCGTGTACCTCCCAGAGAGGGGGTGTTTGGCAGCCTTGTATCCGATGGATCTTCACTTCTGCCCCTTTGACTCAGCCCCATTCCCCCTTCCTCCGTAGCCTCGTCTCGGTCTGGAGGAAGTTGCGACATAGCCTCTCCTAGGTTCCTCCTAACTGCCGAGAGGAGATAGACAGACAGCCCTTGATCTGGAGCAGCCAGGTGACAGATGTTACAGGTCGCCAGCTTGGAGAGAGATCCCATATCCCCTGGGCGCTCTGGGCACGTGGGCCCGCGCACTCGCTCCAGGTTTAGAGGGATGTCTACAGCTAGCTGAGCCCAGGCGAGCTAGCAGTAGCAGTAGGTACGGCACATGCAATCCAGGCTCGACGAGCGGAGATTGCTGCTGCCATTCCTGCAGGTTGGAGGATTCCCATAGTCACCGGACAGCTCTTCTCAGGAGATGAGAGGTGGCTAGGACAGTTCACTCCACAAGGCATTCCTTTGGTGGTTGCAGGCCTTTTCTTGGACTCCTCGGTACACTTCTTCTCTGTCATCGATGATAGTTGCCTATAGAGCAGAGAGGCTGTGATCGACCCCCAGCTTCCCTAACAGCGCCTTCGCATTGTAGGGCTACAAGGGAAGACGTGGCATATAGACCCTCTGATTATGCAGGACTAGGATTGGAGACTCTGGATATGGGAGGGCCGTTCCTTGACAGAGGTGGAGTGGGACCCAAGGGAGTGGTGCTCGCCACCAGCGGAGACCTCAGAGAACCCTACCCCTTTCTTCTCTTACAGTGCGTGCATGGGTAGGCATGCTCTTGGGGCTCTCCAACGTGGGCTACCCACACAGGCACATAGTTGGTATGCCCAGGGGATATCTTTGGTCTTTCGTCGCACTTTCTAGAAGACTCTTTGGGCTAGCTGGCGACCGAGGAAGATCTCCTACTTCCTTTGGATGGTGGCACACAAGGGGCTACCAGTTGGCAGCTGGCTGAGGCAGATGGGGCAGGAGGGGCATTGCCAAATGTGCTTTCAGGAGGAGGAGTCCCTGAAGCACTACCTTTGGAGCTACTCGCATGCACAGACGATTTGGAAGGGAGTCATGGGGATCTTAGCAAGGGCTGCACCTGAGCTAGGACCGATCACTTGGGGAGCCATTTGCTAGTGTAGCACTGAGATGGGACATCACTTGGCTTATGAGTTCTCAAGACAAGATCCCGTCTTTTTCATCACGCAGGCCACCTAGGCATACATGGACAGCTTCCCTTGGCATCTGACAGAGACAGATGCAAGAGCGATGCCTCGGCACGCAGTTTGGGAGATCATAGGGAGCATTGCAGGCTAGCATATCTGGACTTCCAGATGCGCGCAGACTGTAGGAACTCAGACTTCTTCTGCTACCCAGACCCTAGCAGACATTTGGAGCACGATCGTTCACATGCTCAAGGGTTAGTGGGATCAGATTCAGGGGGAGTCCTGGGCGGGGGAAGGAAAAGAGACGACGCTTCCTTCGCAACTAGGACCACTGGGAGTTGTTCTTCCAGCACTCTACTCAGAGTCTTCAGTGGCATTATGCCCCTCCACCGTGGCTGTTTGTCCACTCTCCGATGATTATGCCCTGAGAGACTTGTATTTAGCATTTTGACTCCTCGGGCTGAATCCGTTTTGTGATTGCATCTCCAACAAGTACCAGGTTCACTTAGCACATGTAGTCTGGAATTGAGGGGAGCTTCCAAAATCCACAATCTTCATTCACAAGGAAAGAAGCACCTCGAGCTTTGGGTAGAAGGATCCTTGTATCCTTTAGATCGTGCCAACCAAAAGAGCCCTCCTTTCCATACAATGCATGAGCTCGTTCAGTTTGTTGGAAATGGACATGCGGGGTTGCTTGGTTATTGCAATAGGTTAAACAATGCTCAGTCAATGGCTATGCAAGCAAGCGAGATACGCAGAGCCCAAGTAGAGATGCTAGCACATTTACAAAATAGCACTATTGTTGCAATGCATAACTCTATGCAGGATCTTCAAAGGAAGAACTAGGATCTTCATGATAAAGCCAAAGCATTGAACTTGGAGTGAAATGCATTGGACTTGGAGCGACATAAATTAGAAGAGTCACTCTGTAAGCTAGCTGAGTCCAAAAAAGTCTTGGAAAGATCTATATACAATCAAGTTCAACAAGCCGTAGAGAAGGAACGAGAGAAGGTAGAAGAACGAGTGCAAAAGATGAAAGAAACACCTTTGGGATTGAAGGATAGGAAAAAAAGGTATTTACATAACAAGGATGCATTGGCACATGTGCAAAGCGTCCATAAAAAATAGCATCGCATAAGGCAATTTGGGCCTATCAGCGCATCTAATAAGGACCGTAATGCATCCACTAGTGGTGCTAGAAAGAGGAGAGTCCGGGCTACAAGGTTGGTTATCACAATGAAATTACACTCTTTCGTGCTACATTGTTTGTGACTAAGTTTTCTTGTGTTCTTGTTTAGAAACTTCATGGAAGATGTGATGGGAAGAACGGACGGGGATGATATTGACTGTTCATATGCTGTAGCTAGTTTATTGAAGTCAAGCAATGTCATTGGGATACTAAGGGACTCAAGACAAAAGTGCCTACATGTGCAAATTGCTGAAGAGGTGATGAAGGGATTCAAGGATATTGTGGATGCAAAGGAGATGCTTGCATCTTGTGATACTGCACGTGTAAGTCATGAAGCTTACACATCTATTTTCAAAATCTTCAAGTCTGCTAATTTGTGAAAGTATAAGAAGTTTGTAGTGCCCCTACCCACACCTTGGTCTATGAGATATGCACGGCGAGAAACAAACCAACATGCAAGAGAAATGCTTGGAGGGTACCATCGCATAAGGGGCACAATGACTTGGAAGACTAAAAAGAAATCTGGCTTGCAAACCTTTGAGATGAATGCTTTCAACAATGTCTACTTAGATGTTGAGAAACTACAACAAACAATGGTCAAATTCTATGGCATGAGAGAAGATGGTAAGAGGAAATCCATTATAGCATTGCACTTTACTTAGTTCATTTCCTATATCATGTTTATCCTAACGATTTCTCTCCTTTGTTGTACAGATTGCAATGGAAAGCTCATATATGTCATCAAAATGGATGAAGCTTAATTGGTGAAAGAACACAAGTTAGAGAGAGTGAGCATCTACATTATGAATAAAGGCTTAGCCTTTGTTCAAGGGAACAAGGAAGTAGAGCAAGATTTCTCAGTGCAATCAGAGAAAGATATATGGTGGCTTGCAGCATTATAAACTCCAAAAGAATGCCATGAGACACTGAAGTGGGACTAGATAGAATAGAAATCCCATCAATGATCTGAAGACAAGAGGAAGGAAAAACATTGATAGTCGATGGCCATGAAACATTTCGAGTTGAATGGCATCTTGCTAGTGATTTGAAAACCTCAAGTGCTTGCATGGTTGTGATATAGGCGCAAATGCAATGAACACATGCCTTTATTGCATGTGTTTGCAACTTAAGCAAAAGGCTGGCTTACAATGGGAGAATGACATTCTATCTTGCAACCAAACGCAAGCTCCCAATCATGATAAAGGATCCAAAGTCTTGCCCATACCACTTGAGAGAGTACACATATGTACTTTACATGCAAAATTATGCGTACTTGATAAGTTATTGTATTTGCATCGTGTTTATGCTTGGAATTTAATTCCACAAGAAGTATCCACATGGCGCATTGCAGAAGCTGAGAAGTTGCTGTCAGAGATGGGATTCCATGGAGGACATGTCAAACTTAAGGAGGATAAGAAAATGTATGGGGCAACACAGAATCTTTCTCAAAAGTGTCCATGGGTGGAGGGAAGGCAAGGAGATTTCTATCGAACCACAATCTCAACAAAGACAAACATACAATTTCTCAAAGCAGTTTGGGTTGGGAATACTAGAAAGCATTGTGTGAATGCATGACTAATAAGGCTTCTCATCCTCAAGTAGCAACTTTGAGAGCTAAAGTATGGACAAAGGTAGATGAATTGATAAATTTGCTTTGCCAGGTTCAAATCAATGAGATGTGTTATGAAAGGTTTAGGATGCCTATGAAAGAGTTTATGCAATTAATTGTGAAAGCATGGGAGGAGTCACACATTATGCATTAGATGGTTATCTTGGCACCACCGTAATATATAGCACTTGCTTTATAAATAGTTTTTGTTTGCTGAAATGATTCTCATCATGTTTACAGCATATTCTCTATGCATACAGACCATGGTTTGTACAAAATTGAGGCCCTTTGTCCATTTGGAATACACAAGGCATGGAGAAGTCGCACTATAAAGCCAAGGCAGCCTACTTCAAGAACTCAAGGCATGGTGGTGGTGTCAAAAAAACATAAGATGTCCCTAAGGCATATGTGGTGTCGAATGCTGATGAAGGGACTAATCTATAATCTTGGATCCAACCAGTGATCTGCATCAAGTATGGACTATAATATTCAACATTATGCTTGCTACTCATACCTTCACATTAATTCAAAATCAGGAACATGATTAAGCAAAGGCATCAGAACTTGTAAAATTAGTTCAAATTGTATCAAAGAATAGAAGGCATAGTGCTTGGAGAGCATCCATAGGGAGTCAAGGAGTCACACGTTGGTTGAAATCTAGAGTGAGAGAAGCAAGCATATGGGTCCAACCAGCAACGGAAGCTATGGTGTAATTGTATACAAATATGAAATAAATATATTGCTTATTTTGACCATAGTTTGTGTACTCACTCTTGAACATCTTGCTTATTTTGACCACAATTTTATACTCTCTTGGAGTCCAAGGTTTGTGTGAGGTAACGACATTGGGGAAGGTGGGGACATGGTGAAGGAGGTGGAAGATAAGGGAGGGGCACGGGGCAGGGCAAGGGGAGGGGTGGAGTGGCAGTAAGGGTGGGGGGAGGGGGGGGATGGGGGGTATGGGGGAGGGTGACGAGTGTGGGCGAGGCAAGTAGGGGGGAGAGAAACGAGGGTGGGGGGGGTTGGAGGAGTTAGGGCGGGGGCGAGACGGGCACGATGAAACCCTAAATGTAATTAAAAGGGGTGTCAAAAGATGATGGGCCTATATAAAACGTTTTTAAAAACATAACTCTCATTAATCAATGGCACGATTAAAGAACACTGCTAAACCCACAGGACGATGCCTCCACCCTTCCTCCTCTAACTCCACCACCTCCATGGCATTTGCACACATGAACCTATCTGGGTGTGTGCATGTGCGCGTGCCTTTATCTCTCTTTATACACACACACACACACACATTTATATATATATTTATATCTATATGTATATTGTATTTCTATCTCTTCCTCTTACCCTCCTCTGACTCTCTCTTTCTCTATCTCACTAAAGTGCCTTTAACCCTTCCTTGGTTGGTATGTTTAATGTGGCACATGGAGAAGATACAAGCCATCCTTGTCCACTATGCATGCAAATGAGAGTACCACCCAGAATCACCAAATAAGGGAATTCTATGATCCTACAGATTGCCCAAAAATCAAAAAATAAGAAAATTCACCCTTGGAGAACCCTCGAATGAAAAATAGGCACTAAAAGAAATTGAGCATTCAGTTGCACACTTTTATAGTTA